>NC_056434.1:74131800-74478282 GCF_018296145.1 Oncorhynchus tshawytscha | reverse complement strand
GTTCATCCTATTTTGGTGGGATGAAGTTTTGGCCTTCCATGGTGACATCACCATGCAGTATATTAGTTAATAGACCAATAAGAAAGAGTTCCAAACCTCTCTTCCAATAACAGCTAATTTTCCGTTTCTCCTCTGCACTCAAACCCCTCCCAGAGACCTAGCAAAATTCATACTTGAAAAATTGCCCTTTGCTAAGAAGCTATTTTTGTTTTGGGGGGAGCATTTTAATGGAAAACAGTCACATTAAGGTACTTAACTGTTACCAACAAATGATTTGATTTTGAGATAATAAAAAAAAAGGTGTATTTGACCTTTAACCACCATGTCAAATAGTCTCAGTCATAAAAGTTATAGCACCAAACAATTCATTTAATGTCGGTTACTTAAAATATAAAATGAAGTTGCTTTTTAATACTAAAGATGGGACGGCTTTTAAAGGTTCTTCATTAAAAGTAAATGAAATTCAAATTACATTTGTCCCTTCGTCTACTTTTTATGAGGCGGATCAAAATGTACATTCTCTGGTTGTATACTTTTAACTTCTTTGAACGTGCGTTGGAAAGCATTCTAGGAGAGTGAATCTCAGCATAAATGATATATCGCTATTTATAAAAGAAGTGGCCCGAGGCTCTCTGTGCTACAAATTCAGTCTTGAGCAGAAATAAAATGAAACTGTTTCCATCAAGGGGTTTGATGACACATGTTACACCAAAGAATTACTAGATTCATGTTGTGTTTGCACATGTTAACACTTCTTGTATTACATAGAATTCCATCACATTGTTATCAAGACTGCAACATTTGACTGTCAACCCTAGACCTTGAAGTAGTACTATGTATCTTTACAAGGTTACAAGGTGGCGATTTTGTGTACATATTCTCTTGGGAATTTAAATCCAATATCCCATCTTGTCAGTGATGTTCACTTTAGAAAATAGGAAGTCTAAGGAAATGAAACAGCTTAGTGGTAATGATTGTCCCCTATTCTGCAAGAATGGGGTATGTTCCAGTAAGTGCCATCCATTTCTGCCTGAGCAACATGGCCTCAGGCATGAAGGATTAGTCCAAAGAGGAGGGTGCCAAACCGGGCATATGTCTCCCTTTCTCCTGACAGAAATAAGACCTGGCTTGCCCAACACAATGCCTCCCCAGAGACTTGTAGAGTTACTCTGTATTTCCACAAATAAAAGAGTGCCTTTTGCGTTCCTTGATATTTTAAGTAGACGTTGTGCACCAATATTGAATTTTAAAAGCCTGTTATATTAAATGAAGTGCCCTTTAACATAGATCACATGGAGAGCAGCATGTCCCTCCATGCACCCTCTGTGACTTTTTCCCAAGTTTTCACCATCATTGTAAATCCCTAGTTACTTCTTGCTTTGACAAAGTCATTTCTAAAGATGATGATTTATTTACATCAGTCCCTCATTTTAAGGTCAACCCTGTTACGTGAACTGAATTATTATTATTTCTCTTTTTAAAGACACATTGAACGTCTTTTAGTCAAATCATAGTGTGAAAGCAGGTGAGCTGGTTCTACACTGAGCGGGTCGAGCGTAACACATCAACCCTGTTGCTCATTGACAGACATGTTTTAACATAAAACAAAATCGTGAAGCTTGCATTCAATTGCCACTCCCCTGAACACATCTAGCTTTCATTCCCCGTCACAAGGGGCTTTATGGCTGATTTAAGATGAAATCTTCAACCCTGTTACTTTATTTGGCACTTAATAGCAACTTACTATATTACTTGTTGTATTTAACCTCTTGTGATAGGACACGTGTTTTTTTATATAATTGAACACGTGCTCTTCAAAATAAATTTTTGACCAAGTTACACTTCTCAAAGGGCACTGAATTGGTGATGCATCCCGAAGACAGATCCAATGGCTATCCTGCTGCATCCAAGAGTCCAGGAGAACATATCAGATATTGATTTGGTTGAGGCAAGCAGTTACTGTATTTGCATTAAACCACTTTCATTGTTACTAGTTGTTACATGTTGTAGAGGTAACTTTTAAAAAAGTGCTGTTCACTGAGGTATTGAGATCAACTTGCCAGATACCTGAAGAAAACTGTTAGACCCATTGCCAATGCCTTGGCTTTAGCTCAGAGGGTTAATGCTTTCAGATTCAGTGGTTATGTGAACTCTATAACCTGGGTTCAATTACTATTTGGCAACTCAAGTCACAAAGTGTTTGTGGTAAATATATTGTAATGGACGAGAAATGGGGCAAGGAAAGAAGTGTTGGGTTTATTTCATATCTGTGTTTCAATGAAGACACTATCTGGTATAGGTGGTGGTAATCAAATCAAATTTTATTGGTGACATACACATGGTTAGCAGATGTTAATGCCAGTGTAGTGAAATGCTTGTGCTTCTAGTTCCGACAGTGCACTAATATCTAACAAGTAACAATTCCCCAACAACTACCTAATACACACAAATCTAAAGGGGTGAATGAGAATATGTACATATAAATATATGGATGAGCGATGGCCAACCGGCATAGGCAAGGTGCAATAGATGGTATAAAATACAGAATATACATATGATATGAGTAATGTAAGATATGTAAACATTAGTGGCGTTATTTAAAGTGCCATTGTTTAAAGTGACTATTGCTCACTTTGTATTATCCTCAAAGCGAGCAAAGAAGGTGTTTCATTTGTCTGGAAGTGTGACATCAGTGTCCGTGACGTGGCTGGTTTTCTCTTTGTAGTCCATGATTTCCTGTAGACTATGCCACATACGTCTCGTGTCTGAGCCATTGAGTTGCAACTCCACTTTGTCCCTGTACCGGCATTTTGTTTGTTTGATTGCCTTGCGGAGGGAATAACTACACGGTTTATATTTAACCCATGGTTAAATACGATGGTTCACGCTTTCAGTTTTACGTGAATGCCGCCATCCATCCACGGTTTCTGGTTAGGGTAGGTTTTAATAGTCACAGTGGGTACAACATCTCCAATGCACTTCTTTAAAAACTCACTCACTGAGTCAGCGTATAGATCGATGTTGTTCTCTGAGGCTGACCGGAACATATCCCAGTACATGTGATCAAAACAATCTTGAAGCGTGGATTCCGATTGGTCAGACCAGCGTTGAATGGTTCTAGTCACTGGTACATCGTGTTTGAGTTTCTGCCTATAAGACGGTAGGAGCAAGATGGCGTCGTGGTCGGATTTTCCGAAGGGAGAGCAGGGAGGGTTTTGTATGCATTGTATGCGCATTGTATTCGCAGAGTGCAATCAATATGCTGATAGAATTTAGGTAGCCTTGCTCTCAAATTTGTTTTGTTAAAATGTCCAGCTACAATAAATGCAGCCTCAGGATATATGGTTTCCAGTTTACAAAGAGTCCAGTGAAGTTCCTTGAGGGCCGTCTTGATGTCTGCTTGAGGGGGAATGTACACAGCTGTGATGATGCATTTCAGATTATGGTATTTTGTGTCTGGTATTGGCTGGTGAACAAGGCACAGCCTGCTAGAGCAGAGAGCATACTGTACGTGATGTATATAACATGCTAGTATCCCCTGCCATCACTTTGTGTCGACTGATAATACCCCCTGCCATCATTCTGTCGACTGCTGTCTTTGCCCTTTAAAGATATCACTCTCAAACCACCCCCAGAGTGTCATACCCTCTCTCTACTTCAAAACCAGTGTGCATTTGTGTGTGTGTTTGTGTGTGTGCGTTTATGTGTCTAGTCAATTTGATGTTGATAGATTGGAGCATTACTTAGGCTTTATCCTCTCACTGTTTCAGTGATTATGAATCTGTGTACTCCTAAAGTTGACTGTCTGCAATCCATATATGTCATTCAAGTGATACCTTTAGCCACAACATGCATTCAACTTGTTATCCATATTTGCATGCATGCATTTTTATTTTCCCTTGATGTTTGGCTGATGGATTATGAAATGGAGAAATAGTGTGTGTGTGTGTGTGTGTGTGTGTGTGTGTGTGTGTGTGTGTGTGTGTGTGTGTGTGTGTGTGTGTGTGTGTGTGTGTGTGCGTGCAGAATGTGTGGGTATGTGTCAATATAAGTATCAGTATGTCGTAAGTATAGAGATTAAAATGTGCAGATCAGCACTGATCAGAAAGATCACAAATTGGTGCAGTATGACACACCCATGTTTGTTTGATGCTGCCATATTACAGACACCAGTCAGGTGACTACCTGGGAGACTGTCAATCATATGCATTACCACACCTGTTGCAAGCAACTGTCTATACCCAAAGGTGAGTCAAGCAGAATGCGTTAAATTTGCATTCTCTTATGCTATATTTTCCTCACAAATATCCAACTTATGCATTGATCATGGCTGTTATGTATGATAATGTTTTCTTAATTGACAAAGGTTAAAAAGCAAATAGGACCATGAAGATCAAGGTGTAGTGGGAGGAGCCATTCAGTCCATTGTCTCACACAGAGGACCAACAAATGATGTCATTTGTAGAAACAGTATACTGTATAAGCCCATGTGTCCATTATGCCCTGAGAGAAGTCATTGGACCAGCAGAGGCCTTACTCCATTCCTGTTGGTACAATGTGAGGTGGTCCAGTATCGGGCAACATGGACGATGAGATTTTCTGGGAATCCCTCAAACAGGAGAATTTGATCTGCTTTTCTTACTTATTTTCATCAGATGTGCGCTTCTGTCTGAGAGGTTAAATGCTCTCGCTCTCTCTCTCATCTAACAGCTTCACATCCAGAGTGACACACAGAAGCAACCAGGGTCAACACCCTGCTCAAGGGCACGTCGACAGATCTCCCAAAAGGTCAAAAACGGGGACCCGAACCAGCGACCTATCAGCTACCGGCCCAAGCTCCCAACCATCAGGCCACCAGCCCTCCAAGATCCCCCCACAGTTCCCCAAGAGCTTCACCTCAACCATCCAAGACCACAACCCCCCGAGAATAAATAACATAATTCCATTCCATTCCATTTCCCACCCCCACCCCTCCCCTTCCAATGCACCAACAACCAACAAAATGAACAAAAGAGGAAAAAAGAGAAAGACAATGGAAAACAGAAAACAACAATGGAAAACAAAAGACATTAAGGACAACAAAAATCATTACATGAAGGCCAACTGAATATGTTTGAGTGCATGTATGGCACTATTTACATGTGTGTGTGTGTCCATGTATGTGCACGTATGCATTTGAATGAGAGTGTGTGTATATTGCATGTGTACAAACACCTGCACGTCATCAGCCTCAGGCAATCCGGCATTAACTGTAACAACACTGCCCCTCAGTGTCATTCAAACTTACTTTTTGTTATGTTTTACTTTAACTTTATTTTTTAAACTTTTATCTTTGACCATCATTCTGTCCTCACCCAGCAACTCCACTCCCACTTGTCTCCAATTCCACATCCTAACCCTCAGCTTCCATCAGCCCGTCCCACCTATCTCTGCTGGCCACCCTCTTCGGATTTTATGTACCATATATCTTTCAACTATGCTGTGATGTTTAACATACAATTTCAATCTATCTAATCAAATATAATCCACAGATTGCGAATTGAAGATAAATATTTTACTAATTAGAAAACTTCTTAGGGACACCTGTCAACAACTTCTGGTGAAATTGGAGGGCGCGCAATTCAAATAAATAATCATGGAAATCATGAATATTAAACATTTAGGTACATACAAGTGTCTTATATCGGTTAAAAGCTTTAAGTCTTGTTCATCTAACTGCATTGTCCGATTTCCAATAGGCTTTACAGCGAAAGCCTGCCATGCGATTGTTTGAGGACGGCACCCCACATCAAAATATTTTTCTACCAGCACAGGCTTCATAAAATCACAAATAGCGATTAAATATTCACTTACTTTTTGAAAATCTTCCTCTGATTTGCAATCCAAAGGGTCCCAGCTACAACATGTTTTGTTAGATAAAACCCTTTATATTCTGTTTAGTTGGCGCCATCGATTTGAGTAAACCAGTCATTCAACATGCAGAGAAAGGATTCCAAAAAGCTATCGCTAAGCTTTTTTAGAACAAGTCAAAATACGTTTCTATTTAATCGTCAGGTACCCTAAAATGTAATTAAATTATGATATTTCAGACGGAAAGGAGTATGTTCAATAGGAAAGCAAAATTGTGCGAGTCCTCTTGGTCGCGCATGCACAGACTGATTTCCAACTCTGACTCCCAGTACTAAAATTCTAAATTCTTCCTTGTTTGGGAAGAAACAAGCCTGAAACATTGAACAAAGACTATTTACATCTAGTGGAAGCCATAGGAATTGCAATCTGGGAGCTGGATTTGGAAATTACCCTACACGTTCCATTGGAAGATCACGGGCTCTAAAAAAAATAATTCTGGTTGTTTTTTGGGGGGATTTTCTCCGACTATATCAATTGTGTTATAGTATCATACATTATTCTTTTAATTTTACGAACTTCAAAGTGTTTTCTATCCAATGGTACCAATTATATGCCTATCTTGGCTTCTGGGCCTGAGTAACAGGCAGTTTACTTTGAGCATGTCAGTCAGACGGGAAGTGGAGAAAAATAGACCCTAGCCTGAAGAGAGAGTACTAGTATATTAGTAATTGACTGAACCAGTCTCTCCAGATCTCGCAACAGTACTATTTATAGGGTCAACTTTAGATTAATATTATACATTCTGTATCCTCACAACAAAATCTGCAGAGCTTTGATGATTATATTCCCTGAATATTCAACATTTTGTTGGTGGCAAGAATTCTATATAATTATTTTCGCTGTAAAGCACGAAGTCCTGAATCTTGCGTAATTTTATATGTCAACTCATACCATGGAATCGGTACATCAAAAATCTCTTCCCAACTATTTTGCAATCTGTATGGCACAGCTGTCAACATCCTGGTCCTCAAATGAAACTGGTATACTTTCCTATTTATGCTATTGTATTCCTCTGCAAGTTTTGATCCTTTATATTGGGCAGACAGACCAGTTCCTTACCTCCTCCCGCTGCCACTTGCCTCCTCCATTTTTGGGGTAATGCTGTAATCAATTTGTTGTAATTTTGGATTGAGAAAACCTTCCCATACAATTCTGATAACTCCATGAAAGACAAAACTCTACCATTCCAATTTACAATATCATTATTTTGGCTGCCCTCGACCAAAACAAAAACATCCTGTGGCGTACTGCACTAGCATCAAATAGTCCCCGCGATATGCAACTTTTTAGGGTAGTCAGCAACCAATACACAGTCAGTTAGGAAAGCAAAGTCTAGCTTTTTCAAACAGAAATTTGCATCCTGCAGCTCTAACTCCAAAAAGTTCTGGGACACTGCAAAGTCCATGGAGAATAAGAGCACCTCCTCCCAGCTGCCACCTGCACTGACGCTAGGAAACATTGTCACCACCGATATAGCCACGATAATCGAGAATTTCAATAAGCATTTCTCTACGGCTGGCCATGCTTTCCTCCTGGCTACCCCAACCGCAGCCAACAGCTCCGCAACCCCTGCAGCTACTTGCCCAAGCCCCCCAAGCTTCACCTTCACCCAAATCCAGATAGCAGATATTCTGAAAGAGCTGCAAAACCTGGACCAGTACAAATCAGCTGGGCTAGACAATCTGGACTCTCTCTTTCTAAAATTATTGTTGCAACCCCTATTACTAGTCTGTTCACCCACTCTTTCGTACCGTCTGAGATTTCTAAAGATTAGAAAGCTGCTGCGGTCATACCCCTCTTCAAAGGGGGTGACACTCTAGACCCAAACTGTTACAGACCTATATCCATCCAGCCCTGCATTTCCAAAGTCTTCGAAAGCCAAGTTAACAAACAGATCACTGACCATTTCGATGGTCGACCATTTCCGGTTTCCGAGCTGGTCACGGGTGCACCTCAGCCACGCTGAAGGTACTAAACGATATAATAACCGCTATCGATAAAATACAATACTGTGCAGCCGTCTTCATCGACCTGGCCAAGGCTTTCGACTCTGTCAATCACCGTATTCTTATTGACAGACTCAACAGCATTGGTTTCTCAAATGACTACCTCGCCTGGATCACCAACTACTTCTCAGATAGAGTTCCGTGTGTCAAATCGGAGGGCCTGTTGTCCAGACCTCTGGCAGTCTCTATGGGGGTACCACAGGGTTCAATTCTCAGGCTGACTATTTTGTCTGTATATATCAATGATGTCGCTCTTGCTGCAGGTGATTCCTTGATCCACCTCTACGCAGACGACACCATTCTGTATACATCTGGCCCTTCTTTGGACAATGTGTTATTAACAAACCTCCAAACAAGCTTTAATGCCATACAACACTCCTTCCGTGGCCTCCAACTGCTCTTAAACACTAGTAAAACTAAATGCATGCTCTTCAACCAATCGCTGCCCACACCCGCCCGCCCGACCAGCATCACTACTCTGGACGGTTCTGATTAGAATATGTGGACAACTACAAATACCTAGGTGTCTGGCTAGACTGTATACTCTCCTTCCAGGCATATTAAGCATCTCCAATCCAAAATGTATTCTAGAAATCGGCTTCCTATTTCACAAAATAGCCTCCAACACTCTACTCAGCAAACTGGATGCAGTCTATCACAGTTCCATCCGTTTTTTCACCAAAGCCCCATATACTACCCGCCACCGCAACCTGTATGCTCTCGTCGGCTGGCTAGGTAAAGCTCCGCCTTATCTCAGCTCACTGGTCACCATAACAACACCCACCTGTAGCATGCGCTCCAGCAAGTATAGCTCACTGGTCATCCCCAAAGCCAACACCTCCTTTGGCCGCCTTTCCTTCCAGTTCTCTGCTGCCAATGACTGGAACGAATTTCAAAAATCGCTGAAGTTGGAGACTTATATCTCCCTCACTAACATTAAGCATCAGCTATCTGAGCAGCTCACCGATCGCTGCAGCTGTACACAGCCCATCTGTAAATAGCACATCCAACTACCTACGTCATCCCAATATTGTTTTATTTACTTTTTTTGCTCTTTTTTGCTCACCAGTATTTATACTTGCACATCATCATCTGCTCATCTATCACTCCAGTGTTAATCTGCTAAAATGTAATTACTTCATTACTACTGCCTATTTATTGCCTTACCTGCTTACTCCATTTGCACACACTGTATATAGATTTTTCTATTGTTGTTGACTGTACTTTGTCTTGGCCAGGTCGCAGTTGTAAATGAGAACATGTTTTCAACTGGCCTACCTGGTTAAATAAAGGTAAAATAATGATTTATTTTTTAAATCCCATAAATACATGTTTTTTTTAAATCAACCAACATTTGAGTTCAGTCATAACATTTGTTGTAATATTTGTTCTATCTTTTCTGGGGGATGAAATGGAAATTATAGCTAGCTCTGAAATGTTTGTTGGAAAAAGAGAGATACTTTGAAAAAAGTATGCTTTTCAATTAATCGAAAGTGCGACATGGCAATCAGCACAAAGGCAAAAAGGCCATTTTTAAACAATGGATGAGCTTTTCTTAGTAATCTACTTGAGAACCATTTAGAGTTGAATAAGTGAAGTTTTAAGAGAGAGGTTAAGTGCTTTTATATTTAATAATCTCAACCCACCCAATTCATATTCATTATATAGATAGGCTCGTTTTATTTTGTCTGGTTTAGCGTCCCAAATTAAGCAAACATTTTTTTGCTCATATGATTTTAAAAATGAATCGTCAGGACCAGGCAGCGCCATAAGTGAGTAAACTGACATATGACTAAGGAGTTCATCAGGGCAATTTTTTCCATAAATAGACAGGTATTTACCTCTCCATGGTTGCAGGATCTTGTCTAGTTTAACACGTTTTCTTTTGAAATTCCTTTATTCATATCTTTTGTGATATGAATACCAAGAACGTCTACTTCACCGTCAGCCCATTTTATATGTAAACGGCAGAGTAAAAAAAAACGTAATATTGTCTACACTTATCATAATTAGGTTTTAGTCCAGAAAATGTATTTAGATCTTCAATGACACATTGCAGAGATCTAGCTTGCTGACTTGACATAAAACTTGAGTTGTCGGCAGACATGGACACCTTTGTTTTTAAGCCTTGGATTTTTAATCCTCTAATGTTGTTATTTGATCGGATTTTAATAGCTAGCATTTCGATATCCATAACGAATAGATATGGGGATAAGCGGACACCGTTGTTTGACTCCTCTTGACCATTCAAAACTCTCTAAAAAGTAGCAGCTATTTACTATTTTACACCTAGGGCTGCTATACATTATTTTTTTACCCATTTTATAAGAGAATCACCGAAACTGAAAAAATCCAGGCATTTATAATCAAAATCTTGTCTTACTCTATCCGAGGCCTTTTCAAAATCAGGTATAGATATCAGGCATGGCCTCTTAGATGTTTCATGATGTTCTATTATTTCTAGTAGTTGTCGTATATTATCTCCAATGTATCGTCCATGTAAAAAACCTGTCTGATCAGAATGAACAATACCTTGTAAAAACGTTTTAATTGAGTGCTATGCATTTCACTAGTATTTTTGCATCACAACATTGAAAGAAGTAAGAGGCCCCCAGTTTTAAAAATAGACTGGAACTTTATATTTGCCATCTGGGTCTTGTTAAAATGCAAATCAATTTATAACATTTTTGACATGCGTTTTTCTGGATTTTTTTGTTGTTATTCTGTCTCTCACTGTTCAAAATAAACCTACCATTACAATTATCGACTAATCATTTCTTTGTCAGTGGGCAAACGTACAAAATCATCAAGGGATCAAATACTTCTTTCCCTCACTGTATATCTCATTAGGTCTGGGTATTTTAGTCTCCAAAAATCCACTATTTTTAATGTGTCCATAATATTAATGATTTCCTTAAGGGCACGTGATAGTAGTTTGAAGAGTGATTTCCTTTAAGGTCCATTGAGGTATTTAACATTGTGTTATAGTCTCCCACCATAATGATTTGATCATTTGTTGCCCGTACGTTCAATAAGTTGGTACAAATGTTTTCGAAAAAGTATGGATCATCCTGATTTGGACCATATATGTTAATGAGCCAAATCTGTTTTTCATCCACTTTCATATTCAAAAAGATCCACCTTTCTTGCGAATCATTCCTGACTATTTGCACATTCAGATCAACATTTTTGCTAATTAATATCATCACACCTTTCGAGTTCCATTGTCCATAACAGAAAATTATTTCACCACCCAAATCCTTTTTCTACACAACTTCATCTTTAGTTACACTATTGCCCTGCAGTGCGGTGAAATATTGAGGGCTGCTATTGACTGCTCTTTGATCTCACATCGGTCTGGCAGGATTTATTATGGTATATGAAAGCATGGCCTAACTACACATTGTCTTACATCAGGTGGCGTCACTCTTACGTGAAGCTTGTCCCTCAACCGAATTATATTGCATTGGCTTTTCATAGACATTGGACTTGACTGAATCCAGAAGCAAGCCATGTACACTCAATGTCACACACACACACACACACACACACACACACACACACACACACACACACACACACACACACACACACACACACACACACACACACACACACACACACACACACACACACGCACACACACACCTGAACCTATAGGGGAGGGTCCGGGTGGGCATCTACTCTTGGTGGGGGCTCCGGTGCGGGACGCAGACCCCGCCCCGCTTTAGGCTCCCCCACTTCGGTGGCGCCTCTGGTGCAGGGATCGTCGCCGGATACACTGGGCCGTGGAGGAGCACTGGAGGTCTCAAGCGTAGAGCTGGCAAAACCCGTCCTGGCTGGATGGTTACTTTCACCCGGCAAATGCGGGGCGCTAGCACAGGACGCACTGGGCCGTGCCGATGCAACAGAGACACAGTGCGCAGAGCCGGTGCAGGATATCCTGGGCCGAAGAGACGCACTGGAGGCCAGGAGCGCTGAGCCGGCACCATCCGTCCTGGCTGGAAGCCCACTCTAGCCCAGCCAATGCGGGGAGCTGGAATATAGGGCACCGGGCTGTGACTGCGCACTGGAGACATGGTGCGCATCACCGCATAGCACGGTGCCCGACCGGTAACACGCTCTCCACGGTAAGCACGGGGAGTTGGCTCAGGTCTTAACCATGACTCCGCCAATCCCCCCATTTTTTGGGGGAGCTGCCTCTCGGGCTTCCGTTCTAGCCGTGACCCCTTGTATAGTTGCTCCCTCCTTGCTGCCTCCGTCTGCTCCCATGGGAGGCGATCCTTCCCAGCCAGGATCTCATCCCACGTCCAGGATCATTTACCATTCAGAATGTCCTCCCATGTCCATGGGGAGTTCTGTAACGACTCTCGTGGGTTGAAGAAGGAGACCAAGATGCAGCGTGGTAGACGATCATGATATTTATAAACCTGAACACCGCAACAAAATAACAAAGTTGAAAAACGAAAGCACACAGTTCTGTCAGGCAACAAAACAGCTAAACAGAAAATAACTCCCCACAAAACCCAAACGAAAAATCACAACTTATATATGATCCCCAATCAGAGACAACGATAGACAGCTGCCTCTGATTGGGAACAACACTTGGCAAAAACAAAACAAAATTGAAAACTTAGATTCTCCCACCCAAGTCACACCCTGACCTAACCAAACATAGAGAATAAATAAGGATCTCTAAGGTCAGGGTGTGACAACAGTAGCAAGGTTAATCAATCTGGTGTAACATTTTGCTCAAATCCATGCTACTCCATTTAATATGATATGTTACTTTATGTTAGGTTACATTCTACCAATGTAATAGCAGTTGTACAATATAATATGAATTGTAGGACGCATAGTATTCTACATCTTGATAATTTAGTAGGATATATTACATTTGACTGCTTTAGTATGATATGCTACTTTCAACTGCTTTAGTATGATATGCTATGTTAGGTTAGGGGTTAAGGTTAAAGTTACGGGAAGGGTTAGCTAGCATGCTAAGAAGTTGCAAATTAGCTAAAAAGTAGTTAGCAGTTGTAAAGTTGCTAATTAGCTAAAATGCTAATGTTGTCCAGTGATGCGATATGAACAGGCAACCTTTGGGTCACGTTATAGATGTTCATTTTTGCCTTAAGTAACCTACCTTCATTTTTGCCTTAAGTAACCTACCTACAGTGGGGCAAAAAAGTATTTAGTAAGCCACCAATTGTGCAAGTTCTCCCACTTAAAAAGATGAGAGAGGCCTGTAATTTTCATCATAGGTACACTTCAACTATGACAGACAAAATGAGAAAGAAAATCCAGAAAATCACATTGTAGGATTTTTTATGAATATATTTGCAAATTATGATGGAAAATAAGTATTTGGTCACCTACAAACAAGCAACATTTCTGGCTCTGACAGACCTGTAACTTATTCTTTAAGAAGCTCCTCTGTCCTCCACTCGTTACCTGTATTAATGGCACCTGTTTAAACTTGTTATCAGTATAAAAGACACCTGTCCACAACCTCAAACAGTCACACTCCAAACTCCACTATGGCCAAGACCAAAGAGCTGCCAAAGGACACCAGAAACAAAATTGTAGACCTGCACCAGGCTGGGAAGACTGGATCTGTAGTAGGTAAGAGGCTTGGTTTGAAGAAATCAACTGCGGGATCAATTATTAGGAAATGGAAGACATACAAGACCACTGATCATCTCCCTCGATCTGGGGCTCCACGCAAGATCTCACCCCGTGGGGTCAAAATGATCACAAGAACGGTGAGCAAAAATCCCAGAACCACATGGGGGGACCTAGTGAATGACCTGCAGAGAGCTGGGACCAAAGTAACAAAGCCTACCATCAGTAACACACTACGCCAGGGACTCAAATCCTGCAGTGCCAGACGGGTCCCCCTGCTTAAGCCAGTACATGTCCAGGCCCGTCTGAAGTTTGCTAGAGAGCATTTGGATGATCCAGAAGATGATTGGGAGAATGTCATATGGTCAGATGAAACTTTTTGGTAAAAACTCAACTCGTCGTGTTTGGAGGACAAAGAATGCTGTGTTGCATCCAAAGAACACCATACCTACTGTGAAGCATGGGGGTGGAAACATCATGCTTTGGGGCTGTTTTTTTGCAAAGGGACCAGGATGACTGATCCGTGTAAAGGAAAGAATGAATGGGGCCATGTATCGTGAGATTTTGAGTGAAAACCTTCCATCAGCAAGGGCATTGAAGATAAAACGTGGCTGGGTCTTTCAGCATGACAATGATCCCAAACACAACGCCCGGGCAACGAAGGAGTGGCTTCGTAAGAAGCATTTCAAGGTCCTGGAGTGGCCTAGCCAGTCTCCAGATCTCAACCCCATAGAAAATCTTTGGAGCCCCAAAACATCACTGCTCTAGAGGAGATCTGCATGGAGGAATGGGCCAAAATACCAGCAACAGTGTGTGAAATCCTGGTGAAGACTTACCGAAAACTTTTGACCTCTGTCATTGCCAACAAAGTGTATATAACAAAGTATTGAGATAAACTTTTGTTATTGACCAAATACTTATTTTCCACCATCATTTGGAAATAATATCATTAAAATCATTAAAAATCCTACAATGTGATTTTCTGGATTTTTTTTCTTCTCATTTTGTCTGTCATAGTTGAAGTGTACCTATGATGAAAATTACAGGCCTCTCATATTTTTAAGTGGGAGAACTTGCACAATTGGTGGCTGACTAAATACTTTTTTTGCCCCACTGTATGTAGATGTACTATGTTACGTCTAGTCAATGTAATGTAACCTAATGTAAAGTATCATATCATACTAAAAATGAAGTGTCACGGATTTTAGTAAAATATAATACATTTTGCTCTGAGACCAGGCCGGGTTAATCGACCACTAATTATTGAGTCAGGCAAGAGGCAGGAAGAAGACCATTATATTCTACATCACAGACTCAAATTAACATAGAAATGTTTAAATCGTTACACTTCACTGTACTCTAATGTACAGCCCCTTGAGCATTGGTAATGCCCTTAGTGAAATGTATTAATAACATGGGTTTTGTTGATTGTTCTCGCTGCATATTCCTTTACATACAAACCAAATGTTAATTAAGTGAAGTGGACAAAGTCCTTCACAATCCAAGTACCCTGTAACCTACAAACTCCACTATTCGAGCAGAAACAGTACTGCTCATTATTCTCTTTGTGTAGACTCCTAACAGTGGAAAAGAGAATTTGTAAATTACATTTTTTTAAACCCAATGATGGATCCCTCATTGACTCATTTAGCCCAAACAAAAGCTCTAATTTGATCATTTTATCATGGATGTTCCATTTCTTTCTTTTCACTTCAGTCTATCCAAGCTGAGAAACTTTTCTTGTCAACATGGACTGTTTAGCTATAGAGCTTACACACAGCAATGCATTTCAAACCCTTTTCCGCAGTGGCCCCACAGACAAAGTCTAACGAATCTTCATGGTATTGAAAGTAGTGTCTTCGGAAAGTATTCAGACCTCTTGACTTTTTCAGAATTTTGTTACATTACAGCCTTTTCCAAAAATTGGTTAAATAAAAAAAACACTCAGCAGTCTACACACAATATCCCATAACGACAACGTGAAAACAGGTCTTTAGAAATGTTTGCTAATTTATTAAAAATAAGAAACAGAAATACCTTATTTACACAAGTATTTAGACCCTTTGCTATGAGACTCCAAATTGAGTTCAGGTGAATCATGTTTCCATTGATCATCCTTGGGATGTTTCTACAACATGACTGGAGTCTACCTACGGTAAATTCAATTGATTGGACATGATTTGGAAAGGCACAGACCTGTCTGTATAAGGTCGCACAGTTGACAGTGTATGCCACAGAAAAAAACACGCCATGAAGTCGAAGGAATTGTCCGTAGAGCTCCGAGACAGGATTGTGTCAAGGCACAGATCTGGGGAAGGGTACCAAAACATTTCTGCAGTATTAAAGGTTCCCAAGAACACAGTGGCCTCCATCATTCTTAAATGGAAGAAGGTTGGAACCAAAAGACTCTTCCTAGAGCTGGCCGCCAGGCCACACTGAGCAAGGGCTTTGGTCAGGGAGGTGACCAAGAACCCAATGGCCACTCTGACAGAGCTCTAGAGTTTCTCTGTGGAGAAGGGAGAACCTTCCAGAGGGACAACCATCTCTGCAGCACTCCACCAATCAGGCCTTCATGGTAGAGTGGCCAGATGGAATCCACTCCTCAGCAAAAATCCACATGACAGCCAGCTTGGAGTTTGACAAAAGGCACCTAAAGACTCTCAGACCATGAGAAACAAGATTCTCTGGTATGATGAAACCAATATTAAACTTCTTGGCCTGAATGCCAAGCATCACGTCTGGAGGAAACTGTGGGGATGTTTTTCAATGGCAGGGACTGGGAGACTAGTCCGGGTCGAGGCAATATATACCTTGTTATGTGCCAAAGGAGCCGTATATACCTTGTTATGGGCTGAAATTGAAGAAGACACCTGTACCATGTCAGATGTACACTGAGTGTACAAGACATTTTGAACACCTGCTCCTTCCATGACAGTCTGACCAGGTGAACCCAGGTGAAGCTATGATGCTTATCGCTTATTGATGTCACCTGTTAAACCCACTTCAATCAATGTAGATGAAGGGGAGGAGACCGGTTAAAGAAGGAATTTTAAACATTGAGACAATTGAGACATGGATTGTGTGTGTGCAATACAGAGGGTGAATGGGCAAGACAAAAGATGTAAGTGCCTTTGAACAGGGTATGGTAGTACAGTAGGTGCTAGGCGCACTAGTTTGAGTGTGTCAAGAACAGTTTCCCATGTGTATCAAGAATGGTCCCCCACCCAAAGAACATCCAGCCAACTTGACACAATTTTGGGAAGCATTGGGCCAGCATCCTTGTGGAACGCTTTCGACACCTTGAAAAGTCCATGCTCTGGCGAATTGAGGCTGTTCTGAGGGCAAAAGAGGGTGCAACTCAACATTAGGAAAGCATAATAATGGCTTAAGCAGGGGTACACGTCTGGCACTGCAGGATTTGAGTCCCTGGCGCCGTAGTGTGTTACTGATGGTAGGCTTTGTTACTTTGGTCCCAGCTCTCTGCAGGTCATTCACTAGGTCCCCCCGTGTGGTTCTGGGATTTTTGCTCACCGTTCTTGTGATCATTTTGACCCCCCTTGGTGAGATCTTGCGTGGAGCCCCAGATCGAGGGAGATTATCAGTGGTCTTGTATGTCTTCCATTTCCTAATAATTGCTCCCACAGTTGATTTCTTCAAACCAAGCTGCTTACCTATTGCAGATGCAGTCTTCCCAGCCTGGTGCAGGTCTACAATTTTGTTTCTAGTGTCCTTTGACAGCTCTTTGGTCTTGGCCATAGTGGAGTTTGGAGTGTGACTGTTTGAGGTTGTGGGCAGGTGTCTTTTATACTGATAACAAGTTCAAACAGGTGCCATTAATACAGGTAACGAGATGAGGACAGAGGAGCCGCTTAAAGAATAAAGAAGAAGTTATTGGTCTGTCAGAGCAGAAATCTTGCTTGTTTGTAGGTGACCAAATACTTATTTTCCACCATAATTTGCAAATAAATTCATTAAAAATCCTTCATGGTGAGTCCTTGCATTTTTTATTTATTTCACCTTTATTTAACCAGGTAGGCTAGTTGAGAACAAGTTCTCATTTGCAACTGCGACCTGGCCAAGATAAAGTATAGCAGTTCAACACATACAACAACACAGTTACACATGGAATGAACAAAACATACAGTCAATAATACAGTAGAAAAAAAAGAAAAAAAAGTCTATATACAGTGAGTGCAAATAAGGTCAAATAAGGGAGTTAAGGCAATAAATAGGCCATGGTGGCGAAGTAATTACAATATGGCAATTAAACACTGGAATGGTAGATTCACATCCACAGCTCCATCTATGAATTTGAGAATGGTTACATTTCTCCAGCCCCATCCCTCAGCATTTTACTGAAACAGTGGTGGGGAAAGCTTTGATATTGTTTCAACTACGGATTGCCCCTTTAATGTTCATTATTATGCCAATTATTTAGCATACACTGATTTACAAGGCTCACACATCCTATTCATTTGATGCTTGTTTTGAAGTTGCTACTCATAGATAACCTAATTGCCATCTGTATAGCTACAATCATTAATGCATGAATTCACTCAGATGCAACTCCATGCTCTTGTTTGCATTGTAAATTTATTCAAATGAACCACTCATCTGACCGCCTGATGCAAGAGCAAGTCATGGATATATTTGTTAAAAATATTTGTCTTCATTGTTAAACAGGGGTAGTGGTATTTGAAGGCTTCGGGGAGGCTGTTAGTACTACAGGACAAGGATAAAATGTATTGTCAACTTCTTATAAAGACCAAATAGTCGTAAATGAAATTATAAAATGGCAGTAGTCTATTCTACTAATGTCTCAAATAAAGCTCTTACATGGCCAACACACTTTACAATAAATAGTTCACAAGTATGTGAACACAACCCTCGTCACTTTTGTTGAGTGAGAATAATCATGTTCATAACATATTTGTGTTATTGTCCCTCCAAGGGGAGTAGATGTCCTTTATGATATAACAGGATCAGGACCCTGACAACAAGTGAACAAAATTACCAGAAAGTACATTGGTAACTAGACCCAGTAGACTGAAGACTATAATAGCATTCTGATGTATTAGCTATGTTAGATTGATATGTGTATTGGTTAAAGGTATGTCTAATTGGCATGTGTTTATACTAGGGGAACACAAGGTCTATACCTTTATTTGAATTCTCTGTTTTGCCAGTGCTTATAACATTTAAGATTCAGTGTGTGAAACAGAACCAAACTGCTTAAATAAACCTGCAGAATGAAAAAAGAAGCAATCAACAATGACTTTCCTTCCTGTGAAGACAGCGAGCAGAGAAGAGGGCATAGATGAATATTCAGCCAGGAAAATGCAGAGCTTTTGCGCTGAGCCCTTGGCCAGTTAGCCTATCTGTGATTAAATTCAGCTCCCATATTCTCCACGGAGGTTCTCTATCAGACACACTTTCTCTCTCCGTCAGAAATAACTCCTCAGAAATTACTCTCCTGTAGGTTTATGCCGCATCTGCGAGACGTCCATCCATCTATCTATGCACCCATACAGGTACATACTATTATGCAGCACCAGCTAAACCAAAGCATTGACTGACGACAAACATCATTAAACATTTTGATTTTATTTTACTTATACTAAATAACTCAATCTTCCCTTTCCCCTATTAAAAATGTAAAATATATTATACAAAATAGGCACAGAACGGAGCGTTAGGAAAACTGTTTTTTGTATTTAGATGGTCTTAGGAGTCCATTAGTTTTAATTAATTGTTCCCTCCCTTGGCGGTGAGTCAGAGGAATTAGTTTCATGCCTTACAGGGAATAGTGGAGTTCTGCTTGGGTTTCAGATCTTCCAATTGGACTGCAGGGTCAGGCGAGTCAGCCTGTGAATTGTGAGGAAGCGCTGAAGGCGGGTTGTCTTCCGATTCTCTGAAATGCATTTGTGAAGAAATCCAGGCCATTGCACTCCTAAATAACGATGCTTTCTGTTCTAGACCAAGGTCCCTTTGATAAGGAAAATGTGTCATGGCCAGGGAATACAACCATGAAACCTGTGTACTTTCTGTGGTCAACATAAGTGCATATAAGAACATAAACAAGGACTTTGTTATACAAAAGGTCTGGCATATCTAGCACATATAAAGCACAAGGTGTTCTATAATTACTTTGTCCAAACAGGTGCTGCTGAAAACCTTGATTACCGCACAGAAATATCACTTTACTTGCATAATAACATGTACATACTTATTAGAACAATGTCCTGTAATATGTAACCCTGTGTTAGCTTACCCCAAAGGCAAAGCCTTTCCGTAGTTCCCTCTGCATACTTTTCATTAGAAAATAATTGGATGAAATACAAATTCCCTGGATACAATTCATGCTGCAGGAAAAATGCCTAAGGATACATTTCAACATATCAAGTTGTTGCATTATTCACAAGTTAGTATCCCATGGGCTTTGTAAGCAACATCATCTCAGAAACCCAGAACTAAATTATTGTGTAATTGCGTCAGATGCTCAATCAAATTAAGCGGGGAGATTTGTTGAAAAAGATACTAGAATGAGGAGCGGAAGCAGAGCAGTAGCTCCACCCCCCTCTATAGGCGAAATGTTCCCTCCCTTATGTAATTCAAAAGATGCGAAGACCTGCGAAATAGTGATGATGAGTGATGAGAAATCTGTGCAATCGAACACCTTAGTCGTTGCATCCTAAAGTATGTTGACAGATGCTACGATACCATTTTATGTTTTTTTGCGTCTGTCCACGAGAGATTATGAGCAATTTGTTCTTAACTGACTTGCCTGGTTGAATAAAGGTTAAATAAAAATAAATAAATAAATAGGTTCTAAAGTATAAAAAAATAGCAGACCCATACCACATTGGGTGAGGCGGGATGCAGGAGAGTATGTTCAGTCTGTAGATGGAAAAATTACAGAAAAATTAGATTAAAAAAATATACAAATATACACTAAATATATACGAAGAAAGAAACTATATATACAATGGACGGGACAAGACAATCAAAATATCCAACTGCTATGCCATCATGGAAGTTATTTGTACCTGTAGGTCACAAATAAAGCTAACTCCAGTAAAATTGGAGGACAACTCATGAACCCACCTGTGGGAATTTAAGTATGCTCTCTCTAATTCTCTCTTTCTCTCTCTCGGAGGACCTGAGCCCTAGGACCATGCGTCAGGACTACCTGGCATGATGACTCCTTGCTGTCCCCAGTCCACCTGGCCTTGCCTGGGCTATATAAATTGATTTGATTTGATAGAGGACTGAGGGTCTTCCTAATATTGAAAGTGTGTAAATAGTTACCCATGTCATTTTGTAAATGTATATATATATATATATTATATATATATTTTTTTTTTCATGTCTTTTTTAATCAATAATTTTTTGGGGGGTGTGTTAGAATACCATTTTGGTATTTTGTATATAGTTATTTGTTTCAAAATGTATACCTTCACCAATTTGGCCACTTGGGTACATTTGGGCTACTTGTGTGGGACACCTGGGTGAATTCATGATAAATGTCATGTAGCACACTTATTTTGGAAGTTATCAGTCTGAACGTTGCACAAGTACTGTTGCCCTCTTATATTTTTTACTGAAATTGTCCCCATCATCCTATCTGAATGTTTGTTTTATCTTGTTCATTTTCAAGATGATGATACAAAAATAAAAAGAATAAAAACTTGTTTTTATTCATTGTTTTATCCAAACCAGATCTATAGTGTTATATTCTCCTACATTCAAATCACATGTACACCAACTTCAGAGTGTTTTCTTTCAAATGGTACCAAGAATATGCATATCCTTGGTTCTGTGCCTGAGCTACAGGTTGTTAGATTTGGGTCTTCAGGCGGAAATAGCACAAAGTAGTGGGGAGCTGTAAGAGGTTTTAAACAGCTTGGAAAATTCCAGAAAATTATGTCATGGCTTTAGAAGCTTCTGATTTACTAATTGACACAATTTGGGTCAATTGGAGGTGTACCTGTGGATGCATTTCAAGGCCTACTTTCAAACTCAGCGCCTCTTTGCTTGACATCATGGGAAAATCAAAAGAAATCAGCCAAGACCTCAGAAAACCAATTGTAGACCTCCACAAGTCTGATTCATCCTTGGGAGCAATTTCCAAACACCTGAAGGTACCACATTCATCTGTACAAACAATAGTACGCAAGTATAAACACCATGGGACCACACAGCCGTCATACCGCTCAGGAAGGAGACGCGTTCTGTCTCCTAGAGATGAACGTACTTTGGTGCGAAAAGTGCAAATCAATCCCAGAACAACAGCAAAGGACCTTTTGAAGATGCTGGAGGAAACGGGTACAAAAGTATCTATCTCCACAGTCAAACAAGTCCTATATCGACATAACATGAAAGGCCGCTCAGCAAGGAAGAAGCCACTCCTCCAAAACTACAATAAAAAAAGCATGTGCGAGCAAAGAGACCTACAAACCTGACTCAGTTACACCAGCTCTGTCAGGAGGAATGGTCCAAAAGTCACCCAACTTATTGTGGGAAGCTTGTGGAATGCCTCCCTAGACGTTTGACCCAAGTTAAAGGCAATGCTACCAAATACTAATTGAGTGCATGTGAATTAAATCTCTCAACTATTATTCTGACATTTTACATTCTTAAAATAAAGTGGTGATCCTAACCGACCTAAGACAGGGCTTTTTTACTAGGATTAAATATCAGGAATTGTGAAAAACTGAGTTTAAATGTATTTGGCTGAGGTGTATGTAAACTTCCGACTTCAACTGTATCTACAACTTTAAATAAAATGACAAAAACAAGGTGGTGGGGGGAGGTGCAGTTACTCCAGGGGGCTAGTTACCCCTACTACCCTACATGTGTTGTTCTGCCTACATATCTCAGTACATAGTTCTTACCCAGCACTCCACAACACACTCAGTTTAGGAACACGTTGGGCGAGTCTAAGTAGTAAGGCGAAAGCAACCGACTGTAGACGGAAGTAGAGGAGAGAAGTCAGGGGAGGTGCATCAGCGACAGCATAAAGTCAGACACTGATGTAGTTTTCCAACAGCAAGGCTCAGTGCCACATGGCAGTGTTACCATTGTTTTAAAAGTTTTCCTTTGTAATGTTAAAATAAGCATGTCTCCAACACACACAAACTGTAAATACATGTGTGTACATTGTACTATCAATTGGGAAGAGAGACTCCAATATCACATTCAATTGTACATATCCACTGTATAAATGACTTGCGGCAAAATTGGTTCCAGTCTCAGTCACATTTGCATGTTTTAAACGAAACACCCTAATGATTGGTTGACAATAGAGCCTCCCACAATGCAAGCGATGTCTGCAGGACGAAGTTAGTGAACAGCAACTGCAGAACTTTGTAGTCGACTGCAGTCAAAACTTCATGACCTTTGATCACGTGGTTTTTGTAAAGTTTATCCCATAATGTAACACACTTCTGAAGGCACCTACAGTCCAGTTGAAGCTGAAAGCTTGATAATATTAAAAGGCCCAATGCAGCTGTTTTTAAATCAATATAAAATCATTTCTGGGTAACAAATAAGTACCTAACTGTAGCCTAATAGTGTTCTATTTTTTATAAACATCGCTTTATAGCTGAAAATTTCTCAAGCAATAATTTTGCTAGGACTGTCTGGAGTGGTCTGAGTGGGGAGAGCACCTGAAAGCTGAAAATGAACTGTCATTGGCAGAGAGATTTTGAACTCTTCTCTTATTTACCACCTGGTGATGTCACCAGGCAAGCTGAAACTCCACCCATGCAAAACCTGCTGATTAGAAGGTTCTGTGTAGATAGTTTCTGGTTGAAAATACAATTAGAAAATAACAATGATCACATTATTCACACTTTTACAGTGTTAGTTTCATCAGCTGTTGTACAATATATTACAAAGCACAGGAAGACTGCATTTTGACTGCATTTGGCCTTTAACTAACACTTTGACCATATTGCATCATGGTCCATGTGGAAAAACATGGATATTCCCTGGAGATCAAATCAAATCAAATTTATTTATATAGCCCTCGCACATCAGCTGATATCTCAAAGTGCTGTACAGAAACCCAGTCTAAAACCCCAAACAGCAAGCAATGCAGGTGTAGAAGCACGTAGATGTTGATCCTGTACCTCACTGTAACAGATTAGCACACTGCTAACAGATAAATGAAAAAACATATTAAAGAGAATTCAGAGGATCCCTCTGAGTGTAGTTTGCACTTTTCAAACGTCAACAGAACACACACAGGAAACAAAAATGTATCATTGCTCCCCTCACCTAGAGCCCCTCTACTTCTGGACGTGTACTACATATTTAAACTGCATACTATGTACTCATCGTCGCATACTATTAAGCACGTAGCCTGGCTGAGTAGGTGGTGCGGGCAGAGTGCGGGTAGATTTTTCCAAAGTCAACAGACAATGAATTTCTCTAAACTCTGAATAGAATAGTATAGGCCTACTCAGGCTGGTTATAGGCAGACTATTACATACAACCTATACTGTAGCCCATATAGCCCATCCATCCTATCTAAAAAGGACAGAAGACACAAACAGATATGGTTCCATTTAAACATATTAGTGAAACCAAAGTGTTGTAACATACTGTATATAAATTAAATCAAATAGCCTAGTACACACTAAAACTTTTCAAATGTTGCACAGAAAAACGGACAGTCGGGTACATCGCAAATTCAGAACCACTGGACAGCAACATAATAAACTAAAGCACTAATAATTGGGAACGAGATCAGAATGACTGCTAAGACTTGATTTATAGAATAATTAAAAAGATAGCCTTGCTTACAAGACTAAAACAATCTGTTCAACTCAAAAGGCCTGATTAACATGACATCTATAACGCAGACACATCTAGAGTCCCTGGTGCCGACACATTCACAAATCAAAAGATGGTTTAGTGTTTAGTTTAAAAGCTCTGACGAAGGCCAAGAGAGCAAGAAACACATTTCAATGAGAAAACAGAAATTCACTTTGAAAAAGTTGTTTTTAAAGATGTAGCCTACAATGCAACACTCATGACCATTAAATTGATTTTTGGTTAAAAAAATAAATAAAGAGTTCCCAGCACATGATATTCCCAGGCAGCCTCCCATCCAAGACCTAACCAGGCCTGATACTGCTTAGCTACCGAGATCAGGCGTGTTCAGGGTGGAAAAGCCACAAGCATATTGATTTTACCCATTTTCTCCCTGAATTAAGACCTTGGCTCATTGCTGCAACTCCCCAACAAACTTGGGAGAGGCGAAGGTCGAGCCATGCATCCTCCAAAACATGACCCGCCTGGCATCGGCACTTATCACACTGCTCTCTTAACCCGGGAGTCAGCCACACCAATGTGTCAGAGGAAACACTGTTTGACTGATGACCGAAGTCAATTTGCAGGTGCCCTGCTTTAAAAACCCGCTAGAGCGCGATGAGCCAAGAAAAGTGTACATTGATATATTCTTTCTACAGCTTATTAGCGTACACCTAATATGTTCCCCGTTGATGCTTATTATGCATTAAGGTTGAACCAAAAAATGTAACAAATACGAAATTAAATACAAAACAATTAAATATGTGAAATTAAATTAAACAATACTGTATATTGATACTAATATTATGTACAATATTAAATTATGTTTCTATATGATAACAATAGCCTAATATATTTAATATGCCATAACCTATTGTTTTTTTAATAGTTTCACTAATTCATTCTAGTTCACTTAATCATTATGACACACCCCTCACTATTCTCATTAGTCTGCATAACCTGGTTCAAGTATTCATGACATCACCCCGAAGAAGGCACAGTGATGCTAAAAACAATTACTAAAAACAACAAACGCAATGCGTCCATAGAAACCTTCTGTACGATTGTTGAAAAATGATGTAGGTGACCTGCTGAAAGACAAACAGAAACACAAATCCTATGATAACCTGAGTAGAGACGAGAGAATGGTTCTTAAGGATATAAAGTCAGATCCTTAGATTATCATAAAAAATGTGACAAAGGAGGATGAATTTGCAAACAAAACAAATGTGACTATGTGAATGAATGTCGCCGACAACTATCTAAAGGTGACTTCTATCGCAAACTGAATTATGACCTTACCCTAGAATTCCAGCATAATATCTCATCCACAGTGGAAAGCTGTTTGGATTCAGGATAAATCACCAAAAAATAGGTTGATTTCTATGTGAAATTTCCCAAGATATCAAATTTCTATACAGTCGCTAAATTACACAAACAAGTGTGTCCTAGACCCATTTTAGCAGCAGTCGACTCTGTGACATCCAACATTTCTAAATTTGTGGATTACCACATTAAACCAATGGTTGAGAATCTCCCATTTGAGAATCTCCCATTCTCCCATCCCACAGAGAGACCCTTGCTCCGTCTAATGATTGCATCTTACAACTTACTGAACTGGTATTGTCCAATAACTACTTCATCTTTGAGTCAGACTTTTTCCTTCAAATTCGAGGTGTAGCCATGGGCTCCCCCTTTCCCCCCCAACTATGCAAACCTGTATATAGTACAATTTGAGGAAGCACTCCTTTACAAAACAGACACACACCCTACTTTCTAGAATCATCCTATGGAAAAGATACACAGATGATGACTTTGTGCTCTGGGAAGGAAGTCAGCAGAAACTAAATTAATTCCAACCTCTACTAAACTAGAGCTCTGAATACCTCAAATTCACCATGCAGATGAGAGAAAAATAAACTACCTGGACTTATGTATTATCAAAGAGAATAATGTATAATGCATCATGACTTATACACAAAGCCCACAGACCGCAATACCTTGCTATGTGTGGATAGTATGCATCCTCTTCCCCTCAAGAATGTTATACCATATAGCCAGTTATGCAGGGTTAAATAAATATATGGCTACCAGACAGATTTTGACAATAATGCTAAAAAATGACAGATGAGAGGCTACAAGACAGATGAGAGGCTTCAAAATGAGAGGCTACAAGGACAAAACTCTTGATGCTGCAATGATAAAAATATCTCAAAAACCAAGAGGAATTACAAAAAACTCAACCAAAGAAAAACAATGCAACCGTATTTCGCACTAAGTACACCAAGAATTCGGAGAAAATTAAAGCAATCCTGAAAAAGCACTGGCATATTCTACAATCAGACAAAAAAATCTCACACCTCTTCCCCCCACTGGTGGTCTAAAAGCATGATCGCAATATTGGAGATAGCTTGGTGAGATCTGACATGCCCCCTGAGCCCACTCAGACACTCTTGACACCTATTCCAAATGGGAACTACAAATGTGGTTCATAAGCACAGTGCAAAAGCACTGTAAAAACATCCTTCAGACACCCACATACAGGTCTAAAAATCCCTGTTAGGGGTATCATCTCATGCAAGACCAAGGGAGTAATCTCATTGCCTGTTCATGTGGGAAAGCCTACATAGGACAAACGAAAAGACAATTAAAACAACGCATAGCTGAACACCGCAGCTCAATCAGGTGTAAGAACATTGACTATCCAGCAGCAGCTCACTTTGTTGAAGCTAACCATCCCATCTCCTCCCTCAAATACACAGGCATTGAGTATGTTGCTCTATCAAGGAGAAGAGGTAACATTGAGATCCTACTACTACAAAGGGAGGCTTACTGGATATCCTATCTAAAGACATTGACCCCTATTGGTCTGAATATTGACTTTGATCTCAGGCCCTAATAAACAATGATTTATTTTATGAACAAGTCTTATACATTTATATATTTATATATTTTCTACAGTTTATTAGCATACACCTAATATGTTCCCCCTGATGATGCTTATTATGCATTAAGGTTGAACCAAAAGATTACATGTAACAAATATGAAATCCGAAACAATTAAATATGTAAAATTGAATTAAACAATAATGTATGTTGATGCTATCATGTACAATATTATATTATGTTTCTATATGATAACAATAGCATAATCATTATAATAAACATTTTTTTTAACAGTTTCACTAATTCATTCTAACTAACTTAATCATTATGACACACCCCTCACTATTGTCATTGGTTGCACTAATTGCACTGTTTGTCTACATAACCTGGTTCAAGTATTCATGACATCACCCTGAAGAAGGCACAGTGATGCTGAAACATTGGTAAATACCCAATAAATTACTGTGAGTTTATATACGGAGTGTGCAACTCTCTTTATTTTGCTAGTTTATTCACCTTTAGTCTGCACTTCCACACAAACACATTTTTCTGGGTGTGCACCAGCTCCTGTTTTTTAATGAACAATTAATAAAATACTAGTAATATTAGTATTTTATTATTTGTTCATTAAAAATACATTGTTCTTTCCCCACTTTGATATTGGAGTATTTTGTGTTGAACATTGATTAGACATAACAATTCAATTTAAACAAACTTTGTAATATGTACAAAACATTAAGAACACCTTCCTAATATTGAGTTACATCCCCTTTTGCCCTCACTAAAGACTCAATTCGTCAGTACATTGACTCGACAAGGTGTCGAAAGCGTTCCACAGGGATACTGGCCCATGTCGACTCCAATGCTTCCCACGGTTGTGTCAAGTTGGCTTGATGTTTTGGGTGGTGGACCATTCTTGAAACACATGGGAAACTGTTGAGCATGAAAAACGCAGTAACGTTGCAGTTCTTGACACAAACCGATGCGCCTGGCACCTACTACCCTACCCTGTTCAAAGACACTTAAATCTTTTATCTTGCCCATTCACCCTCTGAATGGCACATATACACAATCCATGTCTCAATGCTAAAAAAATTCTTCTATTTTTTTTAACCTTTTTTAAAACTAGGCAAGTCAGTTAAGAACAAATTCTTATTTTCAATGACAGCCTGGGAACAGTGGGTTAACTGCCTTGTTCAGGAGCAGAACAACAGCTTTTTACCTTGTCAGCTCGGTGATTCGAGCTTGCAACCTTCCGGTTACAAGTCCAATGCTCTAACCACTAGGCTACCTGCCGCCCCAGTTCTATAACCTGTCTCCTCTCCGTCTACACTGATCGAAATGGATAAAATAAGTGACATCAATAAGGGATCATAGCTTTCATCTGGTCAGGTGGAAAGAGCAGGTGTTCCTAATGTTTTGTACACTCAGTGCACCTTGATTATATTCACTCCCTTGAGTAAAGACGTGTTGGAAACATACTTGGCATCGATTAGTTATGAGTCTTTGTAGGTAAGTCTCTTAGCCAGAATAGATTTCAACCCTAAGCTTTCTTACAGCTGAAGTGGGGTTGGACAGGCTTCAAACCAAATCCAATTTTATTGGTCGCATACACATATTTAGTAGATGATATTGTGGGTGTAGCGAAATGCTTGTGTTCCTAGCTCCAACAGTGCAGTATTATACAGTGCATTCGGAAAGTATTCAGACCCCTTGACAGCCTTATTATAAAATGTATTAAAACAAAATTGCTATCATTCTACACACAATACCCCATAATGACAAAGTAAAAAACAGTTTTTTTTATACATTTCTGCAAATGTATTTTAAAAAAAACTGAAATATCACATTTACATAAGTATTCAGACCCTTTACTCAGTACTTTGTTGATGCACCTTTGGTAGCAATTACAGCTTCAAGTCTTCTAGGGTATGACGCTACAAGCTTGGCACACCTGTATTTGGAGAGTTTCTCCCATTTTTCTCTGCAGAACCTCTCAAGCTCTGTCAGGTTGGACAGGGAGCGTCGCTGCGCAGCTATTTTCAGGTCTCTTCAGAAATGTTTGACTGGGTTCAAGTTCGGGTTCTGGCTGGGCCACTCCTGGACATTCAGAGACTTGTCCCAAAGCCACTCCTGCGTTGTCTTGGCTGTGTGCTTAGGGTCATTTTCCTGTTGGAAGGTGAACCGTCACCCCAGTCTGAGGTCCTGAGCGCTCTGGAGCATGTTTTCATTAAGGACCTCTCTCTACTTTGCTTCGTTCATCTTTCCCTCGATCTTGACTATCCTCCCAGTCCCTGCCGCTGAAAAATATCCCTACAGAGTGATGCTGCCACCACAATGCTTCACCGTAGGGACGGTGCAAGGTTTGCTCCAGATGTGATGGTTGAAATTCAGGCTAAAGAGTTCAATCTTGGTTTCATCAGTGTCACATTCTGACCTTTATTTCCTTTGTTTTGTCTTTATGTAGTATGGTCAGGGAGTGAGTTGGGGTGGGCAGTCTATGTTTGTTTTTCTATGTTGGTTTTTGTGTCGTTAAGTTGTCTCTGATTGAGAATCATACTTAGGTAGCCTGGGTTTCACTGTTGGTTTGTGGGTGTTTGTTTCCGTGTGTATGTTTGTCACCACACGGTACTGTTTCGTTTTTTGTAGATTTCACATAATTGTTTATTGTTTTTGTTCGAGTGTTCATTTGTCTTTATTAAAAAACACTATGAACACTTACCATGCTGCATCTTGGTCCGATCCGTATTCCTCTTCAGACGAAGAGGAAATCTGCCGTTACAATCAGACCAGAGATTCTTGTTTCTTATGTTATTAGAGTCCTTTAGGTACCTTTTGGCAAACTCCAAGCAGGCTGTCATATGCCTTTTACTGAGGAGTTGCTTCTGTCTGGTCACTCAACCTCATGGCTTAGTTTTTGCTCTGACATGCACTGTCAACTGTGGGACTTTATACAGACAGGTGTGTGCCTTTCCAAATCATGTCCAATCAATTGAATTTATCACAGGAAGACTCCAATCAAGTTGTAGAAACATCTCACGGGTGATCAATGGAAACAGGATGCACCTGAGCACAATTTAGAGTCTCATAGCAAAGGATCTGAATACTTATACAAATAAGGTATTTCTATTTTAAATTTTTAATACATTTGAAAAAAATTCTAAAAACCTGTTTTCGCATTGTCATTATGGGATATTGTATGTAGATTGCTGAAGATTTAAAAAAAATCAATTTTAGAATAAGGCTGTAACGTAACAAGATATGGAAAAGGTCAAGGGGTCTGAATACTTTCCGAAGGCACTGTAGGTATTCCTCTTGTCCAGATGGCATAGGGCAATGTGCAGTGCAATGGCGATTGTTTTAATTAAAAATAATAATAATTTCACTTCACTTTATTTAACCAGGTAGGCCAAAGGAGGAATAGGCTTTGGGGGTGACCAGTGAAATACACCTGCTGGAGCGCATGCTACGGGTGGGTGATGCTATGGTGACCAGTGAGCTGAGATAAGTCAGGGCTTTACCTAGCAAAGACTTATAGATGACCTGGAGCCAGTGGGTTTGGCGACGGATATGAAGCGAGTGCCAGCCAACGAGAGCATACAGGTCGCAGTGGTAGGTAGTATATGGGCTTTGGTGACAAAACTGATGGCACTGTGATAGACTGCATCCAATTTGCTGAGTAGAGTGTTGGAGGATATTTTATAAATGACATCGCCGAAGTCAAGGATCGGTAGGATAGTCAGTTTTACGAGGGTATGTTTGGCAGCATGAGTTAAGGATGCTGTGTTGCGAAATAGGAAGCCGATTCTAGACTACATTTTGGATTGGAGATGCTTAATGTGAGTCTGGAAGGAGAGTTTACAGTCTAGCCAGACACCTAGGTTTTTGTAATTGCCCATATATTCTAAGTCCAGAGTAGTGATGCTGGACAGGCGGGCAGGTGCGGGTAGGTGTATGCATTTAGTTTTACTTGTATTTAAGAACAGTTGGAGGCCACGGAAGGAGAGTTGTATGGCATTGAAGCTCGTCTGGATGTTAGTTAACACAGTGTCCAAAGAGGGCCAGAAGTATACAGAATGGTGTCGTCTGCGTAGAGGTGGATCAGAGTAACACCAACAGCAAGAGCGACATCTTTGATGTATACAGAGAAAAGAGTCGGCCAGAGAATTGAACCCTGTGGCACCCCCATAGAGACTGCCAGAGGTCCGGACAACAGGCCCTCCGATTTGACATACAGAACTCTGTTTGAGAAGTAGTTGGTGAGCCAGGCGAAGCAGTCATTTGAGAAACCAAGGATGTTGAGTCTGCCGATAAGAATAAGGTGATTGACAGAGTCAAAAGCCTTGGCCAGGTCAATGAATATGTCTGCACAGTATTGTCTTTTATCAATGGCGGTTATGATATTGTTTAGGACCTTGAGCGTGGATGAGGTGCACCCATGACCAGCTGGGAAACCAGATTGCATAGCGGAGAAGGTACGGTGGGATTCAAAATTGTCGGTGTGTTAACTTGGCTTTCGAAGACCTTAGAAAGGCAGGGTAGGTCTGTAACAGTTTGGGTCTAGAGTGTCTCCCCCTTTGAAGAGTGGGATGACCGCAGCAGCTTTCCAATCTTTGGGGACATCAGACAATACGAAAGAGAGGTTTAACAGGCTAGTAATAGGGGTTGCCTAGTTTTGCTGATTTGTATGTGTCCAGATTTTGCAACTCTTTCAGAACATCAGCTATCTGGATTTGGGTGAAGGAGAAATGGGGCAGGTTTGGGCAAGTTGCTGTGGGGGGTGCAGGGCTGTGGACCGGGGTAGCCAGGTGGAAAGCATGGCCAGCCGTAGAAAAAATGCTCATTGAAATGATCAATTATCATGGATTTATCGGTGGTGGCAGTGTTTCCTAGCCTCAGTGCAGTGGGCAGCTGGGAGGTGCTGCTCTTATTCTCCGTGGACTTTACAGTGTCCCAGAACGTTTTGGAGTTTGTGCTACAGGATGCAAATTTCAGTTTGAAAAAGCTAGCCTTTGCTTTCCTAACTGCCTGTGTATATTGGTTCCTAACTTTCCTGAAAAGTTGCATATTGCAGGGCCTATTCGATGCTACTGCAGTATGCCACAGGATGTTGAGTCATCTGTGGAACTATTGGGGCGGTATGCAATGGGTCTAGGGTGTCGGGTAAGGTGGAGGTGATATGATCCTTAACCTCTCTGGGATCGCCAACAGCCAGTGAAATTGCAGGGCGCCAAATTCAAAACAACAGAAATCTCATAATTAAAATTCTTCAACCATACAAGTATTTTACACCATTTTAAAGATACACTTCTCGTTAATCCAACCACAGTGTCCGATTTCAAAAAGGCTTTTCGGCAAAAGCAGAACATATCATTATGTTAGGTCAGCAACTAGTCACAGAAAGCATTCATCCATTTTCCAACCAAAGAGAGGTGTCACAAAAAGCAGAAATATAGATAAAATTAATCACTAACCTTTGACGATCTTCATCAGATGACACTCCCAGGACTCAATGTTACACAATACATGTATGTTTTGTTCGATCAAGTTCATATTTATATCCAAAAACCTCAGTTTACATTGGCGCCATATTCAGAAATGCCTCCAAAACATCCAGAGAAATTGCAGAGAGCCACATCAAATAACAGAAATACTCATCATAAACTTTGATGAAAGATACATGTTTTATATAGAATTAAAGATAAACTTGTTCTTAATGCAACCGCTGTGTCAGATTTCAAAAAGCTTTACGGCAAAAGCACAATATTCAATAATCTGAGAACAGTGTTCAGCCACAAAAGCAAGCCATACAGTTAGTTACCCGCCAAGTTGTGGAGTCAACAAAAGTCATAAATAGCATTATAAATCTTCACTTACCTTTGCTGATCTTCATCAGAATGCACTCCCAGGACTCCCACTTATACAAGAAATGTTCATTTTATTTGATTACGTCCATATTTATGTCCAAATACCTCTGTTGTGTTCGTGCGTTTAGTTCACTATTCCAAAGGCACAATGCGCGGGCGCAAAATTCAGACGAAATGTCAAAAGAGTTCCGTTACAGTTTGTAGAAACATGTCAAACGATGTTTACAATCAATCCTTAGGGTCTTTTTATAATAAATCTTCAATAATATTCCAACTGGACAATAGCGTATTCATTACTGAGGAAAAAGAGGGAACAGCGCGCCCGAGTGACCGCGCAGTAAACGACTGATTGGCCTCAGCTTAGTCCACTTGTTGAAACAGCTCTTATTCGACACCCTTCCACAATAGAAGCCTCAAACAACTTTCTAAAGACTGACATCTGCTGGAAGCCTTGGGAAGTGCAATCTGGCCGCATAGACACAGCATATTGGATAGGCAATCACTTAAATAAAACTACAAACCTCAGATTTCCCACTTCCTGGTTGGATTTTTCTCAGGTTTTCACCTGCCATATGAGTTCTGTTATACTCACAGACATAATTCAAATAGTTTTAGAAACTTCAGAGTGTTTTCTATCCAATACTACTAATATACATATATTAGCCTCTGGGACAGAGTAGCAGGCAGTTTACTCTGGGCACCTTATTCATCCAAGCTACTCAATACTGCCCCCCTGTCACCAATACGTTTTTAACTAGCCTCTCAAAGCACTTCAGAGCACTTCATGATGACATAAGTAAATACTACGGGGTGATAGTCATTTAGTTCAGTTATATTCACTTTCTTGGGTACAGGAATAATGGTGGACATCTTGAAGGAAGAGGGCGCCAATGATCATAATAATGGCGCCAGAGGGGATGGCTGCAATTTCATGGGCTCCTAACCAACTGTGCTATTTAAAAAAATGTATTTGCATTGTTTGTAACTTATTATGTACATTAAGTTGCTGCTACCGAAAATAGCTTCTGGACATCAGTGATTACTCACCTCGAACTAGACTAAGGTCTTTTCTTAAAGGAGTCTGACACGAAGGATATGGCCAAATCCCCATAATTTGTGTAAAGAAAAGACGGCCATACAAGGGGTGAAGGTCGGGGTGCCTTGTGACGATTTGTAGTAAAGTGATTAAATTGCCACTACAATCGGTTCTATTGTTCTATCACTGGAAAACAAAATGGATGATCTACGGTTGAGACTATCCTACCAACGGGACATTAAAAACTGTAAAATCTTATGTTTCACAGAGTTGTGGCTGAACGACGACAAGGATAATATAGAACTGGCTAGGTTTTCCATGCATCAGCAGGACAGAGCAGCTACGTCTGGTACAACGAGAGGCAGGGGTGTGTCTATTTGTCAATAACAGCTATACAGCTATAACGCAATAACGCAGACAAACTTAAATCCGTTTGACCTCATTTCTACGAGCATGTCACATGTGCCACCAGAGGAAAAAAAACTCTAGACCACGTTTACTCCACACACAGAGATGCATACAAAGCTCTCCATCGCTCTCCATTTATCAAATCTGACCATAATTCTATCCTCCTGATTCCTACTTAAAAGTAAAAACTAAAACAGGAGGTTCCAGTGACTAGCTCAATACGGAAGTGGTCAGATGACACGGATGCTACGCTACAGGACTGTTTTGCTAGCACAGACTGGAATATGTTCAGTGATACATCCAAAGGCACTGAGGAGTAAAACCACCTCAGTCACCGGCTTCATCAATAAGTGCATCGACGACGTCATCCTCACAGTGACTGTATGTACATATCCCGACCAGAAGCCATGGATTACAGGCAACATCTGCACCAAGCTAAAGGCTAGAGCTGCCGCTTTCAAGGAGCAGGACACTAATCCAGATGCTTATAAGAAATCACGCTATGCCCTCAGACAAACCATCAAACAGGCAAAGCATCAATACAAGACTAAGATTGAATCCTACTACACCGGCTCTGGCGCTCGTCAGATGTGTCAGGGCTTGCAAGCTATTACGGACTACAAAGGGAAACCCAGCCGTGAACTGCCCAGTGACGCGAGCCTACCAGACAAGCTAAATGCCTTTTATGCTCACAACACTGAAGCATGCATGAGAGCACCAGCTGTTTCGGACACCTGTGTGATCCCACTCTCTGTAGCCAATGTGAGCAAGACCTAACATTAACATTCACAAGACCGCGGGGCTTAAAGGTTTACCAGGGCATGTACTCAGAGCATGTGCGGACCAACTGGCAACGGTCTTCACTGACATATTGAACCTCTCCCTGACCGAGTCTGTAATACCTACATGTTTCAAGCAGACCACCATAGTCCCTGTGCCCAAGAATGCAAAGGTAACCTGCCTGAATGACTACCGCCCCGTAGCACTCAGATCAGTAGCCATGAAGTGCTTTGAAAGGCTGGTCATGGCTCACATCAACACCATCATCCCTAGACCCTAGACCCCCTCCAATTCACTTTCCGCCCCAACAGATCCACAGATGACACAATCACAATCGCGCTCCACACTGCCCTTTCCCACCTGGACAAAAGGAACATCTACTAGAGAATGCAGTTCATTGACTACAGCTCAGCGTTCAACACCATAGTTCCCACAAAGCTCAGCGCTAAGCTAAGGACTCTGGAACTGAACACCTCCCTCTGCAACTGGATCCTGGACTTCCTGATGGGCCACCCCCAGGTGGTAAGGGTAGGTAACAACACATCTGACTCGCTGATCCTCAACACCGGGGTATCTCATGGGTGTGTGCTTAGTTCCCTCCTGTTCTCCTTGTTCACACACGACTGCATTACCAAGCACGACTCCAACACCATGATTAAGTTTGCTGACAACACAACCGTGGCCTGATCACCGACAATGATGAGACAGCCTATAGGGTGGAGGTCAGAGACCTGGCAGTGTGGTGCCAGGACAACAACTTCTCCCTCAATGTGAACAAGACAAAAGAGATGATTGTGGACTACAGGAAAAGGAGGGTCGAACAGGCCCCCATTAACATCGACGGGGCTGTAGTGGAGCGGGTCGAGAGTGTCAAGTTCCTTAGTGTCCACATCACCAAAAAAACAATCATGGTTCAAACACACCAAGACAGTCATGAAGTCATGAAGACAGTCATGCACGACAACACCTTTACCCCCTCAGGAGACTGAAAATATTTGGCATGGATCCCGAGATCCTCAATAAGTTCTACAGCTGCACCATCGAGAGCATCCTGACCGGTTTCATCACTGCCTGGTATGGCAAATGCTCTGCATTTGTAAGGCGCTACAGAGGGTAGTGCATACGGTCCATTACTGGGACCAAGCTTCCTGCTATCCAGGACCTACATACTAGGCTGTGTCAGACGAAAGTCCAAATAATTGTCAGAAACCAGTCACCCAAATCACAGACTTCTCTCTCTATTACCTCACGGCAAGTGGTACCGGAGCACCAAGTCTAGGTCCAAAAGGCTCCTTAAAACTTCTTATGGCTGGGGGGCAGTATTGAGAAGCTTGGATGAATAAGGTGCCCAGAGTAAACTGCCTGCTGCTCAGGCCCAGAACCTAAGATATGCATATTATTAGTATATTTGGATAGAAAACACTCTGAAGTTTCTTAAACGGTTTGAATGATGTCTGTGAGTATAGCAGAACTCATATGGCAGGCAAAAACCTGAGAAAAAAATCTGGGGGAAAAAATGGGAAATCTGTGGTTTGTAGGTTTTCAAGTCTTTGCCAATCCAATATAAAGTGTCAAATTTGGTCCGATTGCACTTCCTAAGGCTTCCACTAGATGGCAACAGTCTTTAGAACCTTGTTTCAGTCTTCTACTGTGAAGGGGGAGCGAATAAGAGCTGTTTGACTAAGAGGTCTGGCAGAATGCCATGAACTAAGTCATGTGCGCGGCCGTGAGAGTGAGCTGCATTCCTTTCCATTTCTAAAGACAAAGGAATTGTCCGGTTGGAATATTATTGAAGATTTATGATAAAAACATCCTAAAGATTGATTCTATACATCGATTGACATGCTTCTACGAGCTGTAATGGAACTTTTTGACTTTTCGTCTGGACTAAGTGCCTGCGCCTCGTGAATTTGGATTTGTGAACTAAACGCGCAAACAAAAAGGAGGTATTTGGACATAAATTATGGACTTTATCGAACAAAACAAACATTTATTGGAGAACTGGGATTCCTGGGAGTGCATTCCGATGAAGATCATCAAAGGTAAGTGAATATTTATTAAGCTATTTCTGACTTCTGTTGACTCCACAACATGGCGGGTATCTGTATGGCTTGTTTTGGTGCCTGAGCGCTGTACTCAGATTATTGCATGGTGTGCTTTTTCCGTAAAGCTTTCTTGAAATCTGACACAGCGGTTGCATTAAGGAGAAGTATATCTTTAATTCCATGCATAACTTGTATTTTCATCAACATTTATGATGAGTATTTTTGTAAATTGATGTGGCACTCTCCAAAATCACCGGATGTTTTGGAAGCAAAATATTATTGAACATAACGCACCAATGTAAACTGAGATTTTTGGATATAAATATGAACTTTATCAAACAAAACATACATGTATTGTGTAACATGAAGTCCTATGAGTGTCATCTGATGAAGATCATCAAACGTTAGTGGTGAATTTTCTCTCTATTTCTGCTTTTTGTGACTCCTCTCTTTGGCTGGAAAAATGGCTGTGTTTTTCTGTGTTTTTCTACACAATCGCATGGTATGGAACATCCCAGTCCATGTGATCAAAACAATCTTGAAGCATGGATTCCGATTTGTCAGACCAGCATTGAACAGTCCTTACCACAAGTACTTCCTGTTTGAGTTTCTGCCTATACGAAGGGAGGAGCAGAATGGAGGCATGATCTGATTTGCCGACGGGAGGGCGGGGGAGGCCCTTGTAGCCATCCTGGAAGGGAGAGTAGCATTGGTCGAGAGTTTATGAAGCATGAATGGTGCAGGCAATGTGTTGATAATACTTTGGTCGTGTTTTTCCTCAGATTAAGACACTGCGGAGCCGGCGCAAGATATGGCTATGAAAATGTACCTCAATATAGGGATGATCTCAACTGTTACTCCAAGAAGATTGAATGACTGCTAGTTTTGTAGCAGTCGTTCAATCTTTTCGGTGTAACAGTTGGGATAATGGGACAATATCAGAGTACAATACATTTCTCATCCCTGGATTGAAGTATATTGTCCGAGTCATATTTCACGCCGGGTCCATTGCGTCTTAATCTTAACAGGAAGTCTGTCCAACCACAGTGCAGCTGTAAGCAAGCGTAGGAATCTATTCTGGCTAGTAAGACTAAGAGCTATCCATATCTGGAATGTGCAACATTTGCCCATTATTCTTTTCAAAGTTCTTCAAGTTTTGTCAAGTTTGTTGTTGATCATTGCTAGACAGCCATTTTCATGTCTTGCCATAGATTTTCAAGCAGATTAAGTCAACTTGGCTACTCAGGAACATTACCTGTCTTCTTGGTAAGCAACTACAGTGTAGATTTGGCCTTGTGTTTTGGGTTATTGTCTCCCAGTTCCTGGTGGAAAGCAGACTGAACCATATTTACCTCTAGGATACCTCTTTCCTTATGTTTGTGGGGGAATTTATCTATAGGAAGGGAAGAGATCCTTCAAACAACAACTTTATTATAAGATTTGCAAAGCTGGAACAGTTCAACAGTGCACAGTTAAGGTACAACAAATTATAGTTGGATCTCAGCTTTATAGAAAAAGTACAACCTCTTTTATCTGGCCGTCATTGTAAATAAGAATATGTTCTTAACTGACTTGCTTAGTAAAATAAAGGTTAAATAAAATAAAAAATATACGTGGTAGTTAGCAGATGTGTGGAAACGGGCAGAGCATAGTGTAAAATGCGATTTGGTTTGTCCGTGTAGATTAAGAAAGCCTGAGGTGATAGCGCAAGGGCTTAAACGTATAACTGCATTTTGTCACAGTTCACACTATAATGTGTTCCTTCCTGCAAGGTTCCACACAGCTGACTTCCTGCAGATAGTAAACCCACGGGATGTTTCACATGCTGTGGTCGCACCTAAACGGATCTTAGCTATATGCCCAGTCTTATGACTAAGTCACACAAAGACAAGTTTGTATCAAGTTAGAAAAAACGCTAGCATATAACAAGAGATTATTCTTTAAGCAGTAAAACACGAGATAGCATGACTAATTACGTAACTTTCCACAACATGTTCCATTCTGTTTCTTATTATCCTGAAATACTACCAAGTCCTTGCCTCTGACCAACATACCCATAACATGATCTAGCCACCACCATGCTTGAAAACATGTTTTGGAATATTTTTATTATGTACAGGCTTCATACATTTCACTGTCATAATGGTTAGTGTTGTGGAATAACTACAATGTTGTTGATCCATCCTCAGTTTTCTCCAACCACAGACACTTTGACATTATGGAGTATTTTTTGTAGGTCAGTGACAAAAACTCACAATATAAACCATTTCAATCCCTATTTCTAATGCAACAAAATGTGAAAAACATCCAAAAGGTGAATACTAATGATAGGTACTGTTCTATACAGTACTTAAGATTAAACAGATAATAGAAGAACAGGATGTTGTGATTTAACTTCTGTGTTTGATCACAGTGTCCAGCCACGTGTCTAGCATGGTAACGGCCTGATGTGGACCACAGTGTTCTAAATCAGGTGGTTACCATGACAAACACATGCTACTGGGTCTCAGTCCACTTTCAGCTTTCTGTTGTGAGCAAGATATTTGCCGCCACTGTGTTGCAGCTCTTATGGAAATAGCAGCATGGTCGATCCGGCGTGTGCAGCAGCCGTACAGCATTTACTGCGATGAGGCCACTTCAGAAGTCAGGGCATTCATTCTTCTTGCACTCCGAGAAGCAGAGTAGAGCTGTTGTGAAGGAAGTTGTCAGGGAAGGGAGTTTGTGTTTATACAGGACGTACCGCCCCACCTACCGTCAACCAATTATGTCAATGCAGATTGTTCAAAAATGTGGGAGGAGCACGGCATCGCCATACAGAGCTTGTTTGACTTCCCCAAGCCGCCAGAGTCTCCGCAATTAAGTCACATCCTCCATACGGAGCCTCCGGAGTTTAAAAGGGTCTGCATGGTCAATCGATGTCTACAGTGGCTGTACAGCATTTACTGTGATGTGGCCTCTGCAGAAGTCAGAGCATACATACTTCTTGCGTTTCGTGGGAGCTGTTATACACATTGAATAAATTGGTCTCTAGCACTCGTAATGATTTAGGGCTATTAGCTATAGTCATCCAGCTAATTACAAGCAACTGGCTAAACAAAAAGACAAGACCTTACCTATTCTGAGATGCTGGAGTCCGTTTTCCGGTGCTTGACATAGGAATTTAGCCAAGATAGCATGAAGTAAAAGCATCAAGTTCCTTAGGGCGCCGCACAATTCTCTCAGTGTTGTCCAGGTTAGGGTGGGTTTATGCAGGGGGTATTTACTTGGCTCACGACGCTCTAGCGACTCCTTGTGGATGGTCGAGCGCCTGCAGGCTGACTTCGTTCGTCAGTTGAACAGTGTTTTCTTCTGACACATTGGTGCACCTGGCTTCCGGGTTAAGCGGCCGTGTGTTAAGAAGCGCGGCAGCGCGGGTCATGTTTCAGAGGATGCATGACTCAACCTTCGCCTCTCCCGAGCATGTTGGGGAGTTGCAGTGATGAAACAAGATTGTAATTTGGGAGAAAAAGGGGGTAAAAAAAAAAAAACTTTGACTACCACCACCGATTTTTGTGTGCTAGCTATGCCACCAGCTTATACGAACGGCAGTTAGCAGTCACTTTTTCTAAACCTGAAAAGGGACAACTTCTAAGTGCTATGCAGTGAAAACTCCAATCCTAATCTAGCGCACCTGATTCTCATAAATAGCTGGTTAATAAACACAATCAGGTCAGTTACAACTGGGGTTGAAGTGAGAGCCCTGTTCGATTTCCTCTTCTATTAAAATGTAATGTAGAGTATATATATTAGTCTATGCATTCTCACCAGCATGTATGGGATTGACTTGCAGCTTACTTTTCCAAGAACACAGGGGACTCAATAATCAGTGTAAATATACATGCGTCTTTAACTATGTGTTGCCCAACTCCTCGAGTACCCCCAACAGCACACATTTTTGTTGGCGCGCAGGACAAACATACCTTATTCAACTAATTTAGAGCTTGATGATTACTTGACAACTTGAATCAGGTGTGCATGTCCAGGGCTACAATAAAAATGACTACTGCTGAGGGTACTTGAGGACTGGAGTTGGGAAACACTGTTCTAACTCAACCACAGCAAGTCTTTATGAGTGTGTGAGTTGTGCTTGACGTCTCGATCCTTCAACACAAGATGCACCTGTGATCATTGAAGTTTGTATATGAATGTACAAGCGCAGTATTTTTGGTGTGATAAATAAAGCTCTTGTGTTATGAGCTCCAGTCAGTCCCTTGCCTGGTGTGACCCAGAAACCCATGGCTGAACCACCAACTGTAAACATTGTGCTGAGTAACCAGAACCTATGGGATTTCCTAATTAGGCTGAGATAAAATAAAATAAAGAAAACATAATTGAGAGAGGGGAAAAAAAGGGGATAGAGGCAACAAACGGAGAACGTAGAAGGAGAGATAAGGGAAGGGAAGAGGAAGAGTAAGCCACCTCAGAGACTTCTCAAGAAGGCAATAACATGGGATAGATGGATGTTATGAAGCCTGGCCACAGGCGGGCTCCAGGCATAAGAAATGTGTTTTTAGAACTCAGTCTGGGTCTCAAATTACTGTTGAGAGTTACAATAGTAGAATACACAAGGTGCAGTTATGAAATGTGGTTGACAGTCACTCAATTGTCACTCACTAAACATTTTTTGGATTGGTAAATTAGTCTAGCCAGCTTTCTAAACTTAATCATGGACAAATTACTGACCAGGGATGAAGGGCACATACCCAGGGGCCCTGACCTCCAGGGGGCCCCATTAATTTTGTTATCCACTCCCACCCAGATATGCTTTTAACATGGCATAACTCATGGCAAAAAATTGTGAATTTCTGGAAATGTGCCAATATTTGCCAATCTCGCTTAGGGCCCCAAAAAAGGATTGAGCCAGCACTGCCTGGCCATGTTCCAACACAGAGTTCTGGGTACCTGCCTGTCATCATGCCAGCTCTACTCTGGGTCTTCCATGGATGTTGATCCAGAGAGGCCAGGCAGCAAGCCTGTGTCAGCTAACTCAGTAGAGGTAATGCATGTCTAGACCATAACCACAACCCCCACGGGCCCAACAGCCAATGAGTCCAGAGATTGCTGTGCCTCTTTCACTCTGGCAGCTCAGCATCTGAGGGGACGCTCTAAAGGCTCAGAATGAGAGGAAAAACAAAGACAAATCTAGAACATTTTATGTTGGAATATAGCTTGCTATTTCCTGATGTGTATTCAGCACGAGCACACCAACACAAAGGAGCCTATCTCGAACTGTCGGACATATTATATTATATCACTTAGGAGTCTAGGCGCAATTTGGATTTTGTCCACTAGTTGGCTGCAGTGCATGTGCAAAGTTTTAGACTGATCCAATGAACCACTGCATTACTGCCAAAATGTGCCGTATTGGTCAATTGATAAATCTTCAAGTACATAACTATAGAGAACATACAAGAATGATATGGTAATAAAAAATGTCAGTTTACACACTCCCAAGAATGTCATAAATGGTGAATAATTAGCTTCCCTACAGAAAAGACACTAACCTTCACACATCTAGATGGGAGGGGGGGACACAGCAGGGGTTCAAACTGTAGAACCCAGTTTCTATATTTGAATATAAAAACAGATTTTATCAAACAAAACTATGCTACATTTTTATCTCTGGGACCCTCAGGATGACAAATCAAAGCAAGATTACTGAGTGTAAGTACATTATTTACCTTCAGAGGTGAATGTATCAAACCAGTTGCCGTGAAAAAAGTTTGTTTTTGTGCACTCTCCTCAAACAAAAGCATGGTATTTTGTCACTGTAATAGCTACTGTAAATTAGACAGGTCAGTTAGATTAACAAGCATTTAAGCTTTCTGCCCATAAGTCATGTCTATGTCCTGGGAAATGTTTTTGTTACTTACAACGTCATGCTAATTACATTAACGCACGATAGTTCAACCATCCTGTGGGGGGGACACCAATCCCATAAAAGTTCATCCAGAGAGATCCTTACCTTTTCCTCAATTTGACAGTCTCGTCATGGCATTTGTAGTTCTTTATGAGAGCCACATTAGGATGTAATTGGGGGGGGTAAATACAGGTAACTATATTGATAAATGCAGGAGTGTAAAGTACTTAAGTAAAAATACTTTAAAGTAGTACTTAAGTTGTTTTGGGGGTGTATCTGTTCTTTACATTTTTGCCAACTTTTACTTCACTACATTCCTAAAGGAAATAATATACTTTCTACTCCATACATTTTCCCTGACACCCAAAAGTACTCGTCCAATTCACACACTTATCAAGAGAACATCCCTGGTCATCCCTACTGCCTCTGATCTGACGCACCCATTTAACACAAATGCTTCATTTGTAAATGATGTCTGAATGTTGGAGTGTGCCCCTGGCTATCCGTCAATTTGAAAAAACAAGAAAATTGTGCCGTCTGGTGTGCTTAATATAAGGAATTTTAAATGGTTTATACTTTTACTTTTGATACTTAAGGACATTTGAGCAATTCCATTAACTTTTGATACTTTGGTATATTAAAAACTTTTAGACTTTTACTCAAGTAGTATTTTACTGGGTGACTTTCACTTTTACTTCAGTCATTTTTCTATTAAGGTATCTTTACTTTTACTCAAGTATGAGAACTGAGTACTTTTTCAACCACTGGATAAAAGCCATATTGTCCTAGAGAGATTTACACGGTTATCAAAATGTCACGCCAGGGTAAGCCTACAGGAAACACAGCTCTTACTGTAAGTGTTTCTAAAATCCCCTATGGGAAAAATGAATGGTGGAAAAACAATTGGAACCATTTCCCTGTTTGACCGCTAGGTTTTATGGCTATTATGACTCATACTGTGGTACTCTATTCCTAGAGTTGTAAGTAGATTTAATTTCTTCCTGGTATGGTACGCTACCTTCTATGTGCACCAAAAACATGTGGTGGCCTAAACAAAACATATAGAATCCCTATTAATTTAATACAATCTCTGTGGTCCTAATAGTAAAGATTTGTCATTTAACTTTGAAAATCTATTACCTTTTAATGTTTCATTAACAATGTTTTCTTTGGATTGTAATTTGTATTTTATTTGACCTTATTTTGACAAACAATCATGGCTCCTCTAAGCCTGACTACTTGCACACGTTAAAGCACAATAACATAGAATGCCAGCTGCCGATAAACCCCACAGAAGAAGGGGTTTTCCCGCAGGCACTGTTTTCCCGCAGTTCTAATGATGGTGAGGGCCGGTGTTCGGCAGGCGGGAGTGAAAGACACCGTGTGCTAGCTTAGCCAGCTGGTCCCAATGAAGACTCCAGTACACAGCAGGTGGGAGGCGACACCGTGTGCTAGCTAACGAGAAAGGTAGTTAGAAAATGGTGTCACTAACTAGCATGGTAGCACACTGTGTCACAGCCTCCCCGCCTGCTGTACTAGCGGGAGGCGGGGCAACCGGTAGACAGTGTCCTTTGCCCCCGCCTGTCGGGCACTGTTTTCTCGCAGTTCTGTTAACGACGATGAGGGCAGGTATTCAGCAGACAGGAGCAAAGGACACTGTCTATCAGTGTCGCTCCCACCAGCTAGCAAGGAGGACTCTGGTAGGCGATGGTGAAGAAACTATGGAGTGCTCAAGGGTAGGGGGGGGGGGTCATGTAGGAATCTAATTCATGTAGGAATATAATTGTGGTCTGCAGATGCACACTATTGAAAAAATGGCCCTGTTACTGTCAAATCACACCACATTGTGGAGCATATTACACACATTTGAAATGAACAGCCTTCACCTCAGACAAGGGCCAAAGCTTCTTGATCATTCTAAAGCCCTTGAACCTGATTCTATGCCCTACAACTCACACAGAGCAAATCAGAGTGGATTTTCACCCAAACCCCAGTTCACTGGAGGCGGAAAAGTATCATTGCCTCTGAAGCAACAACATGAAAGATATATTCTCATCTTTGATGCCTATTGGATTTTGCAAGCACAATGCATTTCAAAGGATCTGCCTGGTGGAGGACTATTTTAGTTATTCTCTGGAATGGCTTCAGGTACAGACAACACACCTACAGTGTGAGTGTTATGATAGATAGATAGATAGATAGAGAGAGAGAGAGAGAGAGAGAGAGAGAGAGAGAGGGAGGGAGAGGGAGTGAGATGAAGGCATACAGTTGAAGTCGGAAGTTTACATACACTTAGGTTGGAGTCATTAAAACTAGTTTTTCAATCACTCCACACATTTCTTGTTAACAAACTATAGTTTTGCAAAGTCAGTTAGGACATCTACTTTGTGCATGACACAAGTAATTTTTCCAACAATTGTTTACAGACAGATTATTTCACTTATTATTTACTGTAGCACAATTCCAGCGGGTCAGAAGTTTACATCCACTAAGTTGACTGTGCCTTTAAACAGCTTGGAAAATTCCAGAAAATTATGTCATGGCTTTAGAAGCTTCTGATAGGCTAATTGACATCATTTGAAGTCAATTGGAGGTGTACCTGTGGATGTATTTCAAGGCCTACTTTCAAACTCAGCGCCTCTTTGCTTGACATCATGGGAAAATCAAAAGAAATCAGCCAAGACCTCAGAAAAAAATTGTAGACCTCCACAAGTCTGGTTCATCCTTAGGAGCAATTTCCAAACGCTTGAAGGTACCACGTTAATCTGTACAAACAATAGTACGCAAGTATAAACACCAAGGGACAACGCAGCCGTCATACCGCTCAGAAAGGAGATGCGTTCTGTCTCCTAGAGATGAACGTACGTTGGTGCGAGAAGTGCAAATTAATCACAGAACAACAGCAAAGGACCTTGTGAAGATGCTGGAGGAAACAGGTACAAAAGTATCTATATCCACAGTAAAACAAGTCCAATATCGACGTAACCTGAAAGGCCGCTCAGCAAGGAAGAATTCACTGCTCCAAAACCGCCATAAAAAAGCCAGACTATGGTTTGCAAGTGCACATGGGGACAAAGATGGTACTTTTTGGAGAAATGTCCTCTGGTCTAATGAAACAAAAATAGAACTGTTTGGCCATAATGACCATCGTTATGTTTGGAGGAAAAAGGGTGAAGCTTTCTTTCTGAAGACCACTGTCCCAACCGTGAAGCACGGGGGTGGCAGCATCATGTTGTGGGGGTGCTTTGCTGCAGGAGGGACTGATGCACTTCACAAAATAGATGGCACCATGAGGTAGGAGAAATATGTGGATATATTGAAGCAGCATCTCAAGACATCAGTAAAAGCTTGGTCGCAAATGGGTCTTCCAAATGGACAATGACCCCAAGCATACTTCCAAAGTTGTGGCAAAATGGCTTAAGGACAACAAAGTCAAGGTATTGGCCATCACAAAGCCCTGACCTCAATCTTATAGAAAATGTGTGGGCAGAACTGAAAAAGCGTGTGCGAGCAAGGAGGCCTACAAACCTGACTCAGTTACACCAGCTCTGTCAGGAGGAATGGGCCAAATTCACTCAACTTATTGTGGGAAGCTTGTGGAAGGTTACCCAAAACATTTGACCCAAGTTAAAGAATGTAAAGGCAATGCTACCAAATACTAATTGAGTGTATGTAAACTTCTGACCCACTGGGAATGTGATGAAAGAAATAAAAGCTGAAATAAATCATTCTCTCTATTATTCTGACATTTCACATTCTTAAAATAAAGTGGTGATCCTAACTGACCTAAGACAGTGAATTTTTACTTGGATTAAATGTCAGGATTTGTGAAAACTGAGTTTAAATGTATTTGGCTAAGGTGTATGTAAACTTTCGACTTCAACTGTACAGAAATGGTACTGAGCAATCAGCATACATCACACAGGGTTTCACATTTCAGTCAGAGATTCTGCCACCATGGAACAAGAGAGGAGAGGTTTTCCATCATATAGCGCTCTGGTCATCTTCATTGGCTCCAGTCAATGATTCCTTAATTGGTTTACAGCAGGTTTTAGAGAAATACTCTACCTGAGTGATCCCTGTTGTGGTTGGGATAGTAAACAGGAAGTTAACAAGCAAGGAAAGTAAATAGATGCTTTATATTCCTAACCTTGATCCATATCTACATGTTTCCCATCTTGGATCAAAACACATGTTATATTTAGTGCATCTCTGAAGGTTTACTCGTGTCTGAATCAGCTCAGTGGGAGGTCCACACCACTCTCACCCTGCTGAAACACAACAGGGATCATAGCAACATCGAATGGCAGATAAAATACACGAATACAGCCCAGGACGACTAGCGTACTATCACTGTTGTGATGCCCCCATAGTGCAGCGGACCAAAAATTAGATGCCACATCCACCCAGGAGGGCGGAAGGGTCCCAGGACCACGTGGTCCAGGCTGGGCTGGTGATGCTATGATGGAGAGGGTAATTAAAAGTGGAGAGAGAGCTTCATTAATACTGTATGAGAGAGAAAGAGGATGTAAATTTGATGTGAATCTGAATCCCCAGTGTTAAGCATCATTCCCTCTGTCGTCCCCAGCTCACTATGGACACACACTCAGGGGACCAGACAGCAGGGGTCAGGCTGTATACAAACACACCCACACACAAAGCCAAGTGTGTTGTTCCTCATAAACAAAACACCCATGCATGCACACACACACACCTTGATTAACCTTCTCCCGATTTTCCAATGAATAAAGCAGATAAACAAGCAATACTTTTTTTCTCATTTCTATTTGCCCATCTATGTTTCGTTTGTCTGAGATGGAGCGAATGAGAGGAATTGCATATGTGAGCAGGCGTAAAGGGGGAATAGATAGACGCATGAGAGAAGCAGAGTTATCTGTTCCTCCTGATGGTTAATTTGTTCCATGTGAAATACTTTTTTTGTGGTTCAGGTGTAGTTGTGCCTGAAGGGGGTGTTAAATTGGGCTAGACAGAATTAAGAAACTCTAACTGAACTTTCCATACTCTATGAAGCAGACTTAATGGAACCAAAAGCTTAGCAAGAAAGAGAGTCACGCATTGTTGTTTTCAGATTTCCAAGCAAAGGTTTTAGTCACGCATGACTCCAGGAGCAAAGGAGTTTAACATTGTTGACCTGTGCTACATGATCCCTTTATGCCATGTCAAATACCAGTATCTTCATTTCTATCTTCCCTTTACTGCCTAGCCCGTTAGAAGACCATTATTCTTCCTCCACCAAACTTTACAGTGGCACTATGCATTGGGGCAGGTAACGCTTTCCTGGCATCCGCCAAACCCAGATTCGTCCGTCGGACTGCCAGATGGTAAAGCGTGATTCATCACTCCAGAGAACGCGTTTCCACTGCTTCAGAGTCCAATGTGGGCGAGCTTGACACCACTCCAGCCAACGCTTGGCATTGCGCATGGTGATCTCAGGCTTCTGTGCAGCTGCTCGGCCATGGAAACCCATTTCCTGAAGCTCCCGATGAACAGTTCTTGTGTCCTGACATTGCTTCCAGAGGCAGTTTGGAACTCGGTAGTGAGTGTTGCAACCCAGGACAGACGATTCTTACACGCTTCAGCACTAGGCGGTCCCGTTCTGTGAGCTTGTGTGGCATATCACTTCGCGGCTGAGCCGTTGTTGCTCCTAGACATTTCCACTTCACAATAACAGCTCTTACAGTTGACAGAGACAGCTCTAGCAGGGTAGAACTTTGATGAACTGACTTGTTGGAAAGGTGGCATCCTATGCCAGTGCCACGTTCAAAGTCACTTCAGTGAGGCCATTCTACTCCCAATGTTTGTCTATGGAGATTGCATGGCTGTGTGCTCAATTGTATACACCTGTCAGCAACAGGTGTGGCTGAAATAGCTGAATCCACTCATTTAAAGTGGTGTCCACATACACTATATATGCAAAAGTATCTATACTCACATTTCTATGTGAATTTGGTTGGGCTGCCCAAAATGTTACATATTGCAGCTTTAAAGATCTCACTCATATGGATGCCTCACTCCCCCTACGTGACTTCCATACTAACTACAGTACAACCTACCACCCAGGGGGTGGCTGACCCTGCTCTGGAGAGCCTCTGGGTATGAAGGCTTTTGCTCCAAGCCTTGCACAGTATAAGGTGTGTTAGAGCAGGGCTGGAGCAAAAGCCTGACCAAACACAATGCAATTTTTCTGTAAACAAATTAACTACTTTCAGAATGCTTGTAGAGAAGGTTACTCAACACTGACACAAATGATTAATGATTGGTTGAAAGAAATTGATAGTAAGAAGATTGTGGGAGCTGGACAGTTAGATTTCAGTGCAGCCTTTGATATTATTGACCATAACCTGTTGTTGAGCAAACTTTTGTGTTATAGCTTTTCAACCTCTGCCATATCGTGGATTCAGAGCTATCTATCTAATATAACTCTTTAATGGAAGCTTCTCTAATTTTAAACATGTAAAGGGTGGTGTACCCCAGGGTAGCTCTCTAGGCCCTGTACTCTTTTCTATTCTTAACAATGACCTGCCACTGGCATTAAATAAAGCATGTGTGTCCATATGTGCTGATAATTCAACCATATATGCATCAGCAACCACAGCTAATGAAGTCACTGAAACCCTTAACAAAGACTTGCAGTCTGCTTTGGAATGGGTGACCAATAATAAACTTGTCCTGACATCTCTAACACTAAGAGCATTGTGTTTGGTACAAGTCATTCCCTATGTTCTAGACCTCAGCTGAATCTGGTAATGAATGGAGTGGCTGTTGAACAAGTTGAGGAGACTAAATTACTTGGTGTTACCTTAGATTGTAAGCTGTCATGGTCAAAACATATAGATTCAATGGTTGTAAAGATGGGGAGAGGTCTGTCTGAAATAAAAGGAGGCTCTGCTTTTTTGACACCACAGTCCAAAAAGCAAGTCCTGCAGGCTCTAGTTTTGTCTAATCTTGATTATTGTCCAGTCGTGTGCTGCAAGGAAAGACCTTGATAAGCTGCAGCTGGCCCAGAACAGAGCGGCACATCTTGCTCTTCATTGTAATCAGAGGGCTAATATAAATACTATGCATGCCAGTCTCTCTTGGCTAAGAGTTGAGGAGAGACTGACTGCATCACTTAATTTTATAAGAAACATTAACGTGTTGAAAATCCCAAATGGTTTGCATAGTCAATTTACACACAGCTCACACACACTTACCTCACCAGACATTCCACCAGGTGTCTTTTCACAGTCCCCAAATCCAGAAAAGTATTATATAGAGCCATTATTGCATGGAACTCCGTTCCTTCTCATATTGTCAAATGAACAGCAAACCTGGATAAAAAAAAGAGATAAAGCAACACCTCACGGCACAACGCATCTCCCCAATTTGACCTAGATAGTTTGCGTGTATATATTGATATGTATGATACGTGTGCCTTTTTAAAAATGTATTTAGTTCCGTCCTTGAACTGTTCTTGTCTATTAATGTTCTGTATTATGCCATGTTTCAAGTTTTGTGTGGACCCCAGGAAGAGTCACTGCTGTTTTCGCAACAGCTAACAGGGATCCTAATAAAATACCTGCATGCCAGTAGCTCTCCAGGAGGAAGGTTGAAGGAAGGTTGTCTAACCCCTGCTAGTTTAGCTGGACAGGAACCTCCCTCTGCGTGGCCTCCCTCGGTGTGGTTGTCTCACTCCTGTGTGGTTCAAGGGTGGCTGGTAGCACCTTAATTGGGGAGGACAGGCTCATAGTAATGGTTGGAATGAAATTAATGGAACAGTATCAAACACTGTTTCTGTGTGTTTGATCCCATTCCATTCACTCCATTCCAGACATTATTATGAGCCATGTCCTCCCCTCTCAAGCCTCCTGTGGTGTGGTTGTTTCCTCTGCCCCTAGGCACAGCAACTTCACAGGGCACCTAGCCAGAGGGGAGGATTAATATTAATTCCCTTTGAATAACTCAAAGATTCAATTATGCAAGATAATGCAAATAGAAGGTCTTTCAGGTCTGTTTTTCTTTTCAGAAATCCACCTCTTTAAATAGCATGCCCCTGTATAACGCTGACACATCTGTGTCTCCTTCAGTCATGCAGTTTTCTCTTTCTACTTCCTGTGTGACATGGGGCTGAATGGGCCTTTCTGTGATGTGTCTGGTGTCATAACTCTCCTGTAACGATGTGAAGGATCAGGTAACAGTGGGTCCACTCTACAGCGTGCTCTCGCTAGAGAGAGCGGGAAGTCGGCTGTTTTATGACGGTCGTAAAAATTCACTGCCTCTATGCTCTGTAGTGTTTGAGATTGGAATGTAAATTGTGGAACACAGAGAGACAATTGGATGTCAAAAGTTTGAATAATTAAACAATATTTCTATTTTTGAGAATGTGGGAGTGGTCTGTGGACACTTCTCATGAAGGACAGGAAACCCAATTTACTGTATCTCTGTTTGTGCACACTTATCAATTATCAGGTTTACATCTAAATGTTGTTAAACAAATGTGATTACATATAAAACTATTTGTGAAAAGATGAAATGTGATGTTAGCTTTCTAAATGAGAGTATGGATTTTCATATAAAGTTTAACCAGTCAGTGGCCACACCCCCGTGAGCCACACATTACATCAGGCATCATGGAACCGCCCTTTTCTACTCCAGAATAAAAGGACTCATCACAACATTTACATTTAGTCAAGATAGGGAGTTCCCACATTAAAATGGCTGGAACGCTGACATTTTCAACAGAGAATAAGTAATACTCGATGCCAAAGAGACCCACAGTAAGCCGGACGTCTCGAATGGTTAAGAAGACCAAAAAATATGGAGCTGACGCTACATGTTGAAATGGTTAAGAACTACAACTCTACCAAAGGAGAAGACCAGAGAACACCAGGGACTTTTTCTTTGTATCATGTAGCACCCAATGTATAACTAATTGTGTGTGTGATTATGTAATTCTGTGATTGATTATGTTAGTTAGTAAGTAAACAATTTAACCAATTTGTATATTGCTGATTCATGTTTTAGGCTAGAGTTTGTGCAGATAACCAAGGGTTTGAGACGTTCAAGAATATGACTGATGAGGTAATAATACTATATTAATACAAGAGTGTACCTGATAAGATATAAAAAAATATATTTTGAGTTATATTCGGAAATTGAAACTCTATAAACATATTCCCGTGGTGCCCCGACTTCCTAGTTAATTAAAGTTACATGATTAGTTTAATCACATAATTAAATTACACAGAGAATTGATTTGATAAGATACAGTCTTCACATTTAATGATAGTCAACAACACGATATTTGATGCTCCCATGTGAGGAATCTAAGATAGAATGAGGCATTTATTTTGATTCAGCCTATATAAATTGAAAAGCAGATTGCATTATACACCCGTATTATGTTAAACTGCAGGGGAGTTGTAGACAGGAATTATTAGTTGTGTGTGTTTCCCCATAGAAGTTGTGCTGGTGTCATGTATCTGATAACGTCTTATGAGTTGGTAAAGTTAGTGACAACATTTCTAGTACTTGGATAACAATCCAGCTAACTACAGAAATTTGAGAAATAGACACCTTGGGCCAAACATGCTATTTCTGTCTCCTGTGTTTCAGAACCGGGTAGACTCGGTCGTTATTAATTTCTCAAACGAGAACACAGAGCCAGCCGATTGAAATTTGCGGAGATATTAGCTTGACAAAGCGATAATTCTCTGTCCCTTGCGGTTTCAGTAGCGTGAGTAGCCTCTGTGTACTTCTTTGTTTACTGCGCGTTCGAACAGCCATTTTGTTTTTCCTGTGTCACGTTGAAATTCCTCCCTCTTGGGCGATGGAAGTCCCGCCCTTTGTATTTCTGTTTGACTTCAGCTTTCTGTGATCAGTGACCCCTGGCTGTGAAGAATCACCAATATATATTTTTTAAATAATTATTTAGGTGACACACAACATATACCATGTTTAACAAGTGGTTACTTATGATATCCAGCCAATCTCAAGTTATTGGATATCGATGTCTCATTCAATTAAACTAATTGGTAAAATTGCCAGACTTACCTTTTTCAAATGGACATGTTAAATAATATCCAAATCGATTGGTTTCTACAAATGAGACAATTTAAACTTTCCACATTAACCTTGATACAGCAACACTCTCAGGTTAATTAAAGTTTAATTCCCAAATAGCCTATACAGGTTTGATTTATCATTAACATTGATTAATCAGTCAAATTTGCTTTTGCAAAGCCCATTCAGTACCACCCAGCACTGAAGGAAGTCCCGCCTTCGTGGGAATTCCATGTGGCTTTGGCCTTAGGGCTAAGTGACCCTAGTGGTGACATTTGAACTACTGGTTACACTTATGATAATTCAGACAATCTCAATTGATTGGATATCATCGTCTCATTCAATTTAATACATTAATACGTCTAATAATGTGGAAGCTATCAGAGGGAGTGGTCCCCACTCCACCGCTAATTAGTGAACCCTCACCCATAAAAGGACTGATCTCTGACCTCAGCAGCAATACCACCCCTAACTATGCCATTAGCGGGAAAAACTACAGCGTGACTACCCAATCAAGCAACCGGAGGAGTCCGGTACTCAAAAGAGTGAAGATGATAGAAGGTTTCAGACTTTGCCTCCCTCATGTGTCCCTCGATCTTCTCCTCTTGGCCTTTCGGCCCCAATTTCCCCACAGGATGCTGCCAACCCTCTCCGCCCGGTCGACGCGGAACGCCTTGACAAACTCGTCAAGAATTTACCCACCTTTGACCCCGTTCCGGGTCAGCCAAACGATATTGAGACGTTCCTAGCTGACATAAAGGACGCATTGGATGGCTACCGGAATGCTACAGGTTCTGGCAGGGTTTACCTGTTGTAGCGAACATCAAATAGACACGTGACATGTTTCATTCGTCTTCAACAGCAACACATGCTAAATGACTATGCTAAACTTGCCACAGCCTTGAAATTAGAATTCAGTGGTTCTGCAACTCGCAAACACAATAGCTCACTGGCTAACACTGTCAAAGAAGATCGCAATTAACATCCACAAGCTTACTATCATAGGCTTTGTTCAGCTTACTTTGGCCTACTCACTGAAACAGGAATGGAAGAGCTGTTACCACTGAAACAAATGTTTCTGTCGAACATGTATCCCACCTTCATTACCTACTTGGAACCCTACAGCCCAAGTTTGCTTGCATATCTTATAACTCAGAGAGCTAGCAAGCACAGCTTTTGAGGCATCAAAAGCTTGAAATGCTAAGAGCCCTGACTACTCGGTTTTGAAGTTTGACCAGGAGCACTCACTCCAGTTAGAGGGTGTATTATCAGGTATTGGAGCATTGAGAGATGATGCACAACAATGGTTTCTATCACGAAACCACGACTCCAATAACAACCGAGATCGAAATAACAGTAATGTATGTCGCCATTGAAATGACTACCGCTACAATCGACCTGTTCGCTACCGTCATGCACCCAACCCACACAAAGTGTCAAGGCACAAGGGTAACCAAGGGTTAAAGGACAATCAAAACGTAGACCAATGTCCTCTAGAAGTTCCAATACATGATGAACTAAAGTGAGAAGAAATAGAGAAAAGGGTAAAAGATAAGTTACAAGGACTAGATGGGGATTTGCCGGACACCAGGTCCGCAGGAATTAACACCCTTAGCAAGGAAGTTAAAAATCTAATTTCTCCCGCTCTCACTCGAGACTCTATCCAGCAGGACATATAACTTGTTTACCCTGTGTATTTTACCAGCCTCGAATCTGAACCCCTGCTACTCGGAGCAGACTTGATGGATTGGTTACTCACACTGATGGATTGGAAAACCAACCATGTATGGTCACAAGACACAGTGCCTTCTCCACTGACCACACTGGCTTCCCTTAACGCTAGCTGCAATGCAGTCATCAACGAGGGGGATCTGTCAAAAGCACCCCTTGATATAAAGACGTTTCGAAACATCTTGGTGCTGAATCCGATCCAAGGAGATATTACGATATCTCGACACATTCAATCAGCCAATCTGATTGACAATTATTGTCATGATTTTGAGCCAGCAGTCTCTGTGAATGAGCAACTTCCCTCCTCCTTGCAGTCATGCAATACTGTAGTTGAGATGAACTTCTCTTGCCCTTCGGACACTTCCACAAGCACTGCGGCCGTCTCAGCAAGTAAAACATTGACGCGCAGAGTATACTCTGCTTCCAATGATACATCTTCCGCTTTGTTGGGGACTGTCACCCCTTACAATGACACTAATGGTGTCAGTCCCGCAACTGACCAGATGACTCCCACTGGTGAAACAGTTTGCGATATCACAGACAGATATCCTCATCTCAGTTAGCAGGGACTGAAGAGGTTGCCACACGTGGATGCTGTGGTGACTGACAGGCCTCGACAGCCACTGAGCATTTTGAAGCACATACACCTGGAGATTTGGTTGAAAGGTTACGGCCATTCTCATAACGCAGATGCTGACAACTTGCACATAGGGTCCGCCAGAGAAGATAGCAAATCTAGTTGTAAACTCCCCTATAAGAACAGTGAGGAGCAGACAGTCCCCTAAACGGGATAACCTTAGAACACATCTAAGATATTACTAAGATGTACGGACACTAGTTGTAAAAGAAGTCCAGTAGATGTTCCACCTCCAAGACAAATGGCAAAAATAATCATGCCTTGTCATGTGTAGTTTCATCTACAATGCAACTAGTAAAATGTTCTAATCATGTGTTCCAGTAGGATAACATTTCAGAATAAATTGGTAGGATAACTGGTCCCCTTGAGTACCAGTATCAATGCCAGCATAGTCAGTCCAGCAACAATCAGTAAGAGGATTAGAGCTCTCACAAGTCAAATTGCTATTGATAACAGCGATAGAGGAGTTAGTAGCCACTCAGATGGCAACACGTGTAAGGGAATCTCCAGAACACTCTTCTGATAGTTAACACACATGCAACTAATAAATAGAACCCTCCATTCAGGAGGAAAGTTATCAGAAGTCATGAACCATGATCACACCGCGTACAATTGGTGAGGTTAGCTCCTCCGTGGATAACATAGCTATGAAATTGACTCCTTTATACCTATCACCACTACAATGGTGTAAGACACATGAACTTGTAGTAAAATTACTACAGGTCCCCTTTACACATCTTGAGGTCGACATCAATTCTTACTGACCTCCAGGCAATGACCTGGAAATGATCTGATGACGTCAGACTCATTCTGAACAGATTACAGCCTACCCGAATACTTGGTTCCTTTCCCTTGGTATGTGCGCTTGTGTAAGCACAAACACACATGTTACATTTAATGAAGATTTATGCTCGGATCACTTAAGGGTCAGAACAAAATACCAACCTTAGTAAAGTTGAAAATGTACTCTAAGTCCTTTTGACTCTACAGCTACAGTACTCACCAGTTTCCCCACAGAGATCCATAGGTCATCCCTGTAGACTGCCCAAAGCTGGGTCCTTACAGCTGTAGACTTATCATGTAGTTATCATCTTAAAAGTGCCCTAAGCAAAACACCACAAATTAGGAACACCCTAGATATGGCTTTAGACAATGCCATTATAGGGCCATTTTGCCCAGACTTGAATGTATATAGAACACAGTCAAATTAGATGAAGAAGGTGTGATAACTATATTTTGTATATGTTTTGTTTATGCTTTCATTCCCTTTGACACTTAGGAAGTGATAGAGCCATAAACAAGTCCCCCATACAACCGTCACTTAGTGCCATAATGCCGCTCATTTGGGAAGAAATGTAATTATGTATTTCATGAGTGTGTGTGCGTTGTTAACATCTGCCTAAGTTACTGCCTAGATCAACCAGCCTGGACTAAAGGGTCCAGAAAGGCAATCCCAATCCGGACATCCACAGCCCATCCTTGTGGCGGCCTGCTCCATTTGCAGAAATCCTACCCGGGTTGACCACCAGAGGGGAACTGCAACGGCAATCACCAACCAGACATCCACTGCCCATCCTTGTGGTGGACCGCTCCGCTCTCAGAGAGCCTACCAAGGTCAACCACCAGAGGGGGACCGCAACAATGATCCACAACCAGGACATCACGTGGTCATTATTTTTATGTTGGTTTGCAACTTGCAGGATAAACACAAGATTGAACCCACCAGAGGGGGACTGACATAACTCTCCTGTGACGATCTGAAGGATCAGGTTACAGTGGGTCCGCTCTACAGCGTGCTCTCTCTCATAGAGGGTGGAGAGCGGGAAGTCGGCTGTTTTATGGCGGTCGTAAAATACGCTGCCTCTATGCTCTGTAGTGTTTGAGATTGGAATGTAAAACTGTGGAACACAGAGAGATATTTGGACATCAAAAATTTGAATAATTGAACAATATTTATATTTTTGAGAATGTGGGAGTGGTCCGTGGACACTTAAGGGACAGTCATGTCAAGTGTTTCATTTGGTGATCTCGTGAAGGACAGGAAATCCACATTACTGTGTCTATACTTGTGTACACTTATCAATTATCAGGTTTACATCTAAATGTTGTGAAACGTATGTGATTACATATGAAACTATTTGTGAAAAGATGAAATGGGATGTTAGCCTTCTAAATGAGAGTATGGATTTTCATATAAAGTTAGTCAGTGGTCACTTGTCAGTGGTCACAGTGAGCCAGACATTACATCAGGCATCATGGAACCGCCCCTTTCTACTCCAGAATAAAAGGACTCATGACAACATTTGCATTTAGTCAAGATAGGGAGTTCCCATGTTGAAATGGCTGGAACTCTGAAACTTTCAACAGAAAACAAGTACTACTCGATGCCAAAGAGACCCACAGTAAACTGGGCGTCTCAAATGGTTAAGACCAAAAAATATGGAGCTGACGCTACATGTTGAAATGGTTAAGAACTACAACTCTACCAAAGGAGAAGACCAGAGAACGTGGAGATCATTCCCACGTTGAAATGGCGAAGATATCTACAAAGAATAATTATTGACTGCAGCTGTTTAAATACTTTAGTCTGGTAAATGCATCCGATTCTAAGAACAATTCCGAATGGTACTTTGAAGTATCAATTCTAACTACGGCACTGTGACTTCTGGGGAACGCAAGCAGAGACTTTTCTGTCAACTCTCTCCAGCAGATAGACCGGCGACCACAGAGAGAGACAACAAGACATACGCTCGTAAATATGTCAACTGTAATTTCTTTTCAAATCAGCGGTTGTTCATATTCAAAGTATTAGCAATTTCTATGAGTGTAGTTATCAGCTATGAGTTTCCCGCTCTTCAGCTGTCCCCATCCCCTTTCCTTTGTATACCAAGCCGTCATATCGGTTTCATATAGTTTAATCGCATAATTAAATTACACATAGAGAATTGATTTGATAAAATACAGTCTTCACATTTAATGATAGTCAACGACACAACACTCAATAAAGGTGGGCTGGCATCTTAGGGGTATTACCAGTGCTAATGCAAAATAATACAACTAATATCTGGCTCTGGCTTCTAACCCAGCTCAATATCAAACATTCCAGCGCTGTCATCATCAAGGTGCATCCCATGGAATGTCCTGATCAGAGCAATTCCCTGGGTATCACAGAAACTTCTGACACTCAAGAGTGCCCCAAGGTATGTTTCTGACTGTCAGCCTCTCTGAAGTCAATAAAACCACAGCTATTTTATACTGTCAAGCTAGTAACTGGGTCTTCAGATGTGGTCTGCTGGCAGTCAATCAGAAAATTCTCCAGAACATGGCAGGGTAAATTAAACAGACAGCGGAACATGGAGAAGAGAGACCCCTTGAGAAGGGATCAAGAGAGAGAACGCGTACAGAGAGACAGACATTGATTGAGAAATGGAGGGAAACAAATATCATAAGCAAAGAAGAGGAAAATAATACTCAGAGAGGGGGAGAGCAGGAGTGAGACTACTTAGATTGCAGTGTGCACTCTCTGGTCCTGTGTGTTATTGTACAGTACATGAACTCGCCCTGAAGTTACATCTAGGGGATAGCATTCATGTTCACACCTTACACTCTAACTTTAAAAATGACAAAGTCTCTCACCTCTCCCTTTAAGTCCCTATCCACACCCTTAGCGTCAGGGTCAACTGTGTAAAAACATTTACAATCCTACTGGGATTATATCAGAGGAATAGGATTTAGGTTGATCCACCGTACTGAATATAAAGTCTGAATGTACAAGTTTGTAAGCATTCCCTGTTTTACTATGCATTGAAACCGTACGTGTTTTCAATCCCACAGGTAATCTGCTATGGCTGAACCAAGACACTCCATTGGGATCAGTTAGAGCATGGGTGACAGAGCATGGGTCGTCCATCTCCCATCAACACGGTCATGCGCGTGTACGCTCGAGCACACACACACCCTAACATCCCTCTTCTTCTCCACTGAATTAAAGACAGACTCACCTCCGAAGTGGGACATAGAAAAATAGAAACAACCCCAGCCTGGCTCAGATAGCTACCTAGCCCTCTATTAGACATCTGGCTGGTCTGAAGACATGAAACAACCCCAGCCTGGCTCAGATAGCTACCTAGCCCTCTATTAGTCATCTGGCTGGTCTGAAGACATGAAACAACCCCAGCCTGGCTCAGATAGCTACCTAGCCCTCTATTAGTCATCTGGCTGGTCTGAAGACATGCAACAACCCATTACAATGCAGGTCACACACACTTAGGAATACAGATAGGCTAGTGGCTCTTTCTGCTGTGCCAGTCAATTATTTAAGGTGCAAGATTAAAGAGGAGCCCCAAGTGTGTGTGTGGTGATGGTTGTGATGAAATAGTATATTTTTCACTGGTTCCCAGTGTATACTTCTGTGCAGGTGTATATCTTCTTAATTTGGCGTTTCAGGAGTGGGGTGGTTTTAATCACTCCAAAGTTGGCGTTTCGTGAGTGGTTTTAATCACTCCAAAGCTAGCATAGCATTATAAGAGCCTGTGGGAGAAATATCAGGCAGCACCACTGACGAGGAGACTCCTGCATGTGTGTGCACAGGCGCGTACGAGAAATACACTGAGCAATTATTCCAGTGTCAACAATGGTGTCTCCACCTGTTCACCACTATATTGAGGCACAGATGGTCAGTACTTCAGTGCTCATGCCACCTGGTGGTCATTCTGGCCAAATGAAAACCACAGAGAGAGAGGTGGCAGAGATATAAACACAGGAAGACAGACAGATTGGGAGACTGATCAATAGTATAGAGAAATTATAGCCGGATTTACATTTAGACCAACCGGAAAGGAATTAACAATCCAATTAGCCTCTGGCGAATACACCCCCCCCCCTTTACTCCATTTATGTGTATTCACATTTTATACACTTAAAGTAAACAGCAACCATCGCTTCTGATAGTCAAATTGAAATTCAGAGTAGAGCTCACTCTCATGTCTACCTGAAATTCAAACATATTCATGATGAGCTATGAAAAGAAATAACACTTGGAACTCTGGGCAATCCCTTCCATAGACATACTGCCCATCTTGACATTGCACTGAAACCATACATTTTCACAGCTTATGTTGGCATGTCTTGTCAGGTTCAGACATAATCATGTGTCCTGTATGTCTCCCATCTATTGACACCACTGTTATAAATGTCAGGTTGCCAGATATTCAAACAATTCTAAAGTGTTTTGTTGGTTAAAGAGGCTGGGGTATTAACACACGTCTCTATTAAAACAGCTGTCTGTCAAGCAGGAACAGGAGTCTAGAATGTCAATATGTGGTGCTTTAAGTATAAAATGCTTGTTTCTATTGTGCAACTCAGTCCGAGTCTGTCAGGGTGAATGAACAAAGAAGGGGGGGAGCAACACACACTCCCAGAAAGCACTCACGGGGATAAACAGAATACAGTCATGCATACAGTGTCTTTACACGACTACCTCAAGTTCTATGTATAAATGTTTGCCTCCTGAGGCTAAGCCAGTCAGTATGTTAATAGCAGAATGAATACACAAGTATTTCTCACACAATACCAGACATGAGAAAGATACAGTGGTGTACTGAAAGTAACTTTATATTTGAGTTACAATTATTTACATGTAATCAAAGACAACGTCCTCAAAACCGGTACAAACTTTTTCCGTCCTGCAGCGGTCTTTGTATTTTTTTGCTTTTACTTCAAAATGACAACTCAGAAATATTGTAGAAAATAAAAATAATCAGCTTCAGAAAAGTAGTCTAGCATTCTAACATCCACTAACCACTATTTACAGGTGTTTACATTCTGAAATTCATTTCATTATAGAAACCGTTTAACAACCAAACGGAAGCAAACAGAAAAACGGAACGGACCTAACTGAATTTGTCCAATAGAAACCCTTGTTTTGTTTGTAAAAACATTTTGCAACAGAATCGTCATTATGAATACATCCTAGATTTGCAACTCAACTTGCAGGTAACATGTCTGTTCAATTGCAGCTCTACAAATCAGAGCCAAATGAAATCTGTATGGCAGTCATTCAATCAGTATCTTATTGGAGCACAGGACTAGTTAGAGTAGCTGAAAGGAGGTTTAGGGGTACTGGTTCACCGCTCAGAGTAGGAAGGTCATGTCCAACATGATGACTTAAGACACAAGGGGCAGTAAAGAAACACTACCTACAGCCCTGTCCAGAGGCTACCACCACAAGCAGATCGGAAAGGATAGGTATAAGCAGTATGGTAGTTACTTCACTTTTCCCTCCGATAAACTAGGTAGAATTGTCACCATTTTACTATCCAGTGCTCACAGACTTGGGGGTGCCTAGGGGGGTTGGGGTTAGGACAGGGATCACCAACGCAGGGTACTAGGTGTGCAGGCTTTTGATAATTACTGCAGGGCTGGATGCAACCTGCACCCCCTGTCCAGGACCAGGTGGTGAACCCTGGGCTTGGTTCTGGATCAGCGCTACTTGAAGTGGTAAGATACAATGCCCACTAGAGGAGGCTGGTGAGGGGAGAACGGCTCGTAGTAATGGATGGAGTGAATGGAATGGTACCAAACGTGTGGCCATTCCAACCATTACCATGAGACCGTCTTCATTTAAAGTGCCACTAACCACCACTGACACCCACAGTATGGGCAAACAACAATGTTCAATGAGGATTATGCCAGTTGGCCGAGGTTTGGTTATTATTAATGTTAGTCCGGTTTACCAGGGTTTCTGGGAGTGTGATGAAAACCGTACAAACAGCAGTTAATATATCCAGCCACTTCAAGTGATGTGTTAGGTGGAACATGTAAAAGGTAAGGAACTGTAGAGACTTGAAGCATCTCACACAGCATAACCACAATCATAAAAACGACCAATTGCAAATTTAAAACACAAAACTCAGTTTGACTGTAAAGTCAAATTTGGAAGGGCAATGAGTAAAACAATTTTTTTAAAGTATTCAAGTGCCATTATTTAAAAACAAATACTTAAATAACATCAGTCATCCTGAACTGATGATTTCTTAAAATGTAGAATGATGTTACATTACATGACCTTGTGAGAATAACTTAAACAAGCATTGAAGAAAACTCCAGAAGATTTCAACTTGACCGCGAGCTTATGCAAATGGTCATAATCAGAACTGAAATTTAGCGGGGCTTTCTACAGTTCCCTTCCCTTTTCTACAACCATCACAGTCCATTGTGTTCGTGTGGTGTGTGTCTTGTTCTTCAGAATGAGAACACATGTTGAAGCAATGCCGGGGACACTGTTGGGACACCGATGATCTCTGGTGGATTCTCTGTACAGCCCGTCCTGCTGGGGATGCCACATCTGACATAACCTTGCTAAGGTTGCCAGATCTGGTGGGACCCTTGTTGGGTTGCCAGATCTGAAAAGATGTCCCCTTATCTGCACTCAAGAGTGCAAAGAAGAGTTCACTAACAGTGGTCCAGATAGTCTATGACACGAGAGATGGACTTATGCCCTGTGGTGCCAAATGCACACTGAAAAAGAGATTGGAGAGAAAGTTAGCTTGTATTGTGCTCCTATGTAAAAGGAGAAAGAGATGCTAGGTCATTATCAAAAGACGTCGCCTACTTACAGTAAGGTTCATGAAATTTAAGAACTTCTTCAGCATTTCTGTCATTATTGAGAAATCTCCCTTGGGAAGGTTTTCCCGCACAGTTGTCACATTAACCTGAGGAGAGAGAATGAAGCAAATACACATTAAGGGGCAAAATTTCCCTCTCTCAAAAATACGCAACCAGCTGAAATAACTAAGCAATGACAAGTTATTTTCAGCTCACCTTTCGGTGCATCTGCACAGATCTTGGTCAACTCTGCACCGATGTAGGTTGAGCAGAAAATGACTCACGAGGTGTTTAGGGGAGAAGGCTACTAGCTTTCCCACGAATTTCCATTTATTGATGGACTACAACGGTACTCAAGCTTTGAACTACGCTTTTATGTTACCTATATTAGTCAAAAAATAGTCATATAAATAGTTTAAATTAATAAAAATAAAAAACTTTGTGCTTTTATGTATTCTGCAATTGTATTGTGTCATATTAAGTGTAATAGTTTAACAGCCTTTGACAGACTCAAGCTCTCGCAAGTGAAATCTAATGCAGCATATATGCAACTGAACTGCAAATGAACTGGAATCAGCGATCAGGTTCTTTTTTCTGCTTCCTCTCATATTGTTATTTGTTTATCAGCTAGGACAGAGGTAAAGGGGAAAGAGAGAGAGTTGCTGAATAAGTGTTCCCGGATTCGATCACATGCTGCAGTGGTATAGGAGTTCGAGGCAGTGGCTTAGACCACCATAGGCCACGATTGGGTTATTCTATTCACCATGGACAAAGTAGAGCACTGCAGTTGCCTTTACTTTTCACTTACTTGTTATATATATATATATATAATTATTATTTCACCTTTATTTAACCAGGTAGGCAAGATAAACCTGGCCAAGATAAAGCAAAGCAGTTCGACACATACAACGACACAGAGTTACACATGGAGTAAAACAAACATACAGTCAATAATACAGTAGAAACAAGTCTATATACGATGTGAGCAAATGAGGTGAGATAAGGGAGGTAAAGGCAAAAAAAAAAGGCCATGGTGGCGAAGTAAATACAATATAGCAAGTAAAACACTGGAATGGTAGATTTGCAGTGGAAGAATGTGCAAAGTAGAAATAAAAATGAGGTGCAAAGGAGCAAAATAAATAAATAAAATAAATACAGTAGGGAAAGAGGTAGTTGTTTGGGCTAAATTATAGGCGGGCTATGTACAGGTGCAGTAATCTGTGAGCTGCTCTGACAGCTGCTGCTTAAAGCTAGTGAGGGAGATAAGTGTTTCCAGTTTCAGAGATTTTTGTAGTTCGTTCCTGTCATTGGCAGCAGAGAACTAGAAGGAGAGGCAGCCAAAGAAAGAATTGGTTTTGGGAGTGACCAGAGAGATATACCTGCTGGAGCGTGTGCTACAGGTGGGAGATGGTATGGTGACCAGCGAGCTGAGATAAGGGGGGACTTTACCTAGCAGGGTCTTGTAGATGACATGGAGCCAGTGGGTTTGGCGACAAGTATGAAGCGAGGGCCAGCCAACGAGAGCGTACAGGTCGCAATGGTGGGTAGTATATGGGGCTTTGGTGACAAAACGGATGGCAGTGTGATAGACTGCATCCAATTAGGTTAGTAGGGTATTGGAGGCCATTTTGTAAATGATATCACCAAAGTCGAGGATTGGTAGGATGGTCAGTTTTACAAGGGTATGTTTGGCAGCATGAGTGAAGGATGCTTTGTTGCGAAATAGGAAGCCAATTCTAGATTTAACTTTGGATTGGAGATGTAGGTCTGGAAGGAGAGTTTACAGTCTAACCAGACACCTAGGTATTTGTAGTTGTCCACATATTCTAAGTCAGAGCCGTCCAGAGTAGTGATGTTGGACAGGCAGCGATCGGTTGAAGAGCATGCATTTAGTTTTACTTGTATTTAAGAGCAATTGGAGGCCACGGAAGGAGAGTTGTATGGCATTGAAGCTTGCTTGGAGGGTTGTTAACAGTGTCCAAAGAAGGGCCAGAAGTATACAGAATGGTGTCGTCTGCGTAAAGGTGGATCAGAGACTCACCAGCAGCAAGAGCGACATCATTGATGTATACAGAGAAGAGAGTCGGTCCAAGATTATTGCCATCGTCTTTGACAAGATTCAATTTCTCTTCCTGATATTTTGCAAGGGGAAAATACTAGCACTGCACAGATAACACTATTAGCAAAAGGCTCTAAGGAAAACGCCACTCTAAGAGACCTACCATCAAGACAGAAGAATGGCACTGGTTTGCAGTAGCCTATACAGATGTAGGATCTTAATTTGATCAGCCTGTTGCAGGACAACATTCCTGTAATTTAAGAATTGTAGGCTATTTGAGGTTTAAAAAGGCTTCTGAAGTTTATAATTTCCACTTTGGAATTCAAGACATTTTCTGTAATGGAAAATCAAATCAACCACTAATGTCCAAGTATAATCCACATTTCCTGTTGCTACAGGATTATTTTCTTGCTGTAGCAAACTGGTTCAAATTAAGATCCTACATCTGTACTTCAAATCTGCAAACTTAATCAAGCCCTTTATTGATTAGTTGAATCAGGTGTGTTAGTGCTGAGATGGAACAAAAGCCTGCACCCCCAGTGCGAGGAATGAGGAACATGATTGTCGCTAGTTTGCCGGAAGCTTACCTGACTGCCCTGACATAGACAACCCAGGAGCAGAGCTGTGTAGGAAGCCACAATGCTGTCCTCCATGTGCTTCCCAGCATGCTGCAGAGCTACACCACCACAGAGAGAGAGAGGGTGAAGGAGAACAACACTCGACATGGAGTAGTGATACTATTGGAAACTGTTACAAAAAAATAATTTTACACAGACCCACATCTTTACCTTTGTTGAGATCCAGCTCCTCGTCTTCTTCGTCTTTCTTTGTGTCCTTTTCCTTGTCATTCTCACCGTCGTTGGTTTCTGCAGCGACCCACTGGATCTCGCCCGATGTCTCCTGCCACTCCCCGCTCTGGTCCTGGGGCTTGGGAGGTTCGCTGATGAGGTCATCAGTCTGCGCCTCAGCCAATATGGCTGCTCGCTCCCGCTCCAAGAAGAACTGTGGACGGAGGAAAAGACAGTCAAACTCCTCCCAGACAGACATTAGCTTGGTTGCCGTCAAATTTCTTTACAGAGGAAGAGAACATGATGCTCGTGAAATCTGCATGTCAGTGGTAACAATTAGTTGAAATCCACGACGGCCTAATTATTGTTTTCTGGCACATTCATTCATTTCCTTTAGAGTGTTTCACAGTCTATTTACTGTGCTTTGACAACTGAACAGCAAGTGTTGACTAGTTTATAAAAAGGTGTCCAACTGACTGAATAAAGTCAATCTCCTATATCCCTTTACCATTGTTAAATCATGCAAAGTAGTTATATGTCCACATTATCGCATTGGGGCAAGTAAACCAAAGGATTTCCTAGGAGGTCGGGTTTTGCCAGACAGTGATGCTAAAAGTGAGTGACTCGTCTAGTCGGTCAGTCTGACCTAACGATCGCGTCGGCGAGAGAGACGTTTATTTGGCTCACTACTTTGCATAGGCTCCTGATGTGCCTAGGCTTTTTGGTGATTATCTGCAGATAAAATATGACAACATTCAATGAAGATGGTGAATCATCATTGCAGGAACAATAGGTAGAGGAGAGCCTCATTCTGGTCCAAATTTGATCATTAGGGCCCTCATGAAATCCAGGCATTAAAACAGAATTCAACAACATTCAAAAATGTATTGACCTTAGTAGGGAATAAACTAAATGTAAATGTATAGATAAGTGATCTGAGAGCAAAAACCTGACAAAATATAGAAATTTGGGAACCTGGAAAAAACAAAACAAATTTGACAAAACTAAACGGGATCAGGCAACAAATAAACAGATTTTATAGGGCCCTACCTAATGATCTATTGAAATGAATTAAATCAGAACGATATAACACTTCACTAAATATTCCTGATCATATAGGCCTAGACGATATCCAAAATAACTAAAAATACACGTAATTCATACATTTTTCAGTAATTTAAATTGTAAAAAGTAATGCCTTTCGACAATTCACAACACATTTTCCAATCTGGGAGGTAAAGTCAATAATGTCGCTGTGTATTTCTGATGGAATCAAGGCATTAGAATGTACCAGAGGACACCAAAAGAGCTCATTCGGCAAAAAGGAATTCAGCCGGGGGCTACGCTATGTACTTGTGGAAGACGCAGACAAATGCACAAGAGTAACTCAATTACCCGTGTTTTTCAATCTTCTTGCTACAAATTCCCTTCAAAATTATTCTGAAGTAGTAATAACAGAACTATTACCTGCACCAGAGCAGCCAGGGCACTTGAAGAGGAGCCCTTGGTCTTCTTCTCAGCCTCACCCTCTGTAAGGGCTGCTGTAGCTGGATCTGTGGAGGCTAGGAATTGTTCAGGGTTCTGGGTCTCTTCTCCCCCTGCCTCTCCCTGGATGCCTTCAGGGGTCTGGGTCTCTTCTCCCCCTGCCTCTCCCTGGATGCCTTCAGGGCTGGTTGAACTGGTGAACTCCATGTCCACCAGACAGTGGCGGTTTCTGGCACTGTACTCCACCAGGTTAATCAGCAGACCCAAGCCCTGTACCAGCGTGCACACACACACAGGAGGAGAGGAGCGATGCTGTTAAAAAGGCTCAAGGACATACACTTCATTGAGACCCATAATAAAACATTGAGCACAAACAACCTGCAATTACTACATTGAAGCTTCGGTTTTAATTACTACCTAGGCATTCATTAAGTGGCACTTCAATGAAGTGGGTACACAGGAACCACATGTTTCAAAGATGGGTACAAGTAACTGGATTTGTGTAATCATTTCCATGCAGGCCTACAACACACACAGCGCCTCTCACCAGGACTCTGATGTCAAAGCGTTGTTCCTGAGGTATGTAGCGTGGGACCCGTAGGACACAGTTGAGTGCTGTGATGATGAGCCGGTCCTGCTCTCCAGTCTTAGTGCTTCCCCACTCTAAAAAAAAACCACAGTACAGTCCAGAGTTACCTCTCTGCCGCCACCCTGCAGCTAGCTGGGGTGTGTTATGAGGACTCTAGCACAGCTGGGATGCGATCAAAAGAGACGAGGAGCAGAGAAACAAGGCACTAGGATTGGGAACGCATTGCGCTAGCTACAATGTTGCTCGATGTAGAGGTCATGTTGATGCAGTGATATTACCATTGTCGTGGGTGAGATTGAGTAGCACCCCTATGACTGCCCTCATGCAGTCCTCAACGGCCTTGCCCACGTTGCTGAAGCTGCAGTGGGGCAGCGCCGTGCCTGACGAACACAGAGAGCTGTTCACCTCCCGGCTGTAGCGCTGAATCATGTCCTCACAGTACCGCAAACCTCTGAGAGACATGAAGCAAGAGAGAGAAATGAAGCAAGAGAGAGAAAGCGAGATGGCGAGCGATAGAGAGAACGCAAGATGGAGCGAGCGAGCGATGGAGCAAGCGAGCGTGGGTGTCAAAAGATTAGCATGCGTTTCAGTCTCACCTGGCAGAGGACACTATGAGCTGAGAGTCCTTGTAGGCGATCAGGTAGCCCTGGTTCTCTGGGTTCTGGACAGTCACCTGCAATGGAAGGACAGAAAGACACACTAGACTGATGTTGAAATGCCTTTTCAATTGTCAAATCAAAGCTGGTCACATGAAGCAGAGAGTGCAGAGTCAATGTACTTTCCCCTCTTGTATTCAATGAATGGATTTCAAACCTCTGAGCCTGCCAACACTCCTTGATGTTGTACTTACACTGTCCAGTACTCTTAGACACCTCTCTGCCCCCCATAGCGATGACACCAGCTTCTCCTTGTCTTCCTCTTGGCTCAGGTTCTGAACACATTCTTTCACTGCAGAAGACAATAATTCACATGTATGCCAATAACTATGTTCTAACAAAGTTAAGATGGCCTAGATAAGATGCAACTTATGAGACTTCCTAAGTGAACATATTATTATTATTATTACTATTATTATTATTATTAAGTAGTGACTTGTATTTATTTGATCATGAATGTTGAATAAAACAACAAATGCAAAATATTCAAATAGTTGCAGCTATTTCAATGTTTAACAGTATATGAAAAGTGTATTTCCCAGTACTGACTTTTACATGAGTCCTTTTTATTGCTGTAGACTTCACTGCCAGATGAGACCAACTCAAAGTAAAAGGGACAAATCAAACATTTCATAACCTACCTGGCAGCCTTAACAAAAAATAAACTCAAGTCAAAACTGTTACAACACACACACCTTTATCTACAATGTGGTCCAGGCCTCCCAGTAAGCGCAGCTCCTCTTTGAACCAGTCCCCGGCCCTCTTCGAGGTCAGAGACAACAGGGTCTCCATGGCCAGGTGACACGACTGTAAAACAAACAAAGTGCTATAGAAATCCAACTCACCATCATCAATACAAAGACATTCTGATTGACCCCGCGTACCGTGATGTTCTCCAAGTCCAGGTGCTTGTTGTGAACCGTCTCACATAGCTTGCGGATCTTCTCCTTGACCTTGGTCATCTCCTTGGCAGTGAGCTGGTCCTGGTGGTGGCCCGAGTGGTCGTGCTCCAGCTCCAACAGTCTGATCATCAGCTCCAGACTGGCCCGGTCCAGGTCCATGTTTAACCTGTCTCTGCTTAGGATGTACATCAGAGAGGCCGTACACAGGGCCAGGTTCTGGAGAAGAGTGAAGGGAGAGCGGCGAGGGGACACAATCAGTTCAAAAGACCTTAAATATTCTCCTTGTTTATTAAAATTCAGGTTCAATAGCAAAATGTGAAGTGTCTACAGGACAAATAGGTCATCGCCACAAATAAGCTGAGGTAGATTTATTGAAATACACTGATTTTGTTACCATTAGTTTGGGTCAGTTACTACAGTTTGAGTCAATTGTGGTTGTAGACGTCAGATTCCTACCGGATGCAGCGGGGCATCATTCAACATCTTGAAGACCTGAGCCACCTTCCCTCTGGCCCGTAGGTGCATCCGGAAACTGGGCATTGCACACCTTGCGGCTAGACTGATTATACTAGAGAGAGGCGCAAGAGAGGGGGAGAGTGTTTGAAGATGTTCGGAGGAGAAGAGCACATAAAAGGATTAAGTGGACAAGTAAAAATAATGAAAGATTCTTAAATATATATATATATAAAAAATTGCTCCATGTTGTCCTCTTGGATTGAGCACTCAGTGCCTTCGGAAGGTATTCAGACCACTTGACCTTTTCCGCATTTTGTTACATTACAGCCTTATTCTAAAATGTATTAAAATTGCACCCCCCCTCTCAATCTACACACAATAAGCCATAATGACAAAGCAAAAACTGGTTTAAAAATATATATCACATATACAGTTGAATTCGGAAGTTTGCATAAACTGAGTTTAAATGTTTCACAATTGCTGACATTTACTCCTAGTAAAAATTCCCTGTCTTACATCAGTTAGGATCCCCACTTTATTTTAAGAATGTGAAATGGCAGAATAATAGTAGAGAGAAGGATAGATTTCAGCCTTTTTATTTCTTTCATCACATTCCCAGTGGGTTAGAAGTTTACATACACTCAATTAGTACTTGGCAGCATTGCTGAACTTGGGTCAAAAATTGTTGAACTTGGGTCAAACGTTTCATGTAGCCTTCCACAAGCTTCCCACAATAACTTGGGTGAATTTTGGCCCATTCCTCCTGACAGAGCAGTTGTAACCGAGTCAGGTTTGTAGGCCTCCTTGCTCGCACACGCTATTTCAGTTCTGCCCAGGAATTTTCTATAGGATTGAGGTCAGGGCTTTGTGATGGCCATTCCAATACCTTGACTGTGTTGTCCTTCAGCCATTTTGCCACAACTTTGGAAGTATGCTTGGGGTCATTGTCTATTTGGAAGACACATTTGAGACCAAGCTTTCACTTCCTGACAGATGTCTTGAGATAAATATATTTTTACTCCTCATGATGCCAGCTATTTTGTAAAGTGCACCAGTCCCTACTGCAGCAAAGCACCCCACTACATGATGCTGCCACCTGCGTGTTTCACAGTTGCGGTGGTGTTCTTCGACTTGCAAGCCTACCCCTTTATCCTTCAAACATAACGATGGTCATTATGGCCAAACAGTTCTATTTTTGTTTCATCAGACCAGAGGACATTTCTCCAAAAAGTACAATCTTTGTAGCCATGTGCAGTTGCAAAACGTAGTCTGGCTTTTTATTGGCGGTTTTGGAGCAGTGGCTTCTTCCTTGCTGAGCGGCTTTTCAGGTTGTGTCGATGTAGGACTCGTTTTTACTGTGGACATAGATACTTTTGTACCCGTTTCCTCCAGCATCTTCACAAGGTCCTTTGCTGTTGTTCTGGGATTGATTTGCACTTTTCGCACAAAAGTACATTCATCTCTAAGAGACAGAACGTGTCTCCTCCTGAGCGGTATGACGGCTGCGTGGTCCCATGGTGTTTATACTTGCTATTGTTTGTACAGATGAAAGTGGTATCTTCAGGCGTTTGGAAATTGCTCCCAAGGATGAACCAGACTTGGAGGTCTACAATTTGTTTTTCAGAAGTCTTGGCTGATTTCTTTTAATTTCCCCATAATGTCAAGCAAAGAGGTGCTGAGTTTGAAGCTAGGCCTTGAAATACATCTACAAGTACACCTCCAATTGACTCAGATGTCAATTAGCATATCAGAAGCTTCTAAAGCCATGACATCTTTTTAAAAAGGCACAGTCAACTTAGTGTATGTAATCTTCTGACCCACTGGAATTGTGATATAGTGAATTATAAGTGAAATAAATCTGTCTGTAAACAATTGTTGGAAAAATGACTTGCACAAAGTAGATGTCCTAAACGACTTGCCAAAAGTATAGTTTGTGAACAAGAAATTTGTGGAGTGGTTGAAAAATGAATTAATGACTCCAAACTAAGTGGATGTAAACTTCTGACTTCACATTTACATAAGTATTCAGACCCTTTAGTCAGGACTTTGTTGAAGTACCTTTGGCAGCGACTACAGCCTCGATTCTTCTTGGGTATGCTTGGCACGCCTTTATTTGGGAAATATCTCTCTTTCTGCTCTACAGATCCTCTCAAGCTCAGTCAGGTTGGATGGGGAGCGATACAGCACAGCTATGTTCAGGTAGCTCCAGAGATGTTCGATCAGGTTTAAGTCTGGGCCACTGAAGTACATTCATACACTTGTCCTGAAACCACTCCTGCATCGTCTTGGCTGTGTGCTTAGGGTTGTTGGGTTTGGGTTCGTGGTCACCTCCCTTACCAAGACCCTTCTCCCACGATTGCGTAGTTTGGCTGGGCAGCCAGCTCTAGTTAGAGTCTTCCGAACTTCTTCCATTTAAGAATGGAGGCCACGGTGTTCTTGGGGATCTTCATTGCTGCAGAAATGTTTTGGTAACCTTCCCCAGGTCCGTGCCTCGACAAAATCCTGTCTTGGATCTCTATGGACAATTCCTTCAACCTCATGGATTGGTTTTAGCTCTGACATGCACTGTCAACTGTGGGACCTTATATTGACAGGTGCCTTTCTAAATCATGTCCATTCAATTGAATTTACTACAGGTAGACTCCAATAAAAGTTGTATAAACATCAAGGATGATCATTGGAAACAGGATGCAGCGGAGCTCAATTTCAAGTCTCTTAGCATAGGGTCTGAGGAACTGAATACTGCTTTTTATTTTTTAAACATTTGCAAAAAATTCTAAAAACCTGTTTTCACTTTGTCATTACGGGATATTGTGCATAGACTAAATGAAGAAAATTCCTCAATGCATTTTAGAATAAGGCTGTAACACAATAACATTTGGAAAAAGTCAAGGGGTCGGAATTCTTTCCGAAGGCACTCTCTGTGTGTGTGAATATGGAAATGTTAAATAAGAGCTCTTTTTGCCAAGGTGGACAATGTTGAGTGGGTTTATTTTACCTAAGGCATCGTGTGTTGAGTGGCTGGCTGCTCTTCAGGCCTGTCTCCAGGTACTCAAAGTCATCAGTGAACTCCTGGTTTTCACCAAACTCTACCACATCGTTGAAGTGCTTCACATTATGCACAACCGTGTACAGCTACAAGGGGGAAGAGATAATGACTGACATTTACACAAGAAAATGGCACTGAACATTGAGCAAAATAACCATGATTTAAAATTGTTATCTAATGCAAGTGTCTGTGTGCATGTGTATCTGTCCAAAGAAAAAAAATATATAACATTTTCACAGCATGCAAAGCGGCTCCACTCGATTAGTTCCATTAGCTGACTGGGATAATACTCCCTTATCAATAACTATGTGTGTGTACGCAGGGCACCAGAGGTTTTCTAAGGCGAAGACACTGCCCAACAAGATCGATTCGGTTCAGTTCCTCTTGGTAAGGGGGATGTGCAACCAACTGTCTGGTCAAGAGCACAAAGACAAATCTGCTAGTTGTGGCTAGGCCTTAATGAAACAGCATGCTCCTCAGGAACCCTCCTGCCCATACTGTGTTTAAAATTAACAAAGACAAGCTTTACACGGCGCTCTAAAATGGACATCAACAGTCTAAACTGTGTTTGGAATGAATAACGAGAGTGGCCTGCGGGAGAGAAAAAAATAATCCATACAAGCACACAAACGCAAATTGTGAAAATGGCAGATAAGTGGTCGGGTGATGTTAACAGTGCAAAGATCATGCCGACTGTTGAGGGAGTGAAGCGTCACCCAGCATGCCTGGCTCACCTCCTTGTGTTCCTTCCTGCATTTGAGAGCTGTGACGATGTCCTGGTAAGGCTGAGTGGGGATGGTCACAGACTTGATGACTTTGGGCGGTGGGGGAGGCGCTTTGAACAGACCGTCGTCTTTGTGAGAATTGGTGTCCTTGCTACTTCCGCTCGATATGCTGGCCTGGAGAGGGGAATAAATCAAAAAGCAAAGTTAGAGACAAACAAAATCTAGTTCTAGGTGCCCTTGGACAATCTAAAATGTCTCCTATTGGGACATTTTCAAAGTCTTGACTAAGCAGAACACAGCTAATATGAAATCTCAAGTAGGTGACGCTGCTATTTGGGCAATGCATTATTTCTAGGACAACGCATTGTTAGACAACGCATTGTTATTGGCTTACTAGAGATCGCAAATTCAATACAGGGTGTGCGTGCGTGAATCTGTGTGTGACCAGTGTAAGGCAGAGCCCTGGCAGTCCTAGAGTAGTTCTCACCGGAGCAGTGTGTGCGCAGGCAAGGGGTGGCAGGGGAATCTCCTCAGGCTCAGGCTGGTTCCAGTGGCGAGCATTGTACACAGCTTTAGCAGGGGACTGCACAACACACAACCACAGGAATAGGGTAAGTACAGTAGCACTGGGAATGATTACAGTACAGCTTTCAGTAGTAGTAGAAAGGATTCATGATGAACTAGCAAAACAAACCTAGACTTCCTCAGTTTTGTGAAACAGTAGGTACTAGATAAATCTGACTTATTATTAGCCTCATCACAATACCATAGGAGCTAATAGCAGAGAATTGTATAATAAACAACTTCATAACGTCTAGACTTATGAAGCTACGTGGCTCGTTTCATCAAGTTGCTTTCTGAAGACTCCTGGACAAAAACGGTCACTTCTTTTCACTTTGACCAAAACAGACTTCCGAAATAAATACATTAGTCCCCGAAATTGCACCTTGGGGACATTTAAGTTCATCTTATACTATTATCCTATCATCTCCACGACTCAGGAAGCTCACTTTAATAAAAATTCTATCCATTTGGAGAAAAAAAACATTAGATCGGCTATAAAAGTGGTGAGTTTGTGATAGAAGGAATACAAACATCAGACATGCTTTATGTTTTAATGATACCGAATAGGTCTACCTAAAAAATGGGTATGTTCAGACACTGCATTCTAATGGAAAACTATCCATTTTTGAAGTCGTCTAGTGCAGGGTTTAGCAAACTCGGTCCTGGAGCCCCCCCTTTGTGCACGTTTTAGATTTTGCCCTAGCACTACACAGCTGATTCAAATAACCAACTCATTATCAAGCTGTGATTCTTTGAATCAGCTTTGTAGTGCTCGAGCAAATAAAAAACATGGACCCAGGTGGGCCCCAGGGCCAAGTTTGGGAAAACCTGGTCTAGTGCATGTCCTGAATATGACTTGCCTATATTGAGAGGTGTTGTGATTAACACAAACCATGTGTTTGGTTTTTTTTAGCTATGAAACCAGCAGACCGATTGGTATCAAAAAAACATTACTTGCATCATTTCTCACCACCACCACCACCATTCCTTCCCCTCACCACCACCACCTTCCCTTCCCTTCCCCTCACCACCACCACCACCACCACCTTCCCCCTTCCCTCACCACCACCACCACCACCTTCCCTTCCCCTCACCACCACCACCTTCACCTTCCCCCCTCACCACCACCACCTTCCCTTCCCCTCACCACCACCACCTTCCCCTTCCCCTCACCACCACCACCACCACCACCACCTTCACCACCACCACCTTCCCCTCACCACCACCTTCCCTTCCCCCACCACCACCACCTTCCCATCACCACCACCACCTTCCCCTCACCACCACCTTCCCTTCCCCTCACCACCACCACCTTCCTCACCACCACCACCTTCCCCTTCACCACCACCTTCCCTTCCCCTCACCACCACCACCTTCCCTTCCCCCACCACCTTCCCTTCCCCTCACCACCACCACCACCACCTTCCCTTCACCACCACCTTCCCTTCCCTTCACCACCACCTTCCCTTCCCTTGCCCTTCACCACCACCTTCCCTTCCCTTGCCCTCACCACCACCTTCCCTTCCCTTGCCCTCACCACCACCTTCCCTTCCCTTGCCCTCACCACCACCACCTTCCCTTGCCCTCACCACTCACCCACCCCTTCCCTTGCCCTCACCACCACCCCTCACCACCACCACCTTCCCTTGCCCTCCTCACCACCACCTTCCCTCACCACCACCCCTTGCCCTCACCACCACCTTCCCTTCCCTTGCCCTCACCACCACCACCACCATCCACCCATGGTTGGAGAACCTGGTGGAAACAGTACCTGTCAACACATTTTGGACACACCTACTCATTCAAGGGTTTCTTTATTTTTACAATTTTCTACATTGTAAAATAATAGTGAAGACATCACAACTATGAAATAACACATGGAATCATGTAGTAACACACATTTTGGACACACCTACTCATTCAAGGGTTTCTTTATTTTTACAATTTTCTACATTGTAAAATAATAGTGAAGACATCACAACTATGAAATAACACATGGAATCATGTAGTAACAAATCAAAATATGTTTCATAGTTTATGTATTCATTATTATTATTCTAGAAAATAGTCCAAATAAAGAATAAAATAAAAATAAAATCCTTGAATGAGTACGCATCCAAACTTTTGACTGGTACTGTGTGTGAGATATATATCACACACACTATAAAATATTAAGAACCCTCCTAATATTGAGTTGCACCTGGTCAGTATGTCATGGAAATAGCAGGTGTTTGTAATGTTTTGTACACGCAGTGTAAAGTACTCCTATTTGTTCTGGACTCCAAGTGAATCGGCAAATCAACCAATCCCTCATGTCCACAGACTAATCCATCTTTCCCAGTCTATCACAATTGTGCTACATCTTGTTTTACTGTGATGTCCCAAGGGTCTTGAAACACTATTTGTACCTTGTCTACAGATATTGCCCAACAAATAAATATTTTACCTAAGATAATCATATATAATCATATTTTCCATGAATAGACTGTGGTTTTTCAGATCTAACAGTACTGTTTGTAGGTTCATCTGAACACAGACATTAACAACCACTGCTAGACCTGACTGCAAATGCGAGCTACCGAAAGACAGTACAAAAAGAGATGATCTATTGATTCTGTTTCTTCATTGCAATCTTTTCACAGAGCTGACTGTTCAATGCCCCATACATTGCACATTATTTGTGTGTAGCGGGAATTTTAGTTTAAATTGAAAAGAATGGATTGATGCGTCAAATGTTTTGTATCAGTTCATATTGTGACATGAAATCTGTTCCAACTGTCTTGAATTTTAAGCTGTATGTTGTCAAACCTCTCAACCTGAAGTGAAACTGATATATTTTATGATTCACACTAGTAATTTTAAGCCATGCATGGTTTTTGATTGGCGGCAGACAACCTAATTAATTCCTTTCTCTTTTGAGTAATTGCCTTTTCCATTTTTGTGGCAGAGCTACAATGATCCGTTTATATTTTTGCATGTTCCATCAAAACAAGTATGTGAGTAAAGTATGTCAGACCCAAAAAAAGAATGACGGAGCTGATGGAAAGAGCAAATGTCTGTAAACCTTTCAAATGTCGACAAAACAAAATACGCTAGATATGGGTGGATAATTTGTCGTCTGTGAAATAGATCATGTGACAAATGGCAGCGGAAATAATTTATTACTTAATTGTTGATAGAATAACTAATGTCTTGGTAAATTACTCAGACCCCTTCACTTTTCACAAAAAAAAATCCTCAATCTACAAACAATACCCCATAATGACAAACCTGTGGTAAATTCAATTGATTGGACAGGATTTGGAAAGGCACAGACCTGTCTAATAATGTCCTACAGTTGACAGTGCAAGTCAGAGCAAAAACCAAGCCATAAGGTTGAAGGAATTGTCCATAGAGCTCCGAGACAGGATTGTGTCGAGGCACAGGTCTGGGTTAGGGAACCAGAAAATGACGAAAGCATTGAAGGTTCCCAAGAACAGTGACCTCCATCATTCTTAAATGGAAGGTTGGAACCACCAAGACTCTGCCTACAGCTGGCCGCCCGACCAAACTGAGCAATCGGGGGGGGGCCTTGGAGGTGACCTCTGTGGGGATGAGAGAACATTCCAGAAGGACAACCTCTGCAGCACTCCACCAATCAGGCCTTTATGGTAGAGTGGCCAGGCGGAAGCCACTCCTCAGTAAAATGCACGTCAGCCTGCTTGGAGTTTGCCAAAGGCACCTAAAGACTCTCAGACCATGAGAAACAAGATTCTCTGGTCTGATGAAACCAATAATGAACTATTTGGCCTGAATGCCAAGTGTCACGTCTGGAAGAGACCTGGCACCATCCCTACGGCGAAGAAAGTTAGTGGCAGCATCATGCTGTGGGCATGTTTTTCAGTGGCAGAGACTGGCAGACTAATCAGGATTGCGGGAAAGATGAACGGCGTACAGAGAGAGATCCTTGATGAAAACCTGCTCCAGAGCACTCAGGACCTCACAATGGGGCAAAGGTTCTCCTTCCAACAGGACAACGACTCCAAGCACATAGCCAAGACAACGCAGGAGTGGCTTTGGGGACAAGTCTCTGAATGTCCTTGAGTGGCCCAGTCAGAGCCTGGACTTGAACCCGATCGAACATTCCTGGAGAGAACCGATAGGCCCCAATAAGTACACAGACGATGCAATCGCCATCACACTGCTGTCATGACTGGCCTGTGAGGATCAAGTTACTGTGGATCACAGTTCTACAGAGATCTCTCTCACTCCCGCAGAGGGGGAGAGGTATAGAGGGATTGAGGTCTGTGTCTGAGTTTACAGCCCAAAACTAAAGAACATCAAAGGAATGGCTTGATTAGAGTGTCTAGTTTGAGAAACAGACGCCTCACAAGTCCTCAACTGGAAGCTTCATTAAATAGTACCAACAAAACACCAGTCTCAACTTCAACAGTGAAGAGGCGACTCCGGGATGCTGGCCTTCTAGGCAGAGTTGCAAGAAAAAGCCATATCTCAGACTGGCCAACAAAAATAAAAGATTAAGATGGGCAAAAGAACAGACACTGGACAGAGGAACTCTGCCTAGAAGGCTAGCATCCCGGAGTAGCCTCTTCACTGTTGACGTTGAGACTGGTGTTTTGCGGGTACTATTTAATGAAGCTGCCAGTTGATGACTTGTGAGGCGTCTGTTTCTCAAACTAGACACTAATATACTTGTCCTCTTGCTCAGTTGTGCACCTCCCACTCCTCTTTCTATTCTGGTTAGTGCCAGTTTGCTCTGTTCTGTGAAGGGAGTAGTAGCAGATCTTTAGTGTCTTGGCAGTTCCTCGCATGGAATAGCCTTCATTTCTCAGAACAAGAATAGACTGACGAGTTTCAGAAGAAAGTTCTTTGTTTCTGGTCATTTTGAGCCTGTAATCGAACCTGCAAATGCTGATGCTCCAGATACTCAACTAGTCTAAAGAAGGACAGTTTTATTGCTTCTTTAAAATCAGCACAACAGTTTTCAGCTGTGCTAACATAATTGCAAAAGGCTTTTCAAATGATCAATTAGCCTTTTAAAAATTATAAACTTGGATTATCTAACAAAACATACCATTGGAACACAGGAGTGATGGTTGCTGATAATGGACCTCTGTACGCCTATGTAGATATATTTAAAAAATAATATCAGCCGCATCCAGATACAATGTCTCCACTATCTGATCAATTTGATGTTATTTTAAAATGGACCAAAAAAATAAGTGCTTTTCTTTCAAAAACAAGGACATTTCGAAGTGACCCCAGACTTTTGAACAGTAGTGTACATATTACCTCGACTAACCGGTGTCCCCGCACATTGACTCTGTACCGGCACCCCTTGTATATAGCCTCGCTATTGTTATTTTACTGTTGCTCTTTAATTATTTGTAACGGTTTCTTCTTTTCTACATTTTTTCTTAAAACTGCAGTGTTGGTTAAGGACTTGTAAGTAGGCATTTCACTGTAAAGGTCTACACCTGTTATATTCGGCGCATACGACAAATAACATTTGATTTACCATGCACTGGATAGATACAGCAGGTGTAAACGGTACAGTGAAATTCTTACAGTGCAGAGTACTGTTGAGGAACTGTTGCTGAATTGACTGTTGTTCAACTGTTGCTGTATGACTCAGCTACTGTGGCTGGTGCAGTACCTACTCATTATTGGAATTAAAACAAATCTGTTGGTCCTCTTAACTGGCTTAATCACTCATTTTCATGGTCAATCTAGGCATGTCAATTATGAAATGGTGCGACTTTCCGCTTGATTTGGTAAAATGTTTGAGTGGAGGAGAGAAGTTCTTGTGACGTTTCTGAAGAGTCATGTAATTAGGCCCGTCCCATTCATCTGCCTGGCAAAAAAAAACACTTTTATATATCCAGTGAAGCAAAGCAGACGTGATCCTGTCATTGATTCCAGCACAATTATCCCTTCAAAAGAGAATGTTCTCTGGCTGCTCACTCACCCTTGAGTGCTTGAAACATATTGAACATATCGTCCCCAAAGTGACAGCAATTGTTGCTCGTATCAGTGTTACCTCATGAGCACAGCTACACACACAAACAAAAATCTCCATCTCTCACACACACACACACAGAAACAGACTTTGTAACTTCCTCATAGGGATGTGAATGGTTAACCGTTAAATCGATTAGCCGCCGAAGATGCATTTGACAGGTTATCGGTCTATAGGTTAATTTGCATAATGATGTGTATTAAATTGGTGCGTGTGTATTTTCATTAGTCGCTAAGGATCTTAGTTGTCACACGCGCACAGCATACAGAGCCTAGTTTGAGGAGAGGAACGGCACAGCACCTGTCAGACAGCACCAGAGCACCTCCTTAAAAAGCTACCACAGGAGTAAAACATTATTTTATAAGCACCAGTCATTGTGCAATGTGCCAATACCAACAATTCTAAATGCAATAGTGTTAAAAACAGATGGCCACGATTAAAAATAGCCATATTTATTTCTCAACGTAATTCAAGCGCACCTCTCATTCGAGTGCATAGGCTATAATCAACGGTAGGCAGACTATCAGCGAGTCACCCACCACTTTGCAACTTGAGCTTGAGGCAGTATAATTGTTGGAAACCTAAATAGTTAATTTTACTTCAACTAATGAGGCATGTCTTTCTTACCTTGCTTCAAAGTAGCCTAGCGAAATCCAACTAGAGAAATGTGGAGGCCATTATTATTATTTTAATAAAGACATCATTTCTCTCCTGTTCTATTGGTTTTCATATCAACTTTTTCGTTAGTCCAGAAGCACCATCCTAGTCATATTAGCAACCCATCCGAGTGGTTGCTATTAGATTCTCCATCTTCCTAAGTTTAACGCTCGCATTAGCTGCACTGTTTAGAACTGGGTTTTCCAGCTAATTGCATTTTTTTATTGCCGTTTTATTAGCGGTTTCATTCCAAGAGTTGCATGTTCAATAATAGGCTATAGCCTTTTGACTAAGACGATAGGCTTGCTATTGTCCGTTCCTTGTATTTTTATTTTTTTTTTTTTTTTTACCTTTATTTAACTAGGCAAGTCAGTTAACTTCTTGGATATAGGGGGCGCTCTTTTAATTTATGGATAAAAAAAAAGTTCCCATTTTAAACAAGATATTTTGTCACGAAAAGATGCTCGACTATGCATATAATTGACAGCTTTGGAAAGAAAACACTGACGTTTCCAAAACTGCAAAGATATTATCTGTGAGTGCCACAGAACTCATGCTACAGGCGAAACCAAGATGAAACTTCAAACAGGAAATGAGCAGAATTTTTGAGGCTCTGTTTTCCATTGTCTCCTTATATGGCTGTGAATGTGCCATGAACGAGCCTAAGCTTTCTGCCGTTTGTCCAAGGTGTCTGCAGCATTGTGACGTATTTGTAGGCATATCATTGGAAGATTGGCCATAAGAGACTACATTTACCAGGGGTGCGCCCGGTGTCCTTTGTCTAAATTGGTGCGTAATCTTCAGCTGCAGGCATTTTCCCATGGAATTCAGAGGAGAAAGCACACTTCCACAAACGATATCATCGAAGAGATATGTAAAAAACACCTTGAGGATTGATTCTAAACAACGTTTGCCATGTTTCAGTCGATATTATGGAGTTAATTTGGAAAAAAGTTTGGCGTTTTGATGACAGAATTTTCGGGGTTTTTTGGTAGCCAAACGTGATGTACAAAACGGAGCGATTTCTCCTATACAAAGAATCTTTTTGGACAAAGTGAACATTTGCTATCTAACTGAGAGTCTCCTCATTGAAAACATCCGAAATTCTTCAAAGGTAAATGATTTCATTTGAATGCTTTTCTTGTTTTTGTGAAAATGTTGCCCGCTGAATGCTAACGCTAAATGCTACACTAGCGTTCAATACTGTTACACAAATGCTTGTTTTGCTATGGTTGAAAAGCATATTTTGAAAATCTGAGATGACAGTGTTGTTAACAAAAGGCTAAGCTTAAGAGCTAGCATTTATTTCATTTCATTTGCGATTTTCATGAACAGTTAACGTTGCGTTATGGTAATAGCCTTGAGGCTATAGTCACGATCCCGGATCGGGGATGGCTCGACGCAAGAAGTTAAGAACAAATTCTTATTTTCAATAACGGCTTAGGAACAGTGGGTTAACTGCCTGTTCAGGGGCAGAACGACAGATTTGTACCTTGTCAGCTCGGGGATTTGAACTTGCAACCTTCCGGTTACTAGTCCAACGCTCTAACCACTAGGCTACCCTGCCGCCCCATGCATGCATAGCAGGCTATTTTCTGTGGGTCGCCTAATTTTACTGTTGGGAAGAAACAGAACTGTTTGTTGACCAGTTAACGAGGTTAGGTTAGCTGGCAGCAAAACAGACAGAAATGTGCATCTCTCCTCCCTCACCTTTTTTGGTCCACTGAAGATCTTCCTGCCAATGTCCTTGGATGTGTCCCCTTGTTTTCCTGAACGACCCTTCTGCTCTTCAGACCCACCAAAGTTAGAGTCATCAGAAAACTCCAGAATATCTGAGTGGGGGAGCAGCACAATGAGGTTAACAGTGTATTTCTATCAGGTTGGTTCCATCTACAATAGAAATCCAGTTACATGGTGAAGGAAAACTGACAGTAAGCAAAGCATGAGCCTAACAAACTATCATTGTTCGCGCACACACACACACACAAACAACAGTCGTGAAGAGGGCACGATAATGCCTCTTCACCCTCAGGAGGCTGAAAAGATTTGGCATGGGCACTCAGATACTCAAGAGGTTCTAAAGCTGCACCATTGATAGCATCTTGACTTGCTGCATCACCACTTGGTATGGTAACTGCTTGGCATCCGACAGCAAGGCGCTACAGAGTGTAGTGCGTATGGCCAAGTACATCAATGGGGCCGAGCTCCCTGTCATCCAGGACCTCTATACCCAGGCGGTGTCAGAGGAAGGCCCTAAACATTGTCAAAGACTCCAGCCACCAAAGTTATAGACTGCGCTCTCTGCTACCGCACAGCAGGTGGGGCCAATGCAACAAGTCTGGAACCAACAGGACCCTGAACATCTTCTACCCACAAGCCTGCTAAATTATTAGTCCAGGTAGCTATTGGTTAACTATCTGCATTGCACAAACTTAACTCATCACATACGCTGCTGCTACTGTTTATTATCTATCCTGTTTCCTAGTCACTTTATCCCTACATATGTACACATCTACCTCATACCCCTGCACATAGACTCTGTACTGGTACCCTGTGTATACAGCCAAGTTAACATTACTCATTATGCATCTATTCCTTGCGTTATCATTTTTTTCTCTTTGCGTTGGGAAGGGTCGTAAGTAAGCATTTCACTGTTGGTCTACACCTGTTGTTTATGAAGCATGCAACAAATATTTGATATTTTGACAGTATGACATAGCCTCTCTCACCTGTTTTTCATACAGCTAAAGCCTTTTTTACCTATAGACAAACAAACATCAACAGTATATATCACCTGTATTGCTGCTGCTCTGGCTGTCCTGAGAGTCGCTGGGCTGAGGGCTATGCACACTAACAGCCATGGCTGCTACCGCCACTGCTGCAGCCTCCTTGGCCTTCCTCTTCACTTTGACATGGGTGCCATCCTCTTCGTCGCTGTCGCTCTCGCTGAGGTCGTCAAAGCCAAAGTACTTGATCTTGTAGCTGCTGCCGCCGGCCGTGGGGTCCGCACCATCCTCCCCCTCCTGGTCACCCTTGTCCTCAAAGCCGAAAAATTCCAGCTTGGTCTCCTTCTTGGATTTACTCTGGGTGGTGCGGAACCTGATGTTACAAGAGGAGAATCATTTAATTTCAAATCAGCAGCTGACATGGAACACATGAAAACATAGTCAAAGGATTCAAATGTCTTCTAAAAACAAAAGAGGTGCTTAAATTGAGAGAACAGAATCACCTAAGTCTCAATGTAGTAGAAAAATTTGGTAAACCACATATAGAAAACAATTATAGGGGCAAACTAAAGTAAGTGGGTATAAGAGACATTACGTGCTCAACGGTAAATGTATACCAACTTTCAAAAGTTTGGGGTCACTTAAATGCCCTGGTTCTTGAAAGAAAAGCACATTTTTTGTCCATTAGAATAACATCAAATTGATCAGTAATACAGTGTAGACATTGTTAATGTTGTAAATGACTATTGTAGCTGGAAACGGCTGATTTTTTATGGATTATCTACATAGGCGTAGAGGCCCATTATCAGCAACCATCACTCCTGTGTTCCAATGGCACGTTGTGTTTGCTAATCCAAGTTTATAATTTTGAAAGGCTAATTAATCATTAGAAAACCCTTTTGCAATTATTTTAGCACAGCTGAAGGCTGTTGTGCCAATTTAAAGAAGGCGACTCTGGGATGCTGGCCTTCTAGGCAGAGTTGCAAAGAAAAAGCCACATCTCAGACTGCCCAATAAAAGATTAAGATGGGAAAAAGAACAGACACTGAACAGAGGAACACTGCTTAGAAGGCCAGCATCTTGGAGTCGCCCCTTCACTGTTGACGTTGAGACTGGTGTTTTGCGGGCACTATTTAATGAAGCTGCCAGTTGAGGACTTGCGAGGTGCATGTTTCTCAAACTAGACACGCAAATGTACTTGTCCTCTTGCCCAGTTGTGCACCAGGGCCTCCCACTCCTCCTATTCTTGTTAGAGCCAGTTTGCGCTGGTCTGTGAAGGGAGTAGTACACAGCGTTGTACGAGATCTTTAGTTTCTTGGCAAATTTCTCACATGGAATAGCCTTCATTTCTCAGAACGAGAATAGACTGACGAGTTTCAGAAGAAAGTTTTTTGTTTCTGGTCATTTTGAGCCTGTAATCGAACCGGCAAATGCTGATGCTCCAGATACTTAACTAGTCTAAAGAAGGCCAGTTTCATTGCTTCTTTAAATCAGCACAACAGTTTTCAGCTATGCTAACATAATTGCAAAAGGGTTTTCTAATGATCAATTAGCCTTTCAAAATGCTAAACTTAGATTAGCTAACACAACATGCCATTGGAACACAGGAGTGATGGTTGCTGATAATGGGCCTCTGTATGCCTACGTAGTATTCCATAATTGTTTTTAAAGAAATCTGCCATTTCCAGTTACAATAGTCATTTACAACATTAACAATGTCTACACTGTATTTCTGATCAATTTGATGTTATTTTAATGAAGAAAAAATCCAATTATTTTCTTTCAAAAAAATGGACATTTCTAAGTGACCCTAAACTTTTGAACAGTAGTGTACATTTGTACAATATCAAGCAAGTAGTACCAAGCATGTCATGAAGGACCAGTGGGAGGGAGGAGTTAGAGTGTACTGTCTGGACCACAGCAAGTGGAGTCGTTTACCTGTTGGGTTTGGCTGGAGGTACGTCTGCCTTCTTCCTCAGCCGTCCCACCTCCCCCAGGTCAGTAGGGGGTGTGCTGGTGATGAGCTCGTCCATGCTGCGCTCTATGGAGTCCTGGATGGTGACGTTACACACCGACAGGCAGGATGGATGCAGCACCGTGTAGTCCCGTACCCGACCCCTGCCAGCAGGTTTGGCCACCGTTGTGCTAGCATTAGCACCGCCGCTACCGCTGGCAACGGACACACTGTTGGACTTCAGTGCAGCCCGAACGCTGGCGGCTACAGGCAGTTTGACGTCGCAAGCAGTAGAAGCATCTGGAACGTCAGAGGCCTTGTTGGGTTTGGGACGGATGTATTTCCTAGTGTTGCAGGGCCTGAGGAGGAACGGGGAGGGGGGAAGGTTGTCAACAACAGGCTCGGCCGGGGCCTCCTGTTGAGCACTTTTCATCCCAGCTGAGAGCCCATCCTGGGAAGAAGAGAACTGTGAGTCTCCGCTAAACCCTGGTGCCTCAGCTGAGTCTTTTTCCTGGAGAGGGTCCATACTAGTGGAGGAGGTAGAAGACCTCTGGGTCCCTATTAAGCTCCATTCCACATAGGGGTCCTTGGGCACAGTCTTTGTAACAGAGGACTGAGCAATAGGCTTCTGGTTACTGTCCGATTTACTTCTGTACAAGGACTGGCTACTCTTTTCTGCACCCTCATTAGACAATGTTTGCTTGCCTGTGAGCACAAAGCAGATGAAAGAGCAAGTTAACAGAAGGAAGCATTATACATTCTACACAAGCATTATATTGTAAAATACAGTTTCAGACTTTGTTCAACACGGGTTGTTTGGTTTGTATCATTTCTAAATCAGGTATTCTAAATGAAATGGGTACAGACCTGAGACAATAGTGTTACAGTAAAGCCTGATCTCTCTTTAGAGAGCTATCAGGGAGAGACAAAGACGAGATAAGCTGACACAGAAGCTGCCAGCAGAGTGTAACAAGCTCACAAGGGAGCCCTTCACTTTATCTGCTCCAGAAATATCCACACACCACCGCTCTCATCATAAGCAATATCACAAGGATCAAGTGAAGCAGTTGTCCTTACATAATAAAAAACGCAACAACAAAAAATGAAATACAAGAGACATGCATGGTGTTCTTTAGCTACTGTAGACATACAAGTATTCTACAAGCACCTGTGGAAACATGTTCCCACCAGACACAACGCACACATCAGCTCTACTGAAGGTGGTTGGTGCTGCAAAACACTAGCACTTTAAGACAGACACAGGCTCAAGCTAGACTTTTGAGTGCCTCCTCCCATGAAAACATGTTTAAAGCCAACAGTAAGTCAGTTTTCTTGCATCCAGTTCTTACCTGTAGCTGTGCTGTTCCTACTGTTATCCACTGGGACTGTGGTTGTAGCAGGTGGCGTATTACTGGCCTCACCTTCAGCTGGTTCAGACTGGGGCACACTGTGGGAGGTGACAGGATTGGACTCATCGTCGCTGTCAAAACCAAAAGGATCCTCTGAGCTGTCATCATCCTCAATGCGGGGCCTCTTGAGTAACTCGACTACCTCAGGCTTTTGAAGGGGCCGCTTGGAGCCCAGCTGGGCCTTGTAAGTGGTTTCTCCCCATTTGGTGCTCAGTGTGGCCTTCTTGTTGGAGAAGACCTCATCAAATTTGGAGTTGGCCTCCCCTCCCTTACGGCTGTAGGTTTTACCAAATCTGGATGTCATGTTGATGTATGTTACATATTCTCTGTGGGTGTAACACGAGAAAACAATAACTTTAGTTAACTAGAACAATATTTATCTCATGCAAAGCTGGTGGGTGGTGTGAAGGCCTACCTGCAAAATAGATTGGATGTTGTTTTTCCCTGAATACAGTTTATAATGTAGTAGCTGATTAAATCAAACGACTAGCTATCCGCTTTAGCTCTGCCGCTGAGGTTCGAGATTACGTTGCTAATAAATTAGGTGTGATGGGGGTCATTGCAATGATGGATTCACTAAAACCACAGTAGCTACCTACAGCATCTAATTAGCCGACTAAGCTCAAGCAATGTTAGTTTATTCGGCTAGATAGCTATCCAGCTCTAGTTAGCTAACGTTTCCTTTCAACACTGATCTCAATCTATGATATTGTCAGCACTAGTAACGTTAACAGCTAGTTAACCAGCTAACTAGTTACACATTGAAATTAAACATAGGCGCGATGTTGCGTAGCAAGCTCACTGGCCAACTAGTAACGCTCAACTCATGACACCGCTGACTGGGCCAATGTAAGAAAAAGACCAGCATTAGCTATGTATAGTACTTAGCTAACGTAACTGCTAACTGTAGCTAGCGATGTTTACATGTCTAACGCGTTAAACGTTTGCTAGCCAGCAAATGCAACGTTAAAGATGTTATTTTCTGTAACAAAAAGGTGTCGAAATGCATCTCTCAAAATTAGGTACCTAGTTACATATTAAAACAAGATATGGTCCGAAATGCGCTTTAAAACACCGAAAACACACCTCTCTCAACTCAGTGGGACCGCTTCTTCTGCACCCGGCTGGGCCTAGTCTGACTCCGGCGTACTGTAATCGCACAAAACAAGCCTTAACTTCGTGAAACAACGATAGCTACCGTTTACAAATACGACGCAGATGTACCAGGAAAAACACGCGTTTAAAGAGCTACATTGATAACCGAAATTGTCATGAATTCCTCCCAGATTCCGGACTTATTTTATTTTACAGCGCCAGTGACTGCCATTAAAATTTACCCTCCCTCTGACTTCGGATGTGGCCAAGAAAATTGCGTCACTTCTCCACAAGATAGCCGTTGACCAATCATCGAATATAATGTTTTGTAGTGCCCAAGCGACTTTGACGAGTTGTGTCAGTAAACGTGTGTGTGATTGGATAAAAACTTAAAGAAAAGTGTTTTCGATGGAGCGCAGAGGGTGTGCGAATACATTTCTGCATAGTTCTGCAGAAGTATACTGCCCCCAGTGCGGAATGAGCACATAACTACTGTAACGCCATAAAATCTGATATTTGAGATCAGTGTTTGTAAATCCTAACGTCCTTCCTTGACGATAAAATAAAAATGTGCCCTTTCTGGAAAATCCAGTTTACCTGGTTGACCAGCTTGGTCAAGCTTGACGAGCTTGGTGAGCTGGTTGACAAGCAGTAGCGGTGCGTGCCTCCACTATTCCACTATTAGCCTACAACCTACCCAATAGTTGTGAGCCAAGTACAAATTCGAAACAAAGTTGTAGCATGTATAAAGCATTTTAAAATACAAATAAGCTTTGGCACTGAACTGGGATCAAGATGTATTTAAATGAACACTGCTTCATGAACAGCTTTGGGGCAAGTGGTCAATGCTGAAATCACTGGCTATTACTCAGACTTGAAGAACATGGAACAATTGTATGGCCTGTAGGCCTACGTCTGAGCGAGGAGAATGTAATGATTGATGTACAATCACAGAAACAGCAGAGGAAAGTTAATGTAGAACCACAGGAGGCTGCTGAGGGGAGGATGGCTCTTAATAATTCCTGGAATGGAGTAAATGGAATGTTATCAACCACATGGAAACCACGTGTTTCATGTGTTTCCAATATTCCATTCCAGGTGTTACTAGGTGTTACTACCTCCCCAATTAAGGTGACACCAGCCACCTGTGTGTAGAACATGACTCATTGCGACTGGTAGAGATTGCCAGGGGACTAATCTAAAACACAGGTATCATAACCCCTAGAAATCAGTTTAGCTCAGCTATGTGCATGACATCACATGGTGATGGTTAAAAGAAAGTGATTTCGGCCTCCAAAGAAAAGTATTTGCATAGGTTCCTCTGACCTATAGATACTACATCAGGCTAACAAGTCTGAGGACTATATGATCAAACTAAAATGATTTCTGGATTAGACATGGACAATGCTTAGTCTAGGTAGATACATTTAAAATTCAACATTTTACACTACAAGGTCTAGCCAAATGTTTCTATCTAGATCCATCTCTGAGTTTGATTACACATGTAACCAATCTAAGCCAATTAACACATATTGACACAGCAGGGCTAATACACAAGAGGCATGAGCTAATGCCGTCATGGCCCTTATGACTGAATGTTTGGACACAAACCCTGGCTTCATACATAGGCACGCCCTGCCCTTCACAGCTGAATACACCACTAGACTTATGGAGTCACATGTGCTTGATGTTTTCACTGTCTCTGGGTCAGTTAGCCTTCACATCACTCTGCAAAAACATTGTTCCAGTGGGGTTGCTATCAATGGAACACTTTCAAACATATGTGTGATGGAGACAGAAAAAGTCTAGTTGAATCCTTTATTAAGTATTTTCATTGTGTATAAGGATGTAATGCTTCATAAAACCATTAGATGGTGGCAGTTGCTTAACTTGCATTTCCTTTTTACGGTTATTGAAATGCACTGTTTCTTGATACACATCTAACGTATCATGGTAGATCCGCTCTCCTATACATTTTACTCTGTGTAACATGTGAATACTGCATTGGGAAGATTACAATCCTGAGCCACAACATCTGTCCTGCACTAGGTTGGCTCAAGTGGTCTCTGTCATTTATGCCCAAGGATACATCCTTTTTATGCTATTCATCCACTGAAATCAGGTATAATCTAGGCCTACATCAACTGAAAACCATCACTTTTTGGGATAATATAACATGTTGTTCCCTATACCCAAAATATTATTGTATTTATGATAACACACACACACACAAGTGCATACAGTAGCCAGTTTACTGTGATCATGTCCTGCCCATAACCTGCTTGCCATGATGTCTAGAATGTGTACCAGTCCTCTTACATGATTATGTTATGCCTGTAGGCTATGCCTATGAAGTGATGGCAGGGACTTTTAATAATACGACTGCATCGTGATGTATTGGTAAAGGACTTGGGTAGAGTGTCTTCATGTGAGTGTCTCATCATCCGTAGGACCTCATCTGGATCACATTGGTTGACCATTCTCCTCCCTGTGAGGTCGGCCTACAGCCAGGGCCCCTGGCCCAACTGCCACACCAGGCCAGTATCAAACCCTTATGGAGGCAGTACAACTAAATTAAAAAACAGCCCCACATCAAATGTCTTCCTCGTGAGTGTGTGTGTCATGGCAAAGCTCATACTCACTCAAATAAAATATTGTAAACCTAATCTCAGTCCGAATGCAGTCCATCACAGTGTGTGTGTGTAAATGAGCGAGATACAGAGAAAAAGAGAGAGAGTGCTTGAAAAAGATTGTCAATGAGAGACGTGAGCACTGCATGTTGATCCTTACATTTCCAACATTAAAATTACAATCATAAAACGCAGTTACAAGTCTTTATTATCTTCTTCGTAAATGTCATCGACAAACAAACCATAAAACTACAGTACTTAGGTAAGGAATTTAGAAAACAATAATTGCACAACTCGCCCAGAGCTGCTCTCCACATTGTTTTAGATTGCCATGGTGGGCCTCCATCTGAACAATCAGTCAGTATAAAACAACAAAACAAGCAGATCACAACAGGTCAACTGGCTTGTGTTTAACAGTAAACAGTAGTAGAAGCGTATAATAATATAAGTGTAATATACATGGATGAGGAATTACAACTCTGCTGAGATGCTCTATACAAGCGTTCCTTTCCAAGGCGGTCTTAACCTGGCTGGACGCATGGCGCCACAAAACCCTAAAGGCCACAGATACTCCATGGGGTGTGATTAAAAGCACACGTCCATATAAGGTCTATTGGGGATGGTAATGAGCACCAACTCATTGGTGGGGCTGGGGGGGTCAAGGGTCGATCTCCATGGGAGTGATGGTGATGATGGTGTCCTCGTTACCACGGCGAACCACCACCTGCAGCGTGGTGTCCTTCTTGATGATGGTGCTGACGTCGGTTGCAGAGGTGATCTGCTGGCCGTTGATGGAGATGATCACATCATGCTCTTTCAGACCGCCACTAAGAAGAGAAGGTCACATCATAATGAGAACTACAGAAAGAAACATGCTGGATGGAACGGTTAGGTATAATGCTGGGCAATATGGACAAAATATCAAATCAGAATATTTTTCACATTTTTTACAGTAATTTATGTTTTTTAATAATAAAAGTTCTAAATATTCTTTATGAGTAGTTCATTACCCAAGACCCAAGAGTGGCAACTCATAACCCAATAGAAATCACATATAATTTTTCTCCAATTTAATTGTTTCATTACTGTTCAATCCAACTTCAAACCCCAAAAATATTTTCAGCAGTTTAAATCCATTTCTTGCACTTTTGTCGTCATTTCCTCAATGTGCACAACATTTTTAAAATAGAAAAACAACTAAATGTACAATGTTTAAACCACATCAGGAGACCACTTTTAAAGTTGGAAAAAACATTAAACATGTTTTTGATTTTTGAGTTTAAATGGCTACTTGATTGATGCAAATAATCATGGTATCATTCTGTCCGGTAGGGATAGGCTACTTTGTAGCTAGTTAACATTTAATACGGTTTTGGGGAAAGCCTTTCAATCTACCAGAAGACGGTTAGGTCTATCATTAGCACTGCTATATTTTTCCGGTTCCTTCATTGTTTCAAAGCTGGATGTTTAACTTCATAGTAACGTTAGCCTATAGACAAAAATCGCACCATAGAAACGTGGAGGCAATTATTTTATATGACTTATATGCGTTCTCCTGTTCTATTGGTTTTCTTTCATCTTTCTTTCATTGTCTAGCAGCCAATGGCATTATCCTAGTCATATTAGCAACCCATGATAGTTCTAATGGATTTCATATTTACATCTCTGTCCATGAAACCACTTGCATGTGCGGTGTGCATTTTAGAACACTGTTTTCCTGCTATTTGTATTTTGGAACATTTGCAGATGGGCCTACCACTGTGAACCTTGCTGCAGTGAAAATGTGTAGAAATAATAGTTTATCAACATTTTAAGCTAAACATTCTGAAATATTCCATCAGACGTATTAATTCATATGGCGTATACGTACCTCTACTGCACTACGTTGATACGCACCGTGGTAAGAAGTGAGCGTATGGTTATAATGCGTACACCATTCACTACAACACTGCTCTTACTACTGTACATTTAGCAACCTAGCTAGCCAGCAAACTAGCAATTGGCGGCTAACAAGCTTTATTTCAGCCACAACTTGCTAAGAAAAGACAAACATAAAGTGTAATTATAGAATGCTTGTAGAAAGCAGCATGTCACCAACATCTTGTTGCATCTATCTGACCATGCAGACTGAACAGCAAGAAAGTACTCGTGACTCCATGGTTAAGCAACTGCTCTCTCCTTGAGTGACAGGGGGCACAAGCCAAACATTGAAATACCGTTATAGAAGGTTAAGTAAAAACTCAAACTGGTCCATGCATCAATACCGGTATATAGTAGGCTGTCGCATCTTTTGACCAATTGGAAAATAATGTGTTAATTGTGGATAATCCTTGAAGAAAACCAATGGTCCAAACCTCATGTCTCTATCATAATCAGTTCAACGTTTATTGGCGTTTTAACCTTGTAGGATTGTCAAAATTAAGGTGACTAAATGGGGGCCAGAGAAAAAAAGTAGTAAAAAATATAAAAAATAAACAGGAAACTAGCATCGCGTCAGCTAGGCTGGATGCTGTGCGAGAATATATGGTGCTTTCAAGACAACTGGGAACTAGCTGAAATCATGATGTCAGTGATCTTCAGATCGGAAAGTCTGAGCCAGAGTTTCCAACTTGGAAATCCGAACTGGATGACCGTTCATAACTATTTTTCCCAGTCGGAGCTTGTTTATTTCTGAGTTCCCAGTTGTATTGAACGGTTTATATACTCGTCATATTTCATATGCCACGTTCAAAACAACTCTGGACAACTGAGAACTTGGAAATCTCTGACTTCCGACTGCAGTGCTTTCAAGATAATGGGGAACAACTGGACAAACTAGCTCTGAAGGGGAAAAATAGTTTGAACTGTCATCCAACTTGGAAAATCTGCATTGTTCTAGAGCTCTGAATTTCTGACCTGAAGACCACTGATATCATGATTTGACCTCATTCTTTTCCGAGTTCTCAGTTGTCTTGAAATCACCATTAAAACAATAAGGGTAAGATAGATGTCGAATTTGAGACATGATGTAGTATTCTCATATTTTAGTATACACTGTTCATATTCATTTGAAGTTCCTGTTCTTTTTCAAAGACTTCTCACAAAACAAGCGCATCTCTGTGAAATGTAAATGGAGCACTGAGCGTCCCGCAAGCTTTTTATTTTCAAAGCCTTTTACATTTAATTAATCTTGTGTCATGCTAATTTTGCTATTTGCGACCTGCGGAAACAACTTGAAGATGGCGACCACAAAATGTAAAATCTGTCAACACAGCTAGGTGCTTATTATGAGATGTAATTAGGTTATGAAATCCGACTTTTTGGACAAAATCGTAATGTATGTTCGAGGAAGACCCCACTGAACGAATCCAAACATTTGTCTTGGTAAAATGTATTTCATAACATAAGGAAGGAAAATGTCATCACCAAAGCACATATTCAACCACTCAGAGCAGAGTTGGTGGACACCCTATATATAGTAAAATGCAATATACCGCTCAGTCCTAGCTATAAGATCATTTTAAGGTATAGACTCAATATTGGTCTTTATTGCACTGACAATCAGCTAAGAATGGATTCCATTGGCCTTGTTGCCTTTCACACATTCTATGATGCCTTACTTTATAGTGCTACAATGAACACAAATTGACCCCTTTCACATATCCTTCATCAAGACCACAATAATTACAGTAAGTCAGGTGGAGACTGCTTTGTGCAACACACTCCCATAGGCCAAACACACCCAGAATAGAAATCTAGTAAAACTAAATTGCACAAAGACTGGAGCGGTTACCAGAAGTGATATCAATGCCTCCAATTTGCACACAACTACTCCTCTAATCACACATGTGAACAGTGGCCGCCACCACCACTTATAATACAGCCACACTTCCACATTCTCCTCATACTCCTCAGGAAAACACGACTAACACTTATACCTCCAATGAAACACAGAGAGTGTACTAGGGTTGGGTGAGTGGTCCCAGGAAAACCACAGCATAACCCTTGCTGCTTGAGGGAGGAAGGGGATGGCTGACCTCAGTGTCCCCCAACCCCCAACCCCTCTCTGGTAGAACTGTGGTCGGGAGGGGATTCTTGAGTGGGTGAACAAGAATTTTAAAGTGAGTCTCAGCAATGTTTTAGTAAGGGGGGTTGTGTGTGTGTGTGTGTGTGTGTGTGTGTGTGTGTGTGTGTGTGTGTGTGCGCACGTGAAAACTGGAGAGAGAGTGTGAATGTGAGTGAGTTTGTGTGGGGAGAGTTGGGCGTTGAGGGTCTATATAAATTTGAAACATGTGTACAGTCAGCGGAAGGAGCCAAAGCAAATATCCCTTAGCACAGAAAAAGTCAGACAACTTGTCCTCACACTCATAAGAAACCCCCACTGTTGGTGAGACGGAGTGAGTTTCTACTATCCCTGTTAGTTTGTACTTACGCCGCGGCCGGCGTTTTAGATATCACCTCCATGACGTACGCTCCAGAGGTGACATCGGGGAAGTCTTTGTGTCGAACCTTCAGCTCCTTGGTTAACCTACAGAGTGAAGGGGAAGAGGTGCTCCGTTTTAAGAAGAAGTCCTCTGTTTTCCGTATCAAACTGAAATGCAGTTCACCAGGTCCAGTTCAAATACATTCTTTTTGACAGCATTGAATAACTGCATTTTCCAGTTTAGTGTACACATTCACAGTCTCAAATCTTTCTTTGCACTTATCGAGAGTTGACGGTCCTAGAGAGGAAAAGTGCCATCTTTATCCATTTCATTGCAAGTATAACCAGTGACTAAGGATCTACTTACGCTGGGGTGAGTGTCATCATCCTCACACCAATGTATCTCTTCTTTGTCACAGCTCTTCCTACGGAAACACAAGAAGAAAACCACCAGGTTTGCAATGGGGTTTACCTTTTTGACTTGGAAGATGTTTGAGTGATTCTGAACCTAGGCCATGGGCTAAGATTAATTATAAAGGGGCTTGAATCAAAACGTCTGGAAGTGTTTATGGTTATCCTCAAAACATGTGGATAAGAGTGTAGACAGGACCTTACACTAAGGGGACATATTTAGATGTTACACACAGGATGACCATAGGGATTTAACGTCCTACCTCGGGACAGTCTGTTGTAGGATTCAGTCAGGAACTCTTGGATCTTGTCGGAGGGGATGGCGAATGAGATACCAGCCGTCACTTTCAGAGTGTTGATCCCGATCACCTCACCATCCTTCAATAACACAGTCAATAATAAAGTAATTCATGTCGTGTCTGAACCAGACTGACCAGAATCACTCATGATCAAATAAAGTGACACATTAATAACACCGTAACTGTAGGGGGTGCGTACTGGCGGCAGAGAAGTCAGGCGCAGGAGAGCAAAAACTGATTTACAACGGCGCAGTTTAATAAACAAAACCACCGTAAACAGAACAATAAATCAATGGGTAAACAAAACCCGTTACACACCAGCATAACGTGTACAAGCACTACAATAAACAATTCCGGACAAGGACATGGGGGGGAACAGAGGGTTAAATACACAACATGTAATGATGGAATTGAAACCAGGTGTGTGGGAAGACAAGACAAAACATATGGAAAATTAAAAGTGGATCGGCGATGGCTAGAAGACCGGTGACGTCGACCGCCGCCCGAACAAGGAGAGGGACCGACTTCGGCCGTGACAGTAACACGCAATCACACAGTTGCATACAGTCTCAAAATATTACGTGCCATCATTCAGACACATTATCTGCTGTCTATTAGACATGTACAAAAACTGTGTAGCTGTCAATAAACAAACAGTATTCTCACCAGATTCACCAGAGGGCCTCCTGAATTACCATACTGTAAACAGAAAAGAAGATTACTTCAGTTCTCAGTTCACAATCCTTGGTGATGTGTGTGTATGTGTGTGCATGTGTTCACAGACTCACGTTGATAATAGCGTCTGTCTGAATGTATTCCATTTCAGAGTTGCGTAGGCCCAACTCCTTGCCCCCTCGTTGGGTTGTGCTGACTATCCCTGTGGTAACTGTGTTCTGGAGGGAGAAGGGGCTTCCGATGGCCACCACAAACTCCCCAGGCCTCAGGTCTGACGAACGCCCCAACATCAGCACAGGAAGCTTGATCTGTAGAGGGGACAGGTTAGGGGGAGATATTTAATAGGTACACATCCCTCAGTAACATTGATAAGCAGCAGCACTAGAAACTGTGGGCCGTAAAGCTATCCTTCCCCACATACATACCATTGGAGGCTCCTCAGAGGAGGAATGGAAGGACCATCCTCAGTGAATTTCATAAAAATGTAAATAGTAAAACATTGAAAAAGGTATCCTTTTTAGATAAAACTATACTGAATATATTAATTTCACCAAATTGTCTATAGTGGCCTCAATAGCACTGTAATGAGTGCGTTGAGAGTCAGGAAGCAAGTACAGGGAGTGAGTGTTTTAATAAATAAATAAACCAGTAAACATGAACCACAAACAATGCACCGACATGCAATAGAGTCAATAACACCTGAGGAAAGAACCAAGGGGAGTGACAGATATAGGGAAGATAATCAAGGAGGTGATGGAGTCCAGGTGAGTGTCATGAGGCGCCGGTGCGCTTGACGATGGTGACAGGTGTACGGGATAATCAGCAGCCTTATAACCTAGAGGCTGGAGAGGTAGTATACGTGACAAGCACTCTATAGGGTAGCACCATGGTATAGCCGGAGGACAGCTAGCTTCTGTCCTCCTCTTGGTACATTGACTTCAATACAACACCTAGGAGGATCAAACATAACACTTTGGGGTATAAAAAATGACAAAAAGTTAGGTGCTTTGCCAAATCTTATACAGTATGACTTTCATGCCTTGTTGTAAACAGGATGGGATGCATGCTTTTGAATATTTTTATTCTGTACAGGTGTCCTTATTTTCATTCAGTCAATTTGGTTAGTATTGTGGAGTAACTACAATGTAGTCCATCCTCATGTTTCTCCTATCACAGTGCATCTCTTTTATTAGTGGCCACTGGCTAGTACCTCATAAAACAGTACAAATCCATTCACGTTAAACTCTTCAACAACTGAGACTCCATCGTAAGGAAACCATGAGCCAGAAACAGTGCCTAGACAGACAGAGGGTATACTTATCCATCCACAGTTTCCCTGTCTGCATGAAATCATCTCCCTTCTGTCCAGTCATAGCCAATGAGTGTATGGTCATAGCCTACGCGTCGCCACATCACGTTGAGTGTGTGGTTCCCAACACACCACCCAACAAACTCCCGACAACAGCACAATCTTGAGAGACCTTTCCCGGTTGTTCCCCTGTATCCATTTTGTTTACCCTGGGTTATAAATAGAGTCACAGTGTGGAAGCTAAGGTAACTGAGACAGACTGGCCAACAAGCCAAAGATACACACAGACAAAAGTCTCTGTATGCAAACACAGAAACAAGTCCTGTAATCAACTACCCAGGGATATTCATAGTGCAGTGCCATCATAAAATATGATAACACTACATTTTCCTTTCCAATATGGTGTACACACTTGGTTATTACACGGTGATTGTCATCTCTGCGGAGTGACGACACAACATAAGGGCCACTTTTGACTGCTGACCGTTGCCAACAATAGCTGAATAGGTCTTTATACAGTATTAAATCCATCTAACACTATAAGACGCCATTTTAGCTTTTTGGGTTGCGGGAACTGAGTGCGAACTTGACCCCTGAGGTGTAGCCTAGGTATTAATAGAAGATGACAGTTAGAAGATGAAAGTGCATAACCCCATCACCCCTCCCTCTAATTTCTTTCATCCAGACTTGACACCGGAATAGCAGTCTGTGAACTGCTATCCAGTCTGGACTCCCCACCCTCACACACACACACACACCACCCCGTACCTTGACCCCACCGAGTTAAAGGGATAAGCAGATGGAGGGAGGAAGTGAGAGAAGTCAGCCCGATCTGAATCCCTAACACTGAGACGGTCTACCAACCGCTTGCTGTGGTGATACTGGTAATAACAGCGTGATCATTATAAAATCGTCCTGTCACTTATTGAAATGTCTCAGCCCAGTGAATAATGAAAAACACAACTTGACACACACCTGCACATATCCATCTGCTTACACACAATGTGGCCACTGATTTGTGGGTGGTACAGTCATGCGTACACACATTAACTCATACACTGTGGATGTCAAGGCTAGCTGATATGAGCCCTTGAGGGTGGGAGTGTCTAGGTGTGAATAGGAATAAAACAAACATCAAATGGCATGACTATTCATGTGTGAGGACTGTTAGTCTAGCTATCACCTACTAACCACTTGTACTCAGCTACTTTTTGATACCGAGTCGAATACTGTATATGTAATTTTGGTGGTTCTGACTTTCTCTTGACCGTAAGTGACTCACCAGGTTATTTTGGACCATGGGCTGGCCTTAATGCATTAACACTCATCCAGAGTTCTATACTGACTTTTTCCACTGGTGGCACTGTTGCACCAAACTTTTTCAGTTGTGGCACCAGCACATGATTTGGTCACACAATTTTTTAAAATTACAAACAATGAGAATTGATCTGGCCTGTGTCCCATAATGTTCTTGCATTCCATACAAAACCAGGCTAACGATGGCGAGCCATCTTTCAAATTAGCTTGTGTTCTTTGAGTTGGGTAGATGAACTCTAACAGCAAAGAAAAGAGACTGTTAAAATAAAGTGCAAAATGTATTTATTGCAAATGTCAAAGTGCCATGTGTTATTTTCTATGCAACCTTCCAGAGGGTAGAATATGAAGTATACTTGATACCAAAACGATACAACGGCAATAAAATAGAGAGCTGGACTGTCATTTCCCACATTTTTTTGCTCTCAAAAGCACCCGTTTTAATAGAAAAACAACCAAATTGGATGTTATATGTCAACAACAATGCTTAAACCAAAATAGGGAACCTTTTTTTGAGGTCTGGATAAAATCTGAGAAATTTAGAATTTTTAGTGTAGTACCCCTTCTCATTCAGGTTCACACCAGCCAGACAGTTGTATTTGGCTAGCAGTGTTTTTGTAGGATACTTGTGATGGTTTTCAAAACAAATGTCCACTGGATTGATGCAAATAATCATGATTCTGCCAGGTAGGCATAGGCTACTTTGTAATTAACCTTTAATTGCCTTTCCATCTACCCAAAGACAATTAGGCTATCATTAGCATTGCTAATGGCTACAAACAGTGGTAGACATATAGTCTACATGGCTAAACGCACCGCACATAGTAAGGCTCGACATTCAGTTAAATTTGCCAGTAGTACACAGGGCCAGTGCCCTGCAACTGAAAGCTACTGGCTCAAAGCAACAAAAATACTGTCCCAGGTCAAGACTTGACAGGAAACTGAATGATGCGTGCATAATTTCAATGGCAGGTCATTTGATCTTTCATACAACAAAAAAGCCTATAGAAGAAAAAAAATGTATGTAAAGTAAGTATGCATTTCCACTTGAAGAATAATGCCTTTTTTAATAAGAATACCCAATGGCATTAAGCATTGACATTCACATAATTTCTTCCTTCTAAAATACACTGAGTGTACAAAACATTAAGGACACCTGCTATTTCCCAGTCATAGACTGACCAGGTGAATCCAGGTGAAAGCTGTGATCCCTTATTGATGTCACTTTTTAAATCCACTTAAATCAGTATAGATGAAGGGGAGGAGACAGGTTAAAGAAATATTTTTTTGCCTTGAGACAATTGAGACATGGATTGTGTGTGTGTGCCATTCAGAGGGTGAATGGGCAAGACAAAATATGAATGTGCCTTTGAAAGGGGTATAGCAGTAGGTGGCAGGTGCATCTGTGAGAAGCACTGGAGTAAACATGGGCCAGCATTCGTGTGGATGCTTTCGACACCTTGTAGAGTCCATCCTCCCACGAATTGAGGCTGTTCTGAGGGCAAGGGGTGGGGTGCAACTCAATATTAGGAAAGTGTCCTTAATGTTTTGTACACTCAGTGTATGTCAGAATAATGTGGGAATTGCCTGACTAAATAGACAGCATGTTCTCGACACAAAAAAAAAGCTTAGAGGAATCCATCTTTTTAATAATTTACATAGCCAAGATTAAAAATAGCATTATTAAAATGGCCTAATCTTTTCACTGGCCCAAGCTGGCCACAACAGGGATGATTGACTGGTCTGGAGGTTTTCCAAAACCTCCCATTCATGTCAAGCCCTGACACACACAGACAGGGGCATTCCCGTGCCATTGTTGCCTCTTTAGAAAGTTTGTTTTATGTTTTGTCAATTGCACATTACAGTTTGAATAAATCATGAAGATAAAAAAAAAGCAACCCGTGAACCAAAAATGTACGTGACCAGATAAATTTGTTTCACTGGCACTCTTGCGACCATCTAAAAATGTGTGTCGCACTGCCCAGTCAAAAGGTTGCAAAAGCGACTGTTTTGGTCACAGTATCGAACCCTGTCAACCCATGACAATGACCTCATTAAGGAGAGGTGGTGAGAGGGACAACAAGAGGAGCAGTCAACCCTCCCCTGCATTGGCCGTCCCTAACATCATGTGAGATGCTTTCAATTAAATGCACTACTGCCTTGTTCTAGATCTTAACTTCAAACTTTCAATTGAAATTTCAACCTTTCTATTAATAAAAAAATACCCATTTCCCAAGGTCTCCACTGGCTCATACAGAAGATAACTGAGAATGGTACAATAGGCTTTATCCTATCATCTCAACCAAAATTGTACTGTACATCTAGAGTGTCTGCCATGTGAGATGGTGGAAGGACCAACAAGGAAAATACCTCCTTTGTTGCTGTAGACAAGTCTTTGTTTCAAATTACAGCTTTGGCTGTTTGGAATCACTTAAAAACCCATTACATTAACTTTTATGACTTGAACCCAGGTGCAAACTTGTCTTTTGTCAAGCCTCACGCTTTGATGAACTGTCGCTAATAATTTCAAAGGCGTATGCAAACCTGAGAAAAAGGGTTACTTTTACAGCAACCCAAACAAAAAACAACTGTAAACAGCACAGAGGCATGCCAGTGAAACACACACACCCTCTGTTTGGTGATTAAACCTATAACCACTTCTAGAGTCTTTGCTGTGATCAATACTGTGCTTTTCTTATAGGGGACTTCAAGGCAATACGCAAATTGTAGTGTATTCAAGGTTTTAAAAAATGCTTCTAAAGTTAATAATTTCCGCTTAAAAATGTCAGACTTGATTTGCGGTAACAAAACATTTATCTAATAATGTATCAACACCTACAAAATGTATTATAATCCACATAATAATTCACGTTTCCTGTTACTGCAGGATTATTTTCCTGCTGTGAGAAGCAGGGTCAAATTAAGACAGCGCATCTGTAGGTATTATGTTAACTTTTTAGTCCTATGCTACCATGCATACATATCATGGGGCCACTAGCAAATGGTGTGACCGTGTGTGGGTGAATGCTACTTTGGCTACACATAAACTTTGTCCCAACATGATAATACCTGCAGAACCATCAGCTCTGGGGATCAATATGTTGCACATGTTGTTGTAAATGCCACAGCCAACACAACAGCAAACACATGGTCATAAACTCCCTCTCTGTTCCCAGCATGATTTACAGACACCCTGGAAGACTGGATGGCATCTCACCAACGGGCGGCTAGACACCACACGCCTTTAATCTGTGGGCCATGCAGATCTGATAAGATGCGGTTGGGATGTATGGGTCTCTCTTCCACTGCATCGCTGGCCTGGAAACAACCATCTACAAACTAGGCCTTGTCTGGAGCATCGAATAAAAGAGCAAGGCCAGTCTGCTTCCCTTGGCCTTCGTCCCGACACGCTGCTTCCGCAAGGATGGAAGCAATTGTGGGAGAGCGAGTGAAATGAAGGATGAGACGAGGATGTGATTAATTTTCCCTCTGCTTCTTTCTGAAGGACGCCACTCTTTCCACTGAGAAACAGAGCATGTCCTGGATGTCTCCTTAACAGGGACCAATAAGAGCCGTGGTCCGTCTAGCCAGCGCTAGTCATCCTACCACCCTTTAGGAGGTGGACGACCTGGGGAACATACAGACTAACATTGTGCTTGAGTACTGAGACACATATACTCACTGTATTTATTGATGAGGATGTGGTGTCTTTATTTGGTTGGGTGTGTTTAACTGTCCTCAGTCTGTTGACATGACTTCCATGAACAAAATCATCTCAAATATTCTAAACTGAGGACACCGACAGTGCGCTACTTTGCACCACAGACAATTGAGGAAGTGAGTGAGGGAGTGGATAGGGTTAACAAGCTGCTCTTTCCCCCGCATGATGACTTCTAGCTTTATCTTCCCAGCGTCACATCACACAGCCATCTCATTAGCCTATTAGATCACTTAGCTTTGCAGACATATGGATCTGTTTTCCAGGCCACATTCCCTCTGTCTTTGACTGCCTCTCCATCACATTCTCTCTCTGTCAGAAATGAATGTAGCACTTTTCCCCTTTCTCCTTCCCATCCTCTGAAGTCCCAACTTCTGCAGACAGACTCATGTAGCTGCAGACGTGTAATGTCTTCCCCAGAGACGAGGGTACACCACACAAGAACGGACCGACCCAGCCTCCAATAAACTCTGCTTCTCATGAAGCACTGAGGGGGAAGAGAGGGTATTCTACATTCAAAGAGTCAACTTTCAAAGCTCACAGTCATAACCATGTGATTGATTCTCTCTCAGTGTGCTGATATGAAATAGAAAGTTTGACAGAAGTCACCCATACTCATGACGCACACTTGAGGCAAGAGAGGGCCAGATGGAGGGAGAGTGAGGAAAAGAGGGAAATAAATACATACTTAAAAGAGTACAGACCTGAAGCCCTGAGGCCAGAACTGTGACAACTTACTGTATTTTTCATACAAATTAGGAAATTCCAACCTTTCCTTTATTTTGGCCTCTAATTATCTCCCTCTCTCTCTCTCATCCTCTAATTACTCTCTCACTGACACTTTCCATCTCTAGTCGACTCTTTCCCTCACATCCACCCTCCCCTGCCGTACCCACTGTCTCATTAGCTGGGGTGTCATGAGTCAGACCCCCTCCCCTCTCCCACTAGCCCATAGCCTCTGTCCTGTCCCACTGTGGGGGTTAGTCATAGAACTGGGACTGTGCCCACTGGGCAGACTGGGTAGACACTTTCTCACACAGGAGAGAAAACTGGGGCAAAGATTTCAACAGCTGTCTTAGCTATGTAGCCAGAGTGGGGCACGGGGTATATGGTCAATCCACAGTCAGGTACTGGGCTGTCATGGTCAACCAGTAGTTGGATGGTAGTCTTACCACAGGGCACAAATCATTCGACTTTTCAGTGTCTTGAAACAGTTTTTTGAGAAGTAATGATGCTGTATTTTCCATCCATAATCTTTTCTTCAGACGTCCATGGATCACTGCTTTGGGTCTGATATCACCTTCCAGTTGTCTAGTATGTGTATTGAATGTAGACCAGAGTGTATAGCACAGTAGTCTTCCAGGGCCAGTTTGGGGAACCACTGTAGGCCGCATAAAAGAAAACATAACCTTGTGCTTGTCTTGGCGTTTTGGCCGATGCTGTGTGCAGCCCTGTCCTTGTCGTGAGTGTCTTTTCAGCTGTGCATTGAAGCGAGGGAATGCTCTGCGAGCCATTCTGCGGTGCAGTTACTCCTAGCCTGTGGCTTTGACTGGGTGCCAGACATTCCTTCATATGGCTGTCGAATATGATTCATGTGGGATGTGTATCCCACTAGTCCACAAAGCAACAATCTCTCTATGTTACTGTACGCTGCCTCGGCAAAAACCTTGCATGGCCTGCCTCCATGCCATTTATGAGCAGAACTTTTGCTATCAAAACTATTTGCTCATTGGAGCATGACATGGGTTTTCATCTGCTGGTAATGAGTCTTTGCAGAATGTATTCCAAGTTAATTTCAGAGAACACCACTAGCTCACATTTGCTAGTGGTGTCTAGATTTGCAGTTGTAAGATATTGGAAAGTACTGCACCAAGATGGCTGCTGTTGGCCTGGAAGGCTGTACTTAAAATCCAATCTGCCTCCTGGGAGTTGAAACTCTCAATGTTATTCCCACTCACGCTCATAGGCAGGGATTAAATAGCATGGGAGCTACTGTGTAAAAGTCACACTCCTCAAACCCTCTTATTTATGCCACTTATAATATTCCATAAAGTTTCAATTTGAAGGAATATTGTGAAGATTGGCAGTTACTAACCTCAATTCCGGCTTTAACTTTGACTCATCTGCCCTGGGCTCTTTCTTCAATTCCGGGCTGCCCATGAGAAAATGTCGGCAACAAAACAGGCAGGAGAGGGGGAGTCCAGGCGAGGTGTAGACAAAGGGAAAACCGGCCACCTCTTCTCCACATTCTATTGGCCAATGGCTTGGTAATAAGATGGACCTCCGATTGCAATTTTGCTATCAATGTGAAGCTTGTAACTGCAATATTCTCTGAACATGGCGTTCAGACAAGATGCCCCCCATGGCTATCCAACTCAATGGATTCTCCATTCACCGAGCAGACATGACAATGAATTCAGGGAAATCGAGAGGGAGAGGGTTATAACTCTTCATCAACAGCAAATGGTTTGCTGAAGTTTCGACCCATTGTTCACCGTTCTTGGAATACCTGATGGTCAAATGCTGACCCTTCTGCCTTCTGAGAGATTTTTCAGCTGTTAGCATGACTGCTGTATATATTCCACCTCAGGACAAGAAATACAACGAGCTGGGGCTTAACAAACTGTACCGGAGCAATAAGTCTGATACCAACAGGCTCCTGAACAGCTTCTATCCCCAAGCCATAAGACCGCTAAATAGCTAACAAAATGGCAACAGGGACTGTCTGCATTTATCCTTTCATTTATTTTTTATTTTTGTACTCACTCACACACAATCACATTGACACTCACACACTTAGTTTGCTCACACACATAACATGCACACACATTCATACTGACTCTACACAAGCACACACACTCACATATAATCATAGTATATGCTGCTGCAACTGTTTATCATATACCTGATGGCTAGCCACCTTACCCCTATATCTACCCCTACCACTCCAGTATACCTGCACATTGTTAATATGGTAAAGGCACTGAACCACTGTTTCATACAAAGACTGCGCCGAAGAACATGGCTGACGTTCTACATTCTCCCAACCAATTGTGCAATTTTCTTTATTTTTGGGGGGCGTATTGTGTACATAATGTTGCTGCTACCGTCTCTTATGACCGAAAATAACTTCTGGACATCAGAACAGTGATTACTCACTGCGGACTGGAAGAAACCTTTTCCTTTAACGAGTCCGTCGAGAAGGATATCCTGCTTTCACTGGAACAGGCCCAGATCTACGCCTTTTGCGTGAAGAAAAGACACGAAGAAAGGGGACACAGAAGCCAGAGGCGAGCGAGTAAACTCCCACTGCCTTCCATTCTCCTTGCTAATGTGCAATCATTGGAAAATAAAATTGATGACCAACTATTAAGATTATCCTACCAACGGGACATTAAAAACTGTAACATCTTATGTCTCACCAAGACGTGGCTGAACGAAGAATTGACCATACAGAGCTGTCAGGATTTTCTATGCACCGGCAGAACAGAGATGCTACCTCTGGTAAGACGAGGGGTGGAGGTGTGTCTTTTTGTCAATAACAGCTGGTGCGCGATGTCTAATATTAAAGAAGTCTCAAGGTATTGCTTGCCTGAGGTAGTGTACCTTATGATAAGCTGTCGACCACAATATCTACCAAGAGAGTTATCATCTGTATTATTCGTAGCCATCTATTTACCACCACAAAGTGGAGCTGGCACTAAGACCGCTCTCAACAAACTCTATAAGGCCATAAGCAAAGACGAAAATGCTCACCCAGAAGTGGCGCTCCTAGCGGCCCGGGGACTTTAATGCAGGCAAACTTAAATCAGTTTTACCATTTATTTTACCAGCATGTCACATGTGCAACCAGGGGGAAAAAAATCCTAGACCACCTTTACTCCACACACAGAGATGCATACAAAGCTCTCCCCCGCCCTCCATTTGGCAAATCTGACCATAATTATATCCACCTGATTCCTGCTTACAAGCAAAAACTAAAGCAGGAAGTACCAGTGACTCGCTTAATACGGAAGTGGTCAGATGACACGGATGCTACACTACAGGATTTTTGCTAGCACTGACTGGAATATGTTCCGGGATTCATCTAATGGCATTGTAGTTGCATATTCCTGATTTCCCTGAAAAGTTGCATATCGTGGGGACTATTCGAGGCTAGTGTAGTACACCCTGTGGCGTACTGCACTAGCTTTGAATAGTCCCCGCGATATGCAACTTTTCAGGGAAATCAGGAGCCAATACACACAGTCAGTTAGGAAAGCAAAGCTTAGCTTTTTAGAACAGAAATTTACATCCTGCAGCACTAATTTAAAAATGTTTTGGGACACTGTAAAGTCCATGGAGAATAAGAGTACCTCCTCCCAGCTGCCCACTGCACTTAGACTGGGAAACACTGTCACCACTGATAAATCCACAATAATCGAGAATTTCAATAAGCATTTCTCTACGGCTGGCCATGCCTTCCACCTGGCTACCCCAACCCCGGCCAACAGCTCTGCACCCCCCACAGCAACTGCCCCCGCCCCCCTTCCCCCAAATCCAGACAGCTGATGTTCTGAAAGAGCTGCAAAATTTGGATCCCTACAAATCAGCTGGGCTATACAATCTGGACACTCTCTTCCTAAAATTATCCGCTGCCATTGTTGCAATCCCTATTACTAGTCTGTTCAACCTCCCTTTCGTATCGTCTAAGATTCCTAAAGATTGGAAAGCGGCCGCGGTCATCTCCCTCTTCAAAGGGGGAGACACTCTAGACCCAAACTGTTACAGACCTATATCCATCCTACCCTGCCTTTCTAAAGTCTTCGAAAGTCAAGTTAACAAACAGATCACTGACCATTTTGAATCCCATCGTACCATCTCCGCTATGCAATCTGGTTTCCGAGCAGGTCACGGGGGGTGCACCTCAGCCACGCTCAAGGTCCTAAACAATATCATAACCACCATTGATAAAAGACAGTACTGTGCAGCCGTCTTCATTGACCTGGCCAAGGCTTTCAACTCTGTCAATCACCGTATTCTTATCAGCAGACTCAACAGCCTTGGTTTCTCTAATGACTGCCTCACCTGGTTCACTAACTACTTCTCAGATAGAATTCAGTGTGTCAAATCGGAGGGCCTGTTATCCGGACCTCTGGCAGTCTCTATGGGGGTGCCACAGAGTTCATTTCTCGGGCCGACTCTTTTCTCTGTATATATCAATGATGTCGCTCTTGCTGTGGGTGATTCTTTGATCCACCTCTACGCAGACGACACCATTCTGTATACATCTGGCCCTTCTTTGGACACTGTGTTATTAACAAACCTCCAAACAAGCTTCAACGCCATACAACACTCCTTCAGTGGCCTCCAACTGCACTTAAATGCTAGATAAACTAAATGCATGCTCTTCAACCGATTGCTGCCCGCATCCGCCCAAAAAACTAGCATCACTGATTGGGATGGTTCTGACTTAGAATATGTGGACAACTATAAATACAGTTGAACTCTGAAGTTAACATACACACCACAGCATGATGCTGCCACCCCTGTGTTTCACGGTTGCCATGGTGTTCTTTGGCTTGCAAGCCTCCCCCTTTTCCCTCCAAACTTAAAGATGGTCATTGTGCCCAAACAGTTCTATTTTTGTTTCATCAGATCAGAGGACATTTCTCCAAAATGTATGATCTTTGTCCCCATGTGTAGTTGCAAACCGTAGTCTGGCTGTTTTATGGTGGTTTTGGAGCCGTTTCTTCTTCCTTGCCGAGCTGCCTTTCAGGATATGTTGAACAGGCAGTTAAACCACCGTTCCTAGGCCGTCATTGAAAATAAGAATTTGTTCTTAACTGACTTGCCTAGTTAAATAAAGGTAAAATAAATAAAATAAAAATATACGACTCGTTTTTACTGTGGATATAGATAGTTTTGTACCTGTTTCCTCCAGCATCTTCACAAGGTCCTTTGCTGTTGTTCTGGGATTGATTTGCACCAAAGTATGTTCATCTCTGGGAGACAGACTGCATCTCCTCCTGAGCAGTATGACGACTGCATGGTCCCATGGTGTTTATACTTGCGTACTATTGTTTGTACAGATGAACGTGGTACCTTTAGGTGTTTGGAAATTGCTCCCAAGGATGAACCAGACTTGTGGAGGTCTACAATTTTCTTTTCTGAGGTCTTGGCTGACTTCTTTTGATTTTCCCATGATGTCAAGCAAAGAGGCACTGAGTTTGAAGGTAGGCCTTGAAACACATTCACAGGTACACCTCCAATTGACTCAAATGGTGTCAATTAGCCTATCAGAAGCTTCTAAAGCCATGACGTCATTTTCTGGAATTTTCCAAGCTGTTTAACAGCACAGTCAACTTAGTGTATGTAAACTTCTGACCCACTGGAATTGTGATATAGTGAATTTTTTTGAAATAATCTGTCTGTAAACAATTGTTGGAAAAATGACTTGTGTCATGCACAAAGTAGATGTCCTAACCGACTTGCCAAAACTATAGTTTGTTAACAAGAAATTTGTGGAATGGTTGAATAACGAGTTTTAATGACAGTGTATGTAAACTTCCGACTTCAACTGTACCTCGGTGTCTGGCTAGAATGTAAACTCTCCTTCCAAACTCACATTAAGCATCTCCAATCCAAAGTTAAATTTCGTAACAAAGCCTCCTTTACTCACGCTGCCAAACATACCCTGGAAAAACTGACTATCTTACCAATCCTTGACTTCGGCGAAAAATTGGAGACTTATATCTCTCTCACTAACTTTTAAGAGTTAGCTGTCAGAACAGCTTACCGATTGCTGCAGCTGTACACAGCCCATCTGTAAATAGCCCATCCAACCAACTACCTACCTCATCCCCATATTTTTTTGTGTTTTTCTGCTCTTTTGCACACCAGTATTTCTACTTGCACATCCTCATCTGCACATATATCACTCCAGTGTAAATTCCTAAATTGTAATTGCTTCCCCACTATTTGCCTATTTAGTGCCTTACCTCCTTACTTCATTTGCACAGGCTGTATTCAGATTTTTCATATTGTGTTATTGACTGTACGTTTGTTTATCCCATGTGTAACTCTGTGTTGTTGTTTTTGTCGCACTGCTCTGCTTTATCTTGGACAGGTTGCAGTTGTAAATGAGAACTTGTTCTCAACAAGTAACCTGCCTAAATGATTACCGCCCCGTGGCACACACGTCAGTAGCCATGAAGTGCTTTGTGAAAGGCTGGTCATGGCTCACATCAACAGTATCCTCCCGGACACTCGAAACCCACTCCAATTCGCATACCGCCCCAACAGATCCACAGATGATGCAAACTCAATCGCACTCCACACCTCCCTTTCCCACCTGTACAAAAGGAACACCTATGTGAGAATTCTGTTCATCGACTACAGCTCAGCATTCAAACACCATAGTGCCCACGAAGCTCATCACTAAGCTAAGCACTCTGGGACTAAACACCTCTCTCTGCATCTGGATCCTGGACTTCCTCGCAGGCCGCCCTCAGGTGGTAAGAGTAGGCAACAACACGTCTGCCATGCTGATCTTTAACACTGGGGCCCCTCAGGGGTGTGTACTTAGTCCCCTCTTGCATTCCCTGTTCACCCACGACTGCATGGCCAAACACAACTCCAACACCATTATTACATTTGCTGACGACACAACAGTGGTAGGCCTGATCACCGTCAACTATGAGACAGCCTATAGGGAGGAGGTCAGAGAACTGGCAGTGTGGTGCCAGGACAACAACCTCTCCATCAATGTGAGCAAGACAAAGGAGCTGATCGTGGACTACAGGAAAAGGCAGGCCGAACAGGCCCCCAATAACATCGACGGGGCTGTAGTGGAGCTGGTCGAGAGTTTCAAGTTCCTTGGTGTCCACATCACCAAAGAACTATCGTGTTCCAAACATACCAAGACAGTCGTGAAGAGGGTACGACAAAACCTTTTCCCCCTCAGGAGACTGAAAAGAGTTAGCATGGGCCCCCAGATCCTCAAAAGGTTCTACAGCTGCACCATCGAGAGCATCCTGACCGGTTGCATCACCGCCTGGTATGGCAACAGCTCGACATCTGACCGTAAGGCGCTACAAAGGTTAGTGCGAATGGCCCAGTACATCACTGGGGCCAAGTTTCCTGCCATCCAGGACCTATATAATAGGCGGTGTCAGAGGAAAGCCCATAAAATTGTCAGACTCTCCAGTCATCCAAGTTTTAGACTGTTTTCTCTGCTACCGCATGGTAAGCGGTACCGAAGCGTTAAGTCTAGGACCAAAAGACTCCACAACAGCTTCTACCCCCAAGCCATTAGACTGCTGAACAATTCATAAAAATCGCCACGGGACAATTTACATTGACAATAAATAATACAACCTGAAACTTGATCTTTGTTATGTAATGGGAAGCACACAACACAGGCGAACTACCACATTTTTGCAACTGTTTCTAAGTGTAAAATTCTTCCCTATGACAGTATATTAATGGGTTAAGTTGATCGAATAAAGTAATTTGACCTAAATTCTGAAATGTTGAGCTATGTCTGTGACCTCTGGTGTCCCCTCTTACCGGTGAGTCGATCTTGAGGAGTGCGATGTCGGACTTCTCATCCATGTCTTTGATATTGGCGTCGTAGGTTGCGCCACTCTTCAGCTCCACCTTTACTCGATGTTTATTGGCCACAACATGGGCGTTGGTCACAATCTGTCCATCCTCTGACACCACAAACCCTGAGCCACTGGACACTGCCACCTCCCGCTTAGAATATGTCATCCTGAGAGAGAGGGAGAGAGGGAGATAGATATGCAGAAAGGGAGAGAAAGAGAGAGAGATACATTTATAGAGAGAAAGGGAGTGATTCATAGAAATAGGGAGGAGAAGGTGGATGGAGAGATGAAAACAGGGAAAGAGGATGCAAGGCAGAAGGAGAAGTATGTTAAAAGGGAGGGTTTTAACTTAAATGTTTTACCAACTAGTGTGGTCTCACATCCAGGTGGGTTGTAAATTAAACTCTGGTATGTGTCTACAGATATTCAAGGACGAACACATACACACACACACACAGCTGTGTTTTCGTGACATTTCTGGACTTTTTGGAGTGTAAAAGTTTCACCTTTAAAAATGATATTTTCCCTAACCCTAAACCTAACCCTAATCCCAAAACCTTAAATCTAACCCTTCAATTTAAAATGGCATTTGAACAAATTCAGGGACCTGAAAAAAGTTATTGTTTTCCTACCTTCTCAGGACATTAAGGTGAAGTGTTAGGACATTGGGGTCCTGATAATGTAGGAAAACAAGTACACACACACACACAGGTGCCGCTCTTACTTGCGATAGAGTTCAATGTGAACCACGGCTGGGGCGATCCTCTCCACCACGTCAGCGATAAAGTTGTATTTGTGTCTCAGACTGTTCGGGTTGTCCTGGGCTAGAAACACATCAACAGAGACAGGACGTTGGGATAAAAAAAAATGAACTCAAAAACAACCACAAACACAAATACAACGAAATGATGTAACAGCAATGCAAGAATAAGCCCAGTATATGAAACTGGTCCCAAAGAGAAATGGAAAAGATGACAGTCCATTTGTGGCATAGACAGAGTCTTCCCTGAGCTTCTGTCTCTGTCTGTAAGTGCCTTTGACTCTTCTGCAAGGAGATAAGTCAGAAAATGTTGATGACTGACCATGTAATTACATCATACTGAGAAGGCATACAAGTATTTTTCCAGGCTGTGAATTACAGTAAGTCTTCTCTGAAGATTATCATAGACATTTGGCTTTTTAAAGATAAGATAATCATGTTTCATCTCCTTCATCTTTCCACACCCCTCGAGTAATTATGTTTCAAATAAAGGAAGAAAGCACCATAGAGGTTTTGTCATACAATCCAAAACCTTGCTGTAGTTTGCAAAGGTTGTTTAGTTCAATTATATTACATGGGAAAGAGACGCCCATAAGCCTAGCAGATGGGTTGTGAAAAAAAAAACTTCCTGCTTGAGGCACAGTTAAACCAACACAAGAGTAGAATGAGCACAGTCTTGGCATACTGTATCCTACTTAATTATATGTTGAGAATAGCCCATTTCTTTCCTGTGTAGGAAGGGAAATTCCATGATAACATCCATATCCTCAGGATAGCTGTAATTTGCCCCAAGATATGGGGATAGTATGATGGCATATGTCCCTGGTTCAAATGTTTAAGATATGAGTGCATCGGTCCGCGGGCCTGCTCCGGTATCTAGACCTGAGATCAATCTGAAGTATCTAAAGAGGTCATCTTTACCACTTGACCTCTTCATTGTGCAATGTTATGATGATACTTGGCACGTCCTCTTGACACAGACAGACTGATTTGTTTCCACAGACACATCATTGCATTGGAAATGAAGGAGAATGGGGTTTTGGCCAGTTGATGACGAAATCTTTCTTGCTGATTTGGGAAAATCACAAAGCAGATGTAGTCAGTGTGTGGTTCTTCCATAGCAGTGCAGGTTACTATTGCCAGTGTTGCCTCGTCTGTAGACCGTGACAGGATATTTCTTAATGAGACACTCTGTCTGAGGAGCTGGGGCTCAGATCAGGTCAACGACTGCTGGGATGAAGTCGACCGCTGGACAAATAGAAAAGCATATGGACCAAGGATGAGAGCATCTACTTGAACCTCAACTCCCTCCAAAATCCTGAATATCATTGGAATGCCTTTGAAAAGGAGTTTTAATAACTATCGGTTTTTACTGTTCTGAAATGATGGAGGACAAATGCATAAGCCTTACAGAACTACATACATACAGTATGTTGAGTCGACCCACAGTTCCATATGCATAAGCCTTACAGAACTACATACATACAGTATGTTGAGTCGACCCACAGTTCCATATGCATAAGCCTTACAGAACTACATACATACAGTATGTTGAGTCGACCCACAGTTACATATGCATAAGCCTTACAGAACTACATACATACAGTATGTTGAGTCGACCCACAGTTACTGTCTGCCAGGAATTGACAGAGTAAAATAAATACAAATTAAAGATATCCTATGTACGCACACGCACACACAGTTAAATCGAGATAATGGCTTTTTGATTGAAGTGTTCTGACCCGAGGCAGGCATGCTTCACTACAGACTGAGAGAGAGGAGAGAGAGGGGGACCAGGGGAGACGCTCTTAAACAGCTATACAAGCTATACATAGATTTAGGGTATTCAAGCATCAGGCTTCAGGTCTCATTTTTAATTGAACAATGTCATGTTGATGAAATAAATCAAAACTTAAATTCTACAGAGGCAAAGCAAAGCCTATCCTATCAGGGTGTAGATGTAGCCTGTCTATTGCGGCTCCCTGAAAGGTAGTCCTTGTTGTCCTATCAGTTACCTTCTTCTGGCCTGGCCTGGCCTGGCTGTCTGGCTGTCTGGCTGTGCTCCTGTAGCCTTTAACTTCACCTCCTCAGAGGTGGGGGAACCAGACGAAAGAGTGGAGGAGGATGGGGGTAGTATAGTTATCCTAAATGATTCTGTAGTGCCACATCTTCTCTTGACTTGTCTCGTTAAGGCTATGCAACATATAGCAATGCACAAAACCACTCATAAGTTCATACGGCAGGTAGCTCAGTGGTTAAGAGCATTGGGACTGTAGGCTAACCGTAAGGTCACTGGTTCGACCCCCCCGAGCTGACGAGGTGAAAAATCTGTCGATGTGCCCTTGAGCAAGGCACCTAAACCTATTTGCTCCTGTATGTCACTCTGGATAAGGGCATCTATTAAATGACTCAAATGTTTAAAAAATGTAATGAAACAATGTGCTTGTCATGCTGTCCATGGGCCAGCTCAGTAACCTCCTGTCAAAGAGACATTCAATCCCTCTATTAGACACACTGTGTCCATCTCCCTATAATTCCCATATGTCTGCTATACAAACTCACTGACCTCTGATTCTTGTATCAAGCACTCCCCAACACACACAGGTCTGCCTGCCTGTCCACACTGTTGCTGCTTTATGAGTTTTTCCATAAGGAAGCTGCTCTTCCTTTCCCCCATCCTACGGGCAGAGGGATTGGGTTGCAGTGTCAGTGGGGTTGTATTCCCTCTGCGGTATTACTGTAGTCCAGGTCCCTTGCTGCAAGGCTGTGGTGCAGCAAATGCATTGGCTCCACTGAATACACACTCACTAAGTCTTTGAAAGGGTCCCCTAAGTCACATGAAACATATTCCCTGATCTGTGTGAACATACACGGAAAAGCCCAATCCCAATTCAATCCCTAGACCATTGTTTCGTGGTAACCCTACTGATGAATTTAAAGTGCCAAGAGAGGAAGGGGAGAGGGAGAGAGGGAGAGAGAAAGAAAGAAAACAGAGCGCTGAAAGGAAGAGTGGCAAGTGAGAGGCAGAGATGAGAAGGCTGGGAGAAAATACTTGTACGATCAGCATACTGTACATGATCCACCAAGCATAATCACAGACAATTTTCATTCTCTAACTGTACACCAACACAGCTTGCCAATGTAAAGCTAGCAAGCCCCAATCACTCACTAGAGCTATGCATTATGTTGCTGTTCCTTTGGGTGTGTATTGAAATGAAATGCATGAAAAGGTTGTTCTCAACATCCTAAAATCAACATGTTTATTCTTTTACCTCTTGTAAAATATCAATACATCTCAAACGTGTTTCTGCAGGCCATATATGCCATTCTGTGACTAAATTAAATCATTAAGAAAACACACAACGGGCCCACGGGACAGCAAGATTTGACCTGAATCGTGTGCCAGCTCAAACAACTTGCATAATCGACAACTTCAGAAAACAGATTCAAATGACATCATGCACCAGTGTAATTGAATGTGTTTGCTTTAAGAGAGGCCATTGAGGCCAGTGGTCCGGAGCCTCTCTTTACTTGGCCAGGGGCCTTCATGTAGCTTGGCACAGAGCTGCACTCTGTTTTCTTAGGCTGTCTGGAGCTGGAGAGGAGCTGGATCAAATGTTTGCATCCCAAATGTTTGCAAAATCACTGAGGAGACACTCTCTGACATAACTTTGGCATGCCTTGTGTGTCCTTGTGATGGAAAAGGTAAACATGTGGAGATATTAAAAATAGATAGTCTACTGTCATACACATACTGTACATTATGTGCCTGCACACGTACATTAACTGTCTGACAATGAATCATCTAGAACCCAAAAGGGTTCTTCAGCTGTCTCCATAGGAGAACCCTTTGAATAACCCTTTTGGGTTCCAAGTAGAACCTTTTCCACAGAGGGTTCTACCTGAAACCAAAAAGGGTTCTCCTATGGGGACAGCCGAAGAACCCTTTTGAACCCTTGTGGTCCAACTAAGAACTAAACACATGGGGCCTGATTCTGACTTTCCTACGCACTCCTTTCCTTGTCACTTCTCAGTAGTTGGAATTCAGACTAACATGAAGATGTGTGAAGGACTTTGCAGACGTGATTCCATTCCGCACGCTGAATAAATGTAATTCAATCGCTGAAAACCCTCCCACTCGCTGGACAAGAGATTTTCATTCAATGTGGTTTTCAGTACATTTATCTTAAGCCATCCCTTTAAATACAGTGTACCTTTAATTAGAATTTTGTCGACAGGTTTAATAGAATATATCGAGAGAACAGGTTCAGAATATTAGCAATCAATGAAAGAAAGCCATCTATAGTATATGCATATGAGTCTTTGTTTCAGCACCAATTGGTACTTTTAAAAATACCCTGATCTTGTAGATTATTTAGGGGTTGGAAAGTATTTATGAATCATAAAAAAACAGACTTGGAGAGCCTTTGGCATGAAAGAAAAAAACAGTGTTTTGATCCATTCTGAAAATTGCCACACTCAGTTCTTTAACCCACGGTAATGTTGGAAGATAAGTGTACATAGAATTATAATAGGGAGAATACTGCACAGAGGAAGCAAATTAAGGTAAACTAAACAATGGAATTATATGGAATGATAATGTAGGCCATACCAACTGAAGGGAACTAAAAGTACATTGGCAGTTGAATATGTGTTATTAAGCCTACTGACAGACGATACTGATAGAGGCTAATATTTAACATGATAGAAATAGGAAATGTCGGAGTAACTCATAATTAAAAGATTCGAGAGTACCCATCCCTGCAAGTTAAAAGGTTGTACAATTTAAATTCTGCATAATGGCACAGCATTTCATAAACTTTACTGTGGGAAAGTTGATATGTGAATATGCTTCAGTTTGCTCTCATATGACTTTTTTCACACTAAGATTGAATCATACTACAATGGCTCCGACGCTCGTCGGATGTGGCAGGGCTTGCAAACCATTACAGACTACAAATGGAAGCACAGCTGCGTGCTGCCCAGTGACACAAGCATACCAGACAAGCTAAATCACTTCTATGCTCGCTTCGAGGCAAGCAACACTGAGGCATGCATGAGAGCATCAGCTGTTCCGGACAACTGTGTGATCACACTCTCCGTAGCAGACGTAAGACCTTTAAACAGGTCAACATACAAGGCTGCAGGGCCAGACGGATTACCAGGACGTGTGCTCCGGGCATGTGCTGACCAACTGGCTGGTGTCTTCACTGACATTTTCAACATGTCCCTGATTGAGTCTGTAATACCAACATGTTTCAAGCAGACCACCATAGTCCCTGTGCCCAAGAACACAAAGGCAACCTGCCTAAATGACTACAGATCTGTAGCACTCACGTCCTTAGCCATGAAGTGCTTTGAAAGGCTGGTAATGGCTCACATCAACATCATTATCCCAGAAACCCTAGACTCACTCCAATTTGCATACCGCCCAAACAGATACACAGATGATGCAATCTCGATTGCACTCCACACTGCCCTTTCCCACCTGGACAAAAGGAACACCTATGTGAGAATGCTATTCATTGACTACAGCTCAGCGTTCAACACCATAGTACCCTCAAAGCTGATCACTAAGATAAGGAACCTGGGACTAAACACCTCCCTCTGCAACTGGATCCTGGACTTTCTGACGAACAGCCCCCAGGTGGTGAGGGTAGGTAGCAACACATCTGCCACGTTGATCCTCAACACTGGAGCTCCCCAGGGGTACGTGCTCAATCCCCTCCTGTACTCCCTGTTCACCCACAACTGCATGGCCAGGCACGACTCCAACACCATCATTAAGTTTGCAGACGACACAACACTGGTAGGACTGATCAACGACAACAACGAGACAGCCTATAGGGAGGAGGTCAGAGACCTGGCTGGGTGGTGCCAGAATAACAACCTGTCCCTCAATGTAACCAAGACTAAAGAGTTGATTGTGGACTACAGGAAAAGGAGCACCGAGCACGCCCCCATTCTCATCGACGGGGCTGTAGTGAAGCAGGTTGAGAGCTTCAAGTTCCTTGGTGTCAACATCAACAACAAACTAGAATCGTCCAAACACACCAAGACAGTCGTGAAGAGGGCACGACAAAGCTTATTCCCCCTCAGGAAACTAAAAAGATTTGGCATGGGTCCTGAGATCCTCAAAAGGTTCAACAGCTGCAACTTCGAGAGCAACCTGACCTGTTGCATCACTGCCTGGTACGGCAATTGCTTGGCCTCTGACCGCAAGGTACTTCAGAGGGTAGTGCGTACAGCCCAGTACATCACTGGGGCAAAGCTGCCTGCCTTCCAAGACCTCTACACCAGGCGGTGTCATAGACTGTTCTCTCTACTACCGCATGGCAAGCGGTACCGGAGTGCCCAGTCTAGGACAAAAAGGCTTCTCAACAGTTTTTACCCCCAAGCCATAAGACTCCTGAACAGGTCATCAAATGGTTACCCGGACTACAGTGCCTTGCGAAAGTATTCGGCCCCCTTGAACTTTGCGACCTTTTGCCACATTTCAGGCTTCAAACATAAAGATATAAAACTGTATTTTTTTGTGAAGAATCAACAACAAGTGGGACACAATCATGAAGTGGAACGACATTTATTGGATATTTCAAACTTTTTTAACAAATCAAAAACTGAAAAATTGGGCGTGCAAAATTATTCAGCCCCCTTAAGTTAATACTTTGTAGCGCCACCTTTTGCTGCGATTACAGCTGTAAGTCGCTTGGGGTATGTCTCTATCAGTTTTGCACATCGAGAGACTGACATTTTTTCCCATTCCTCCTTGCAAAACAGCTCGAGCTCAATGAGGTTGGATAGAGAGCATTTGTGAACAGCAGTTTTCAGTTCTTTCCACAGATTCTCGATTGGATTCAGGTCTGGACTTTGACTTGGCCATTCTAACACCTGGATATGTTTATTTTTGATCCATTCCATGGTAGATTTTGCTTTATGTTTTGGATCATTGTCTTGTTGGAAGACAAATCTCTGTCCCAGTCTCAGGTCTTTTGCAGACTCCATCAGGTTTTCTTCCAGAATGGTCCTGTATTTGGCTCCATCCATCTTCCCATCAATTTTAACCATCTTCCATGTCCCTGCTGAAGAAAAGCAGGCCCAAACCATGATGCTGCCACCACCATGTTTGACAGTGGGGATGGTGTTTTCAGGGTGATGAGCTGTGTTGCTTTTACACCAAACATAACATTTTGCATTGTTGCCAAAAAGTTCAATTTTGGTTTCATCTGACCAGAGCACCTTCTTCCACATGTTTGGTGTTTAAAGCTTGGGAATTCTTTTTGTATCCAAATCCGGCTTTAAACTTCTTCACAACAGTATCTCGGACCTGCCTGGTGTGTTCCTTGTTCTTCATGATGCTCTCTGGGCTTTTAACGGACCTCTGAGACTATCACAGTGCAGGTGCATTTATACGGAGACTTGATTACACACAGGTGGATTGTATTTATCATCATTAGTCATTTAGGTCAACATTGGATCATTCAGAGATCCTCACTGAACTTCTGGAGAGAGTTTGCTGCACTGAAAGTAAAGGGGCTGAATAATTTTGCACGCCCAATTTTTCAGTTTTTGATTGTTAAAAAAGTTTGAAATATCCAATAAATGTCGTTCCACTTCATGATTGTGTCCCACTTGTTGTTGATTCTTCACAAAAAAATACAGTTTTATATCTTTATGTTTGAAGCCTGAAATGTGGCAAAAGGTCGCAAAGTTCAAGGGGGCCGAATACTTTCGCAAGGCACTGTATCTGCATTGTGTGCCCCCCAACCCCTCTTTTTACACTGCTGCTACTCTCTGTTATATGCATAGTCCCTTTAACTATACATTCATGTACATCCTACCTCAATTGGCCTGACCAACCAGTGCTCCCGCATATTGGCTAACCGGGCTATCTGCATTGTGTCCCACCATCCGCCAACCCCTCTTTTTATGCTACTGCTACTCTCTGTTCATCATATATGCATAGTCACTTTAACCATACCTACATGCACATACTACCTCAATAAGCCTGACTAACCGGTGTTTGTATATAGCCTTGCTACTGTTATTTTCAAATGTTTTTTTACTGTTGTTTTATTTCTTTACTTACCTACACACACACACACACACACACACACACCTTTTTGTTCGCACTATTGGTTAGAGCCTGTACGTAAACATTTCACTGTTAGGTCTACCTACACTTGTCGTATTCGGCGCACGTGACAAATAAACTTTGATTTGATTTGACTCCAGCAATTCTAATGTCAAATTTATTTGAAACAAGTGTCAATCAGATTAGTCATTGACCTAGCTCTTATCAATAGCTCTTATCAAGTTGCATGGAGTATGTTATTATTGTTATCAGAAAAAAAGAAAGTAGATTTTCCACTTGGAACCGGTAGGTTCGCTAGACCTTATTCATGGTTTCCTCGAGTGTAAAGGTGGTGGAATTAAGTCAAGGTCAGAATACAGCATATTTGAAGACATACCTCTGCATCACCTTAATTTAGTCTAAACTACATGACCAAAAGTATGTGGACACCCGCTCGTCAAACATCTCATTCCAACATCATGGGCATTAATATGGGGTTAATATGGAGTCCCCCCTTTGCTGTTATAACAGCCTCCACTCTTCTGGGAAGGCCTTCCACTAGATGTTGGAACATTGCTGCAGGGACTTGCTTCCATGTAGTCAAAAGAACATTAGTGAGGTTAGGCATGATTAGGGCTGGCTTGTAGTTGGTGTTCCAATTCATTCCAAAGGTGTTTGATGGGGTTGAGGTCAGGGCTCTGTGCAGGCCAGTCAAGTTCTTCCACACCGATCTCGACAAACCATATCTGTATGGACCTTGCTTCCTGCATGGGGGCATTGTCATGTTGAAACAGGAAAGGGCCTTCCAAAAACTGTTGCCACTAAGTTGGAAGCAAAGAATCATCTAGAATGTCATTGTATGATGTAGCATTAAGATGTCCCTTCACTGGCACTAAGGAGCCTAGCCTGAACCATGAAAAACAGCCCCAGACCATTATTCCTCCTCCACCAAACTTTACAGTTGTCACTATGCATTGGGGCAGGTAACGTTCACCTTGCATCCGCCAAACCCAGATTTGTCTATTGGACTGCCAGATAGTGAAGTGTGATTCATCACTCCAGAGAACACATTTCCACTGCTCTAGATTCCAATGGCGGTGAGCTGTACACCACTCCAGCCGACACTTGGCATTGCACGTGGTGATCTTAGGCTTGTGTGCGGCTGCTCGGCCAAGGAAACCCATTTCATGAAGGTCCTGACGAACAGTTCTTGTGCTGATGTTGCTTCCAGAGACAGTTTGGAACTCGGTAGTGAGTGTTGCAACCGAGGATAAACATTTTTTTCACGCCACATGCTTCAGCCCTTGGCTGTCCCGTTCTGTGAGCTTGTGTGGCCTGCCACTTCGCAGCTGAGCCATTGATGCTCCTAGATGTTTCCACTTCACAATAACAGCACTTACAGTTGACCGGGGCAGTTCTAGAAGGCCAGAAATTTGACAAACTGACATGTTGGAAAGGTGGCATCCTATGATGGTGCAACGTTGAAAATCACTGAGCTCTTCAGTAAGGCCATTCTTCTGTCTATGGAGATTGCATGGCTGTGTGCTCGATTTTATACACCTGTCAGCAATGGGTGTGGCTGAAATAGCCAAATCCACCAATTTTAAGGGGTGTCCACATACATTAAATATATAAAAGTATCTCTATCCACAATGAATAGCAGGTGAATAGCACACTATAAAGGGAATTCCATTCCATTTCGGGTCGGAATCGGGCCCTTGGAGCACATCAAACACACAAACACAGTTAAAGATCACTGGCTCATCTCTCTACCACCTGTAGGTGAGTTGTGAGTGTGAAGGTTGTCTTTGTACTCTCCTCAGAGACACAAGGCACGTGCAATTAGAATGTTGAGGGAAATAGAAACCACTTAAAAGGCTGCCACAAATCTATTAATGTTATGATATTTCTGTGCTTTGTCAAAATGGGTGGGGTTATATCCTTCCTGTTTGGCCCTGTCTGGGGGTGACCTCGGATGGGGCCACAGTGTCTCCTGACCCCTCCTGTCTCAGCCTCCAGTATTTATGCTGCAGTAGTTTATGTGTCGGGGGCTGGGGTCAGTTTGTTATATCTGGAGTACTTCTCCTGTCCTATTCGGTGTCCTGTGTGAATCTAAGTGTGCGTTCTCTAATTCTCTCCTTCTCTCTTTCTTTCTCTCTCTCGGAGGACCTGAGCCCTAGGACCTGAGCTCCAGGACTACCTGACATGATGACTCCTTGCTGTCCCCAGTCCACCTGGCCATGCTGCTGTTCCAGTTTCAACTGACCTGAGCCCTAGGACCATGCCCCAGGACTACCTGACATGATGACTCCTTGCTGTCCCCAGTCCACCTGGCCATGCTGCTGCTCCAGTTTCAACTTCCACCTGACTGTGCTGCTGCTCCAGTTTCAACTGTTCTGCCTTATTATTATTGGACCATGCTGGTCATTTATGAACATTTGAACATCTTGGCCATGTTCTGTTATAATCTCCACCCGGCACAGCCAGAAGAGGACTGGCCACCCCACATATGCTCTCTCTAATTCTCTCTTTCTTTCTCTCTCTCGGAGGACCTGAGCCCTAGGACCATGCCCCAGGACTACCTGACATGATGACTCCTTGCTGTCCCCAGTCCACCTGACAGTGCTGCTGCTCCAGTTTCAACTGTTCTGCCTTATTATTATTCAACCATACTGGTCATTTATGAACATTTGAACATCTTGGCCATGTTCTGTTATAATCTCCACCCGGCACAGCCAGAAGAGGACTGGCCACCCCACATAGCCTGGTTCCTCTCTAGGTTTCTTCCTAGGTTTTGGCCTTTCTAGGGAGTTTTCCTAGCCACCGTGCTTCTACACCTGCATTGCTTGCTGTTTGGGGTTTTAGGCTGGGTTTCTGTACAGCACTTTGAGATATCAGCTGATGTACGAAGGGCTATATAAATAAATTTGATTTGATTTGATTTGATTTGATATTTCATAAGGAAAAAAATGTCTGGGATGGATAGATGGTCTGGTTTATGTTGTGTCCCACTGACTCTGATAACAAGTGTCTCCGTTTGCAGGTCAGCTGCACTGGCTGAAACTGAGGACTCACAGAGTGGAGTCCAAAGAAAGAAAAAATACATTATCCATGGTGAAGTCAGCAACAATGACCTATTGCATTAATTATGCTACTTTAGATAAATTAATTTGGAGGGTTATTCCCATGTGACTGTACGCATACCAGAGCTAATCCATACCGTTAATAACAAGTTAATAGAATTAGTGACTTAGTTCAAACAAGCAAAACTAAGCAAGGATTACTGCTTTTCATGTGTGAATGAACAAAAACCAGCGCATTTCAATGGTAGCCTTTGTTTTACTGTTAAAGGACACTTGATGTTTGTGCCCGTGGGATGCATAACCAGCTGCCACATCTGCATGTTGTTGCCCACCAGACTGTCACACACGGATTCCTTTCTGGTGAGAATTCATGACTCTAAATATCAGCAAGGCTGAATCTTATTTGATATAGATTGAATGGAACAATTATGCGTAATCGAGTTATGCTCACTGATTTCAAGTTAGGAAGCCACCAGTTATAATGATTATGAAATACACACGAACAGCACATTCAAGACAAGACGGTGAAATGGGAATTATATGTATAATATTCTTCAAAGACTTTACCTTTCCCACAAGCTCCCCGTTGAATGAACATAACAGGTGGCTGCTGAAGTTTCAGTGCCCGGTTGCTGACTCTCTTGAGCTCGCAGATGTTACGGTAAGATACACCGTCGCTACCACATACAGGGTCCGTGGTTTTGCAGGCGCAAACGCCGCTCTTCCCTCTTCTTCTGACAGTGGCAGAGTACCCCACTCCGCCGGACACAAAACACTCCAACCCTTCTCCGCACACCGGGTCTCCAAGCTTTCCATTGCCGCCGCACGCTTCGCCCTCTCCAGAGGCACACACGGGGCAGCAGTTGCAGTGGTCCAGGACTTGTCCTGCTAAGCACTCCGCTGGCATACGGGGACACATCGCCTTGTGACAACGAGTGGGACAGCTGATAACGTACCTATTGGAGATCTGTGCTTCAGCAAGTAGGGATGCCAAGCAAACGGTTACGCACAATATTGACCAAAACATGGTGGTTTACTGTGAAACACAGTTTCAAAATATGGGAAAGTAAACAAAAAGTGTCCGGGCTTCTCTAAACTTGCAGTACTTTGGTACATGTGAGCTGAGGAGTGTAGAGCAGAGCAGTTGATGTAAGGGATTAAGACAAGCTCCACTTCCACTGTGCACCAATAAGCAACTGAGTTTTTTTAGCTGGCACTGCATTTATATAAAAGCCTACTCAATTCCACATGACCCGGCACACTTTCTAGGCAATAACAATACGCATTTCTATGGTTGGTGTGTGTGTCACGTGCTAAAGGGAAGCGCTTTGGTATGTATTCATACCTTTTTTCATTAGGCCTATTTGAATTAATTCTATTTTTAAATAGACGAAATTTAGAATATGCTACACATTTGGAATAGGCCTATCCTGGATCAAAATGTGATTTTATGGGAAGCCATTGCATGTTTTATTAAAAACAATGCAACTGCATTTGCATCTGAGCTGAATAAATCACAATTAAAAAAGATATCTGAATTGAAAAAATTGTTAATGACACAAAAAGCAAACACTTTCTTCAGACTAGGTAGTGACTACTCTTTTCAACCTAGTCTGAGAGCATTTCGTATTATTCTGTACGTAAATCCGAGAACTTTATTTAGTATAATATGTGACGTTTCGTATGCTATGCAGTAATTTGAGGATGTCCATCGCCCATTTCGTATTATATGTTACGAATTAGATTCGAATTTGCAACCTATGGGACATATGGGATTTGACTCCAATTTCATTCAGATTATTAAAATACTATACGCCAATACCTCGCCATAGTAATAACAGGCAATACCTGCTATGTTCCTTTGAGAATCATTCGAAGTAGCAGGTAACGTGATCTCGTCTCACCTTCGCTACTTTTATTGTCGATGGAGCCCCTGACACACACAAAAAATAGACCAATATCTCTCAATTCTACGGATCACGTCAATTTATTATACACCGACAATATCTTACTTTATCTAGACAATGTACTGCAATTCCTCCTTAAAGCTTTAAAAATCATGGACAAATTCTTCATCTCAAGTTGTAAAATAAATCTAACCAAATCTGCCCTACTGCCTCTCAAGACCCCGATGAGGACTCCATCTCTACTTATGAAATCCCAATCGTTTCCCATTTTAAATATCTGGGAATAGATATACAGTATTTCCTTACTTCCTGAAATCATTGGCAGAAACTTTAACAGAACACTCAAATCAATTCAATATCCCAGTTGCTTTAACTTGCAGAATATCTATTGTAAAAATTCATATACTGCCACAGCTGAATTTCTGTAGCTCAAATGCTTCCCTTGTCTCCCCCTTCTGGCTATTGTGATAAAAACCATAGTGCAGTTTCAAAATGTATATGGCAAGGTAAGTGATTCCAGATCAAATGAACAAACTTGCAAAGAGGGAAAGACGTAGGACTATCCATACCAAACTTAAAACTGTCTCCTATTGCCCTGGAAGAGGTGGTCTTCACTGATATATCCCTTAAACAAATGTAAACTATGCTTTGGTCCTATTATTGCTCACACAATTTCTATGGCATGCCCATACTCCAAAATGTCACTATAACGCCTTGCGATCTGGGGGGCGACCTTTTGCATCAACCCAATGGTCGAAATGTTGAATCCTTCTCTTGCCAATATCATGGACAGTAATGGTTTGAGAAAATTCCAAGATTTGAAAGACACATACACTTATTTAGAACTTAGGTCAGCTACGCTGGCCAATGGAGCACCTTTGGGAAATCCAACTACCGAACCATCCAATGATGGGATTTAGAAATAAATTATCTGGGCTCCCGAAAGGACTGATCTCTTATAATACGATGAACAAAAATATAAACACAACATGTAAAGTGTTGGTCCCATGTTTCATGAGCTGAAATAAAAGATCCCAGAAATGTTCCATATGCACAAAAAGCTTTTTTTCTCTCATATTTTGTGTACAAATTTGTTTACATCCCTGTTAGTGAGCATTCATCCTTTACCAAGATAATCTATGTACCCGACAGGTGTGGCATATCAAGAAGCTGATTAAACAGCATGATCATTACACAGATGCACCATGTGCTGGAGACAAATAAAGGCCCCTCTAAAATGTTTAGTTTTGTCACACAACACAATGCCACAGATGTCTCAAGTTTTGAAGGAGTGTACCATTGGCATGCTGACTGCAGGAATGTCCACCAGAGCTGTTGTCAGATAATTGAATGTTAATTTCTCTACCATAAGCCGCCTCCAATGTCATTTTTTAGAATTTGGCAGTACATCCAGTTGGCCTTACAACCACAGACTACGTGTAACCACGCCAGCCCATGTTGCATGTTTTGTTTATACTTTTGGAAAGCTGATATTCTGAGCAAGCCATGAAAAGTACTTGAACAGAATATGGAACAATATGACCTTGGAATCCCATAGTCCGAACCATCAACATAGACATTTAAAGTTTGTTTGCAGACTCTATTTATACGAAGGAAATGTTTTACGGTGAAATTGGCCCCAACTTCCAACTACTCACCGTGTCTCCTAAATCAGGTAGGCACATTCCTCCATATGATGCGGGAGTGCCCTGCAGTTAAATGCTGCTGGTGACAAATTACAAAGTAAATATTCAATGCATTGCATCTATTATGTTACTTAACAATGACACTTTAGCTCTTTAAATATCTCAAACAATCAGAGATGATTACTGATGGCATGCAGCACAGCCACAAAACTGATGTTGGCTCTTAGATGGCAATCACCTCACGCTCTCCCAATGCGCCAGTGAGTACAGGTACTGTTAGAAGTTATAACGTTAGAATTATCGACAGCGAGACTGAATGGTGCTGGTCAAGAAACATTTGAGGCCTGGACGAATATACTTGACTCTGTAAAGAATAATCTCAGCTAAAGCCCAACACATACATCACATGCAAAAAAATATTACAGCTGTAATCGCAGCAAAAGGTAGCGCTACAAAGTATTAACTTAAGGGGGCTGAATAATTTTGCACGCCCAATTTGTCAGTTTTTGATTGTTAAAAAGTTTGAAATATCCAATAAATGTCGGTCCACCTCATGATTGTGTCCCACTTGTTGTTGATTCTTCACAAAAATACAGTTTTATATCTTTATGTTTGAAGCCTGAAATGTGGCAAAAGGTCGCAAAGTTCAAGGGGGCCGAATACAGGGATATTTTCTATGGTTTAATGATGGACCAATACTCAGGGCCCAGGCAAGGCACTGTAGAGCAGCTTTAAGAAGCCTCAAATGTCAACGCAAATTAAAACATATTCAAGGCACTGTAGAGCAGCAGCCTCTAAGGTGCAGAGTTGCGTAACCGGGTGGTAGCCTGCTAGTGATGGCTATTTAACAGTCTGACGGCCTTGAGATAGAAGCTGTTTTTCAGTCTCTCAGGCCCTGCTTTGATGCACTTGTACTGACCTCACCTTCTGGATGATAGCGGGGTGAACAGGCCGTGGCTCGGGTGGTTGATGTCTTTGATAATCTTTTTGGCCTTCCTGTGACATCGGGTGCTGTAGGTGTCCTGGAGGGCAGGCAGTGTACCCACGGTGATGCTTTGGGAAGACCGCACCACCCTCTGGAGAGCCCTGTGTTTGCGAGCAGTGCAGTTGCCGTACCAGGCAGTGATACAGCCCGACAATAAGCTCTCGGTTGTGCATCTGTAAGTTTCTGAGGGTCTTAGGGGCCAAGCCACATTTATTCAGCCTCCTGAAGTTGAAGAGGCGCTGTTGCGCCTTCTTCACCACACTGTCTGTGTGGATGGACCATTTCAGATCGTCAGTGATGTGTACGCCGAGGAACTTGAAGCTTTCCACATTCTCTACTGCGGCCGTCGATGTGGATAGGAGCAGTCTCCCTCCGCTGTTTCCTGAAGTCAACGATTAGCTCCTTCGTTTTGTTTACATTGAGGTTATTTTCCTGGCACCACTCCTCCAGGGCCATTACCATGTAGGCTTTCTCGTCATTGTTGGTAATCAGGCATACTACTGTTGTGTCGTCTGCAAACTTGAGTTGGAGGCGTGCGTGGCCACGCAGTCATGGGTAAACAGGGAGTACAGGATGGGGCTGAACAAACACCTTTGTGGGGCCTCTGTGTTGAGGATCAGCGAAGTGGAGGTGTTGTTTCCTACCTTCACCACTTGGGGGAGCCCGTCAGGAAGTCCATGACAGTGTGCAGTGCAATGTCGATTGCATCGTCTGTGGATCTATTGGCGCGGTAAGCAAATTTAAGTGTGTCTAGGGTGTCAGGTAAGGTAGAGGTGATATGATCCGTAACTAGCCTCTCAAAGCACTTCATGATGACAGAAGTGAGTGCTATGGGGCGATAGTCATTTAGTTCCGTTACCTTTTCTTTCTTGGGTACAGGAACAATGGTGGACATCTTGAAGCAAGTGGGGACAGCAGATTGGGATAGGGAGAGATTGAATATGTCCATAAACACTCCAGCCAGCTGGTCTGCGCATGCTCTGAGGATGCGGCTAAAGACGCTGTCTGGGCTGGCAGACTTGTGAGGGTTAACACGCTTAAATGTCTTACTCACGTCAGCCACGGAGAACGAGAGCCCACAGTCCTTGGGAGCGGACCATATCGGTGGCACTGTGTTATCCTCAAAGCGGGCGAAGGCGTTTAGCTTGTCTGGGAGCAAGATGGTGTTTTTTCCCCTTTGTAATCCGTGAATGTCTGTTGTCCCTGCCAACAGTGGCGATTTTAGCATGTAAATCTTGTTGGGGGAAAAAAATATATATGTGGCTTGCAAGGCCACTACACTACACAACACAACACTAAACAATACATTATTACACTATAACGGTGACAAACAGTGCCCACAAACTGTAAAGCTGTCCCAACAGCAGTCCCAACACCTTACCACTGCTACAACTGGCTATCAGCAGCATCTTGTCTGGCAGCGAAACAGTTCATTCATCCTCATTTAATGCCTTTAAAAAAAACATAGCTGATTTGGCTGACTTGCTTAAACAAATGTTGATTTCTACTGACAATTGAAATGTACAAACTATGGCATACGGGGACAACAAGCGAATAAGAGGCAATCGGTAATTTTGATTAAGACATTAATGAGCAAGTTAGGATGGATGTAGTCAATAACTATTTGTTCAGCACTTTTGAAATGTACAGCGAATTCAGAACATGGGTGTTCTCCCTGTACACCAAGTCAGAACCACGGGATAAATAAAGCAGACAATGAAAGCTCTTACAATATTCGATGATTACATTTCTCTAAAATAGGTTATAGGCTACATGTACACCACAAAGTTAGAACAGCAGGCGAAATTAAGAGGGGAAAATAGACCAAATTATTAAGGTGTGGCACATGGGCTAATAACAGCTTACTACACAACATACACTTAGTATTACTTTCTTAGCTACAGTATACATATCTCCCTGGCATATTACATCATTTATGCAGCAGCATATAAGACATTTTTGGAGCCACCTTGTTGTGCTGTGCTCACTTGAACAGGAAGGTGGAGCGGCGGTCCTTCCTGGCGGTCCTTCTTGGGTACATTTTGTCATCAACGTCTGGCATTCTATGGTGCTTTCAAGACAACTGGGAACTCAGAAAAAAGGTTGAATCATGGTGACATCATTGATCTAGAAAGATGCCCAAGTTCCCAATTTACAATTCCGAGTTGGATGACTATTCAAACCTTATTTTCTCAGTCTGAGCTAGTTTTTCCCCCCGAGTTCCCAGTTGTCTTGACTCACTGAAGTCCGAGACTTCTCAGTTCTGAGTTGAATTGCTACTCCACTTTGTCTCTACTGACGTTTTGCCTGTTTGATTGCCTTACGGAGGGAATAACTACACTGTTTGTATCCGACCATATTCCCAGTCACCTTGCCATGGTTAAATGTGGTGGTTTGCGCTTTCAGTTTTGCGCGAATGCTGCCATCTATCCACCATTTCTGGTTTGGTTGGGTTTTAATAGACACCGTGGGAACAACAGTCCCTATACACTTCCTGACGAACCCAAGTCACCGTGTCCGTGTAAACGTCAATGTTATTCTCTGAGGGTACCCGGAACATATCCCAGTCCATGTGATCAAAACAATGTTGAAGCATGGACTCCGATTGGAGTCTCTCCGAAGCCCAACAAAAGTCACTGTTGCAGGCCAATAAAAGCATAAACAGACTGGGCTACCTCACCCACTTCTTACTGGCCCTGAGTCAATCCAGATGTAGTCGTTTCTGTTTTCCACAAGCAACCGTATGGCATCATCATTGGTCACTGTGAGCCTCCATTCAACTAAACACAACTCATACCACCACACCCTGTTCAGACTTGACAGGTCAATGATTGGACACACAAATAATGCTGACTGACCATCATTACCAAAGTTCAGTCTGTATAGGAGGGAGTCAAATGTAGTGGCATTTCTACCCTGGGAAGAAAGTTAACCGTGTACATTTCACCACCAGGGGGCAGAGTGGTCATACAATTAAGTGTGAGGCTACGTAAGAGCAGTTGAACCATTTCTTAATTAAATCAACACATGAATCAACACATGAATCAACACATGAACATTATCAAAGTATTTCTTTCAAGTCATCCACGTAATAAATAGCAACACAATTAAAATCTAGTACACAAGACAAAAAGGATTAGAATAACATTTTATTTTTATAGAATTTATGGCACTTTAGCAGCTATATGGTTTTGCAAAACCACTACTGAGAGCTATTGAAATAAGACCTTTGAGTAGTATTGTTGGGTTAACCTCCACTACCTGGCAATACAGGCACAGGGAAGTTCAAACGGAAATATACATCTTACCACATCATTTTACACCATAAAATAAAACCATCCCATACAAACTGTTGAAGAAAACCAATGTTATCACACGCACAAAACAGCAGCTGTCATTGTCATAACTCAACAAATAGGGCAGCAGTCATTAAAATGGTTGAAGCCACTGTACAGTATACAGGTCTGAGGTCAGGCAGGTTTGGTGACCAGTATTTATTTAAACATCATCTCTGCAAGACACTCTGGCCATCCCTTCCCTAGTAGTGACTACTGTTGACTTTGGTCCCGTACTGAAGCCACCTCACTCTGTCGCTCAACTCACTCCCCCACTAAGCTCCTATTGGTACAAGTCCGAAGATAACCCCAAAACAGTACCCTGCAGGATTAGGCAAACATCCGTGGATCGTTGCACGAAATGAGTGCCTTTTGCTTCCCTTTGATATGTTAAGTAAAAATTGTGCACCAACAACACATTTAAGTCTGTTATATTAAATGAAGTAGCCTTTAACATAGACAACAAAGAATTCAATAAATCAGATTTTTTTGCATCTGAATAAAGACTTGCTAAAGTTGAAAATGTACTCTTTATGACAGAATCCTAATTAAGGTGATTTTTTTTTTTTTTACCACTTTATACTTCTCAAAAAAGGCACAGAATTGGTGGAATGACCCACATGGCTTGCTTTGGAGCTGCACAGTCCTCTCGTACCAGTCCACAGTGTGTGCCAACAACTTTCTAACTGTAATACTATGGTGTGGATCTTGAGTGGGATTGTAAAATCAGATGACGAAAATGTCTGTTAGAATAATTTGGGTCATACACCATACAGTAAAGTAAAACAATAAAGACGACGTTCAATAAGAACAACAGTGAATGTATGAAATGACCAGGCATGATTATTTCTGTAGCTTGACAACTATTCCCTCAGACAATATAGCTTGCTCCCTTAAAATATACACTCACTAGCACACATATTGTTGAATTAATCTTTGTGTGTAGTCAGGAGTTGCATGTAAAACTCTTCATTGCATTTTAAATCTAAATGTGTAGGCGAACATTAACATTTGATCTGAGATGGGAGAAAATGGCATATCTTTGGCATAGAGCTCAGTGTGAATCCCACCCCACCCCACCCACACACACACCTGATTGCATGACTTTATGCATGTGTACACAGGCCTCAACTTCAACTGAGCAGATGACTAACAATGAAACACCAGGAGAGAACGCAACCCCTCTGTCCCTGAGTGACTTTCAACTCTAATATCTGACCAGGGTTGACTAGTTGGGTTAGGTAACAAGATGGATGGAGGTCAGACATATTATACAGTCATTCACTTTGGCATGGAGTCCAGTTCCTGCTTTCTGCCATTTCTATCCAGATGACTTCTGGTCAGTTTGGTGGAGGAGACCAGCACCCCCCTGGTTCTGCTTCTCTCGGTTATTCAAAAGCACTCCTCTCATTTCCTCCATTATCACACATCATCTCCTAGTTTGTTGGTAGGGGTCAGACTTCACTGACTGGCAGGTCGGTAGGGTCCAAGTCAAGGGGGGGGTTCTGGTGTGTAGCCCTCAAAGGTGCTGCACTGTCTCCATGGCAACTCGAGGGTGGTGGCAGCAGTCACTTGGACAGGCGTGTCTCCTGCAGTGACAGTCGGGCGTGGCTGGGTCGTGGCAGGAGGCTCATGAAATGCTCGCTGTCCCACGCCAGGCTCCGGGCGTGCGCCGCCCGCGACAGCAGGGCACTCTGGGTAGGGTGGCACTGCAGATATGGGCGAGCGAGGGACGGGGGGCCCCGGGTGGCTGCTGTAGAATGTGGAAGAGGAGGAACAGCCACAGTGCTCCTGCTGAGAGAGGACAGAGGGGTGTGTCCCATAGAATCACAGTCAGACAGGCACCAAGGGTGGTGACGAAAATCTAATTTGGAAAACAGTTGTGAATAGAGTCAGTGGCAGACTTGTGGTGTAGCGGCTGATGCAGCAGCGGTGGTACTAGTAGCAGACAGTAGAATTGCTGGTAAAACTGTGACGGTGGTAGTGCAAGCAGTAGTAGTAGTAGCAGTAGTGCTTGTTTTTTTAAAGTTAGTATTTCACTGTCATTTCACTCTCTGTAAAAACAAGAGGGGGTGAGGAATAAAGAAAGACCATGTCAGTGGCCAGTTGGTGGTGTTGTTACGGATCTGCCCCTTTAAAAATATATATATTTTACATTTTTGCCTAAAATGACATACCCAAATCTAACTGCCTGTAGGTCAGGCCCTGAAGCAAGGATATGCAAATTATTGGTACCATTTGAAAGGAAACACTGAAGTTTGTGGAAATGTGAAAGGAATGTAGGAGAATAACACAATAGATCTGGTAAAAGATAATACAAAGGAAAAAAAACATTTTGTGTAATCATCTTTGAAATGCAAGAGAAAGGCCATAATGTATTATTCCAGCCCAGGTGAAATGTAGATTTTGGCCACTAGATGGCAGCAGTGTGTGCGAAATGTTCTAGACTGATCCAATGAACCATTTAATTTCTGTTAAAAAAAATTGTATCAAGACTGCCCATGTGCTTAATTTGTTTATTATTAACTTTATGTTCAAAATTGTGCACTCTCCTCAAACAATGGCATGGTATTATTTCACTGTAATAGCTACTGTAAATTGGACAGTGCAGTTAGATTAACAAGAATTTAAGCTTTCTGCCAATATCAGGTATGTCAATGTCCTGGGAAATGTACAACCTCATGGTATTAGCCTATGTTAGCTCAACCGTCCCGTGGAGGTTGTTAAGGAGGGAGCAAGCGAAGTAGCACTTATTAGATGTTAACCCAATCCATTCACCCAGCAAAAACAGTTTGTGACCATAAATAAAATAAAGCCCGATTGCCCATGCTGGCATTTCAAATCCCCCCCCCCCGATCAGTTCAAAATGATATGTAAAACATCAAAGTCATCATAATTCTGTACCATTAATTCAAACATGCAGTCGGACAGAGAACATGTAAAAATGTGCAGTACCAACCGAAAGTTTGGACACACCTACTCATTCCAGGGTTTTCCTTTACTATTTTCTACATTGTACAATAATCTTGAAGACATTTCAAACTACGAAATAACATATATGGAATCATGTAGTAACCAAAGAACGTGTTAAACAATCTAAATATATTTTATATTTAATATTCTTCAAATAGCCACCCTTTGCCTTGATGACAGCTTTGCACACTCTTGGAATTCTCTCAAACAGCTTCACCTGGAATGCTTCTCCAACAGTCTTGAAGGAGTTCCCACATATGCTGAGCAGTTGTTGGCTGCTTTTCCTTCAATCTGCGGTCCAACTCATCCCAAACCATCTCAATTGGGTTGAGGTTAGGTGATTGTGGAGGCCAGGTCATCTGATGCAGCACTCTCCTTCTTGGTCAAATAGCCCTTACACAGCCTAGAGGTGTGTTGGGTCCTTGTCCTGTTGAAAAACAAAATGATAGTTCCACTATGCCCAAACCAGATGGGATGGCATATTGCTGCAGAATGCTTTAGTTACCATGCTGGTTAAGCGTGCCTTGAATTCTAAATAAATCACTGACAGTGTCACGAGCAAAACACCCCCGCACCATCACACCACCTCCTCCATGCTTCATGGTGGGAACCACACATGCGGAGATTATCACCTACTCTGCGTCTTACAAAGACATAGAGACATCTCAAATTTGGACATGTCACACCAAAGGACAGATTTCCATCGGTCTAATGTCCATTGCTCATGTTTCTAGGCCCAAGCACGTCTCTTCTTCTTATTGGTGTCCTTTAGTAGTGGTTTCTTTGCAACAATTAGACCATGAAGGACTGATTCACACAGTCTACTCTGAACAGTTGATGTTGAGATGTGTCTGTTACTTGAACTCTGAAGCATTTAGAGGTACCTACCTGCAGCAGAGGTAACTCTGGGTCTTCCTTTCCTGTGGTGGTCCTCATGAGAGCCAGTTTCATCATAGTGCTTGATGATTTGTGCGACTGCACTTGAAGAAACGTCAAAGTTCTTGACATTTTCCAGATTGACTAAACTTCATGTCTAAAAGTAATGGACTGTTGTTTCTCTTTGCTTATTTGAGCTGTTTGTTCCATAATATGGACTTGGTCTTTTATAAAATAGGGCTGTCTTCTGTATACCACACCAACCTTCTCACAACAAAACTGATTGGCTCAAACGCATTAAGAAGGAAAGAAATTCTAGGGTTGCTACTTTGAAGAATCTCAAAAAGAAAATATATTTTGATTTGTTTAACACTTTGTTGGTTACTACATGATTCCATGTGTGTTATTTTATACTTTTGATGTCTTCACTATTATTCTACAATGTAGAAAAGAGTAAAAATAAAGAAAAACCCTGGAATGAATAGGTGTGTCCAAACTTTTGACTGGTACTGAAAGAGCAGTTTAATTACATGACTTGAAGCAGACCATTCAACAGAAACACCTACACCATAACGGCCTGTGTGAGAGCAAACAAAGGGCTACGTGATTCTTCAGGTATGCTAGGTCGGTTAGTTCATGAGCTTCCAAGTGTACATATACAGTGGATGTCATCATACAAAACATACACAACACAAACATAAACAGCTAAACAGTTATTTATGTGAAGATGATTGTGGTTTAGCTCCCAAAGATAAAGTTAATTCTCATTTTCGAAATAAAGTTTGAAGTTAACTGGGTTATGCAAGTCGACGGTGTGAGAGTAAACAGAAATACAGGCAGCGGACAGGAAGTAGAACTAGTGACAGGCAGGATGTGAGACGTCTAAGACAGGTATACAGCTGCAGGAGACTGCAGAGACACAGAGAGAGAAAGAGAGACAAGGAGAGTGTGAGAGCACATATGAAGTGATATAGACAGAAACAGGTCTGTACAACATTTTTTACACAACACTGCAGCACATCTTAGCGAGGTAGCGTCCCAATTTACTTTTAAATCCATCAGGGGAAGTGAACAAGTGCACACTAAGGTAAGATTCAAATCAGGCTGGCTCCAATATACACCCCTTGGACAATTAGAGCAACTTACAGGAGCAATTAGAGTTAAGGTGCCTTGCTCAAGGGCAAAGACAAATCTTTCACCTAGTCGGCTCCTAGCGACCTTTCGATTACTGGCCCAATGCTCTAAACCGCTAGGCTACCAGCGGTTAAGAGCGGGATGAGTGGGTGTGGAAGTGAATGGGAGGCCGTGACTAGCTGCAGAGGTCCAGGGAAGTTAAAGGGATACTGGGAGACTGTGGTTCTACTTACTCAGAGTCAGATGAACTCTTGGATACCATGTTTATGTCTCTGCGTGCTGTTAGCAATGCTAGTTAGCATTGTGAGCCAATGCTAACTAGCATTAGTTGTCATGACAAAGTCTACAGGTACGGTAGCATTGCGAAACTACCACTAATGTCCCTAACACAGCACACAGAGATCTAAAAATGTATCAACAAGTTCATCGGACTCTAAATTCCAGAGTTTCGCAGTATCCCTTTAAGCTACATTAAGTCAAGGGAATGAGTTTATGGGACTAACCCCAGAGCTGAGGTAGAGCATGAACAGGATGACAGGAAAAGCAAAGAAGCAGAGGTAGAGGAGAGAAGGTCTGAGTTGGAGTTACAGAATGGGCAGTGGGGTGGAGAGGTTAGAGCCCACACAGGGAGGTCATTTACAGTTTGGTTTTTAGGGAGGCAGAGTGGTGACTCTCCAGTCCACTCCATGACATCAAAGACCAAAGGTTAGTGAAAAACAACAGTACAGAGAAGGAGCTTTGGGGAACAGGAGCTGACATACGTGCTGCACTCCCCGATTCGGGCCGTATACCTCTGTATACAGGGGTTCGACAGCCGTCTGGCTTGCCGCATCTGCAACAACACAGTGGACAGCTGGATTAGAGCAGGTTGGGAAGGGCCAGGCTTGCCCACAGTACAGGGGGAAAAGAGAGGGAGTGGAAGAGAAAAGAGGAGATGTGGCGACTGCACTACCCATACTATGCCAGGGGGGCTAACACCTACAGTAGAAGCGGGACCAACCTCTACCTTCTGTAGTGAGTACAGAAAGTGACACATACTTTACACTCCTCATTGTTTGTGTGTGTTGGGCTGCCATGAACACGTGACACAAATAGAGAACAGATCAATGTGTTTCTACTAAGGACCAGACAGACGGGAGCCCTATAATCCCAGTGACGTGGTGGGTGGTTACGTACTGTGGCTGCAGATCTCCCAGGTCCCCGCAGGGCTACGATGGCCCCAGAGACAGCCTTGATCCAGCTGTGCATCTCCTCTGGACTGTCAGCCTGCAGGGAGAGAGGAGACAGGGGACAAAAGGGGCAGATTGTAAAGGGGGAAAGTCAGAGGTGAGAGAAATACATATACTGAGTGGGATATTTCTTAATATTAATCTAGACATATGTCATAGAAAAAATAAATATGTTTAATCTCTTCTCACCTGAATGTAAAAGGTCCTAGAAGTGGTGACAACCTCAAAGAGATTATCCCTCATCATGATGTCACTGGAAAAAAATAAAAATAAACAGTGATCAAAATTAAAGTTACATGCAATATATGTGGATGTAGAGGCTTCCTTCAACCATGACAATGCTGAGAGTTGTGCAGTACCTCTGTTTGCACTCCTGAACTTTGTGGACCTCCTTCAATGGAATAATTCTCAGAGGGTCCTTCTCCTGGAGAGAGGGGGGGGTCAAGAGGAAGATAAGTAATTACATTATATTTTAAGAACCCCAAATTAATAACAAACTGTTTTAACGTGCTATAGCTCAGTTCTGGTGACTTTTTAAAATGACATTCTACTCCAAAATGACGGAAATGCTGACGATCTAAAATATAATGTCCACTTCCAGAATCGAGCTAAAGAACATATTATTATTATTTTATTTTTTTCACCTTTATTTAACCAGGTAGGCAAGTTGAGAACAAGTTCTCATTTACAATTGCGACCTGGCCAAGAAAGCAAAGCAGTTCGACACATACAACAACAGAGTTACACATGGAGTAAAACAAACATACAATAGAAAAATAAGTCTATATACAATGTGAGCAAATGAGGTGAGATAAGGGAGGTAAAGTCAAAAAAAGGCCATGGTGGTGAAGTAAATACAATATAGCAAGTAAAACACTGGATTAGTTGATTTGCAGTGGAATAATGTGCAAAGTAGAAATACTGGTGCAAAGGAGCAAAATAAATAAATAAATACAGTAGGGGAAGAGGTAGTTGTTTGGGCTAAATTATAGGTGGGCTATGTACAGGTACAGTAATCTGTGAGCTGCTCTGACAGCTGGTGCTTAAAGATAGTGAGGGAGATAAGTGTTTCCAGCTTCAGAGATTTTTGTAGTTCGTTCCAGTCATTGGCAGCAGAAAACTGGAAGGAGAGGCGGCCAAAGGAGCAATTGGTTTTGGGTTAAAGTATTTGTAAAAAAATATTATAACAAAGGAGGGGGACCAACCTCTACCCTCTAACCTTAAGTCCATATTGTCAGGTATGCTATTAGCAATAAGCATTATCACCTGTAGCCCCACTAATGCAGCATAGTGGCTATAAATAAAATAAATAGGCTGAAGCATGGAGTTGCCTATCTGCATTTACACTGGGCTAATCATTAGTAGAGTCCTGCATCTGTTCGGATACCCATGTTCCCGTGAGTGAGCCATACATTTAAAACAAATTGCGCCGATCTGACCCATATTACGGGCGCAACAAGTTGTCTTCCTATAGAGGATCACTGGGTCCGTATTTTACATTCAGAAAACAGGGTTGTTGTTGTTCAGGGAATGAGTATTAAAAATAGCAAAATTGCCAGGTGACTGGAGTGGGCTGGCTGGGCATTTGGATAACGTTATTAAATTACTGAGATCAACACCATGACATTCAGTCACGAGAGGGGGAAGAGAGGGAGACATAAGCACTGGAAATCCACACAGAACGTTAAGAATGGATTTCCTACCGCCTCGCTGTCCTTTTCCCCCGTAGGATTCCAAGTTGAAGAAGACCCGTTTTGAGCTCCTTACTAAGGGTTAGTATATCCCTGATAATGACCCTTTTCGTCCAGTGGAAAAACTGAAAACTATCTGTTACTGGCAGAGAGATGTGGAACTCTTTCTTATAGGTCTATTAACTCATTAACCGCCTGGTGATGTCACCAAGAAGGCCAAAACTCCATCCCACCAAAACAGCCTGAAATGTCAAGCAGTCTTTTCAAACAGCTCTTACACTAAAAGGGCATTATTGTAATTTTCACAATATTATACCAAACTCAGTGTGGACATATATTTTTAAAAGATATATATAAAACAAAAAAATAAATGTTTGAGTACACTGGGCTTTAACCTCATCTGCCCATTCCTGCTATTTACAGGGTTACCGTGGAGACGGTGATGGATTTTTACTAAAACCAACCCCCCTCCCCACACACACCAATGTAGCTTCTCTTTCAACATTTTGCTACGTTACAGCCTTACTCTAAAATAAATTACACCCAATAACCCTTAATGACAAAGCAAAAACAGTTAATTTGACATTTTTGAAAATGTATTACAAATTCAAATCTAAAATATCACATTTACATAAGTACTCATAAGTACCCTTTATCTGTATCTGTACAAAATCTGTATTTTGGGTGCCGATTTCCGATAATTTTGTTATTATCTTTTATACCTTTTATTTAACTAGGCAAGTCAGTTAAGAACACATTCTTATTTTCAATGCCTGCCTAGGAACTGTGGGTTAACTGCCTTGTTCAGGGGCAGAACGACAGATTTTCACAGTTAACTAGTCCAACGCTCTAACCATTGCAGAGTAGCCTGCCTGTTATGCGAATGTAGTAGAAGCCAAGGTAAATTGCTAGCTAGCATTAAACTTTTCATATAAAAAAACAATCAATCAAAATTACTAGTTATAACTACTGATCCAGTTTAGCAGGCAACCACGTGAAATTGTGTCATTTCTCTTGCGTTCACTGCACGCAGAGTCAGGGTATATGCAACAGTTTGGGCTGCCTGGCTCATTGCGAACTAATTTGCCAGAATTTTACATAATTATGACATACATTGAAGATTGTGCAATGTAACAAGAATATTTAGACTTATGGATGCCACCTGTTAGATAAAATACCAAACGGTTCTGTATTTCACTGAAATAATAAACGTTTTGTTTTCGAAATGATAGTTTCCTGATTCAATCATATTAATGACCAAAGGCTCGTATTTCTGTGTGTTATTATGTTATAATTAAGTCTGATTTGATAGCGCAGTCTGACTGAGCAGCAGCAGGCCCGTAAATCAATGATTCAAACAACACTTTTGTGCGTTTTGCCAGCAGCTCTTCGCAAGCACAGCGCTGTTTATGACTTCAAGCCTATCAGCCTAATGGCTGGTGTAACCAATGTGAAATGGCTAGCTAGTTAGCTGGGTGTGCGCTAATACTGTTTCAAATGTCACTCGCTTTTAGATTTGGAGTAGTTATTCCCCTTGCGCTGCAAGGGCTGCGGCTTTTGTGGAGCGATGGGTAACGATGCTTCGAGCGTGGCTGTTGTCCATGTGTTCCTGGTTTCGAGCCCAGGTAGGGGCAAGGAGGGGGACGGAAGCTATACTGTTACACTGGCAATACTATAGTGCCTATAAGAACATACAAAAGTCAAAGGTATATGAAATACAAATGGTTGAGAGACAAATAGTCCTATAAATACTATATTAACTACAACCTAAAACCTCTTACCTTGGATTATTGATGTCTCATGTTAAAAGGAACCACCAACTTTCATATGTTCTCATGTTCTGAGCAAGGAAATTAAACGTTAGCTTTTTTACATGGCGCATATTTTACATGGCACACATTTTTACATGGCACATATTACTTTCTTCTCCAACACTTTGTTTTTGCATTATTTAAACCAAATTGAACGTTTCATTATTTATTTGAGGCTAAATTGATTTTATTGATGTTTTATATTAAGTTAAAATAAGTGTTAATTCAGTATTGTTGTAATTGTCATTATTACAAATGTAAAAAATTAAAAGGCCGATTAAATCGGTATCGGCTTTTTTGGTCCTCCAATAATCGGTATCGGTATTGAAAAATCATAATTGGTCGACCTCTACTTTACTCAGTACTTTGTTGAAGCACCTTTGGCAGCGATTTCAGCGATGACTCTTCTTGGGTATGACACTACAAGCTTGGCACACCAATATTTGGAGAGTTTCTCCCATTCTTCACTGCAGAGCCTCTCAAGCTCTGTCAGGTTGGACGGGGAGTGTCACTGCACAGCTATTTTCAGGTCTCTCCAGAGATGTTCGATCAGGTTCAAGTCCGGGCTCTGGCTGGGCCACTCAGGACATTCAGAGACTTGTCCCGAAGCCACTCTGTTGTCTTGACGGTGTGCTTAGGGTCATTGTCCTGTTGGAACGTAAACCCTCACCCCAGTCTGAGGTCCTGAGAAGGTTTTAATCAAGGATCCCTCTGTACTTTGCTCCGTTTATCTTTGCCTCGATCCTGACTAGTCTCCTAGTCCTTGCCGCTGAAAAACATCCCCACAGCAGGATGCCGCCACCACGTTTCACCATAGGGATGGTGCCAGGTCTCCTCCAGACATGACACTGGGCATTCAGGCCAAAGAATTCAATCTTGGTTTCATCAGACCAGAGAACCTTGTTTCTCATGGTCTGAGTCCTTTAGGTGCCTTTTGGCAAACTCCAAGAGGCTGTCCTGTGCCTTTTTACTGAGGAGTGGCTTCCGTCTGGTCACTCTACCATAAAGGCCTTATTGGTGGAGTGCTGCAGAGATGGTTGTCCTTCAGGAAGGTTATCCCATCTCCACAGAGGACCATCGGGTTCTTGAGCACCTCCCTGACAAAGGCCCTTCTCCCCCATTTGCTCAGTTTGGCCAACTCTAGGAAGAGTCTTGGTGGATCCAAACTTCTTCCATTTAAGAAGTATGGAGACCACTGTGTTCTTTTTTTTTTACCCCCCTTTTTCTCCCCAATTTCGTGGTATCCAACTGTTTTTAGTAGCTACTATCTTGTCTCATCGCTACAACTCCCGTGCGGGCTCGGGAGAGACGAAGGTTGAAAGTCATGCGTCCTCCGATACACAACCCAACCAAGCCGCACTGCTTCTTAACACAGCGCCCATCCAACCCGGAAGCCAGCCGCACCAATGTGTCGGAGGAAACACCGTGCACCTAGCCTTGGTTAGCACCCTGTGCACCCGGCCCGCCACAGGAGTCGCTGGTGCGCGATGAGACAAGGACATCCGTACCGGCCAAGCCCTCCCTAACCCGGACGACGCTATGACAATTGTGCGTCGCCCAACGGACCTCCCGGCCGCGGCCGGTTACGACAGAGCCTGGGCGCGAACCCAGAGTCTCTGGTGGCACAGCTGGCGCTGCAGTACAGCGCCCTTAACCACTGCGCCACCCGGGAGGCCCCGCCACTGTGTTCTGGGGACATTTAATGCTGCAGGCATTTTTTGGTACCATTCCCCAGATCTGTGCCTTGACACAATCCTGTCTCGGAGTGCTACAGACAATTCTTTTGACCTCATGGCGTGGTTTTTGCGCAGACATGCACTGTCAACTGTGGGACCTTATATAGACAGGTGTGTGTCCTTCCAAATCATGTCCAATCAATTGAATTTACCACAGGTTGACTCCAATCAAGTTGTAGAAACATCTCAAGGATGATCAATGGAAACAAGATGCACATGAGCTGAATTTCAAGTCACATAGCAAAGGGTCTGAATACTTATGTAAAAAAGGTATTTTTTTTTTTGTTATATAAATTTGCCATCATTTCTAAAAACCTGTTTTCGCTTTGTCATTATGGGGCACTGTGTGTAGATTGGTGAGGAAAATGTGTTATTTAATTCATTTTAGAATTAGGTTGTAACGTAACAAAATGGGCAAAAAGGGAAGGGGTCTGAATACTTTCCGAATGCATTGTATATTATACTCTGGGAATTCCCTCCCTATGGCACTCTTAACTTGAATGCTCCTCGAGAGGAATATTTCTCTCACACACAAGCTGACTAGGTAAATAGATAAACTATTTTACAATGGGGTGGTCTGATTTTTCTATTTATTATTTGTTTTGTTTGCAGAGGAAATGTAAATGTGGACTGTTTTAGCCACTTCAAAGTGCACCTTGGACAATTATTATTTAAAAAATAAAAAATAAAAATGTCATGCACGGGTCTTTTGGACTCCTTTCTGTTGAGCAAAACCAACTTTCAAGGCCTTATTGATACAGTATTATTTGGAACGCAAAGAAGACAAGGGAGAAAAACTGTCCTTGGGCATTGTTGATGATAAATAGACACATGCTGGAGAAAAACATGGGCAAGCATGGAAGTTCTTCGAGGAGTGTGTGTGTAGTAGGGCACATAGACAAGGACATGCTAGGACATGTGTAGCAGAGGCACAAGATTCCAGGAACATGAGGTGGAGCATGCCAGGACAAGCGAGTGTGTGAGTCATAAGTCATTCTAGTATGCTTTCCAGTGTTGATGAAATGGACTTACCAGGTCTGATTTGAAGTAACTCATTGAGTTCTCCTCCAGTAAGAAATATCTCCTTTTCCAATTCCTCATCTGGGGAAAAAGAGCATAAAAACACACATTCCTTCTTCATTCTACTGCCCCCCTACTGTAACACTCCAGACCTCAAACTAAGAGCCCCCCTACTGTAACCCACTATAGTCCCCTGCACTCACCACAGCTCCCTGCTTCACACAATAGCCAGACTTGATGACCGTCTTGTCTTGGGTCGGCCTTCCCAGGAAGTATGGCAGCTGGTTGTGGGATCTCTGCAGCAACTCTCGCTCGGAATCCTCCTGGCCCTCTCCCCTTTCCTGCTTTTGGGTTGGGAGGGGGGGTACACCTGAGTTGTGTAGTCCCATAAAATGGTCTGTAGATGCTTAAACTATCAACTGCAACTCTACTGAAAATGAACTAACAAGGGTTAGGGATAGATAGGGGGGCTAGCCTTGCCTACCTGCATCTGAGTTATGATGGGAACTCCCCCGATGATGTCAGTCCTGTAGGAGACCTGCTTCTTGGGTCCCAGGTTGTCCAGAAGGGCTTTCTGAGTCTCCACATTCTGTTGGCCATCATAGGACTTTGGCACCTGCAAGAGAAAATGGTGTGAAAAAACATTCCTAACATGTACAGGATACCTTGATTCCTCCTGTTTTACTACTTTTACTGATTACTCCTGCTTCTAGCTCTGTGGTCGAACCAGCGACCTTTCGGTTACTTGCCCAACGTTCTAACGGTTAGGCAACCTGCTGCCCAGAATGGTTTCTCCTAACAATAACCATCCTGCCAATCACCCTCTTGACTATCACACACATGGGAAATCTTGAGATTTTACTCACTTTACTAGGAGTCTATGACTTCAGTCATTAACAGGAAGTCCATTTTCTAAAGAGGACTAGGCTATGTATTCTTGTGTGTGAAACAAGTCCTCAGCAATAAAAGACAGTGCAGCATTTAGTGAGAGACTCACAGTGATTTTGGTGGCCTTATTGAGAGCGTTCACCCAGTCCACCAGGTCCTGCTGATCATTGGCCTGGAGGAAGAATTTCCTCATGCCAGCATTGATGACTGAGAAAGAGGAAGGGAAATACCAAGAAAGGGATGGAAGACATCAAAAATAGGCTTAATAGGGAGTGACACATTCAAAAGATTAAAAAAATAGCACAAATATATATATACATATAAAAAATAAAATTGGGTCCCTGGTGACAACATAGAAGTTAAAAGGCTGTAGCTTAATTAGAGCTGGTTGAGAGGAAATAGAGTGGATTGTCCAGCTTGCTCTCAGACTACACGTAACATAGCAAATGTAAATCCGGGACACTAAAATTAGTATGAGATTTTCCATTTGGTATGGTTACATAAGACAGGTTACTTAAGGCAAATAATAGAAAATGCTCTGACCAGGTTGGATTGTATGCTGTTCCTAACAGGACAGGGCATAGCAGGAGCATTGGTCCATTATATGAGAGTGGAGAATTGCATCAAGGCAATCATCAGCCCATTCTAATGACCTTCCACCAATATGTTAACAAAAGGGGCTCAAGACTATTACAAATTACACACACCAGTGATTCTGGCACAGAGTGCTCCTGTCGCCATCTTTCATTATATCTTAATTATTTTATCCCTCCCTTCACTTTCCCGCTTTCACTTTCAGACCATAGGGTTAAATTACATTGCATTATAGCCTGGGTGATGGTGCAGCGAATAGCTCTAAGCACTAGAACTTTGTGACACAATGGCCATCATTCTTTTTAGTTTCTATGAGCGTGGGTGTGCACGTGTGTTGCTTGCACCAGTGACCAAACAGACTCACACTAGCTAGTCAAACTTGTACATGCCATAGGTTATCATTCCATCTGGTCGTGCCGGTCTTGACCGCATCAAATCGATGTAATGAAGCTAGCTAAGATAACCAGCTATGTTAGCCAGCTAGCTCGCTAGCTACCAAGGCGAAATGAGGCTATTTTGATGCACTTCCCGTCCTTGTCTAAAACTCCATTCAAAATCAATCATTTTTTTATTCTCGTAACTATTCGAATACCAACGTCCATTTGGATAATCGAATAACCATCCCTAAGTCCCACTTGTTCTGACCACACACAAACCGCAGTGATGGAAACTGAAAGGAGACATCATGACCATTGACTGAACATTAATGGTGTGGAATGAATAAGTGACTCAATGAGTGGGAGGTGATTAGTAAGAGGCTGTCATGCCATGGGCATTTTGTTAAACCTACTGACAACGAGATCATGGAAAAAGAAAGACGAGGTTATAAATCAATCCAAAAGTGACAGAATTGAAACAAGAAGAAACCAAAATCGTACCAATGTGGCATACACGGGTGTGTATGCCACATTACCACATACAATTTACCCCACTATAAACTGTAAGTCTGGCTGAAGGGGTGTGTAGACCAAGGGTGGTGGGGGCTCTCAAAGGAAGTGAATAATAAGCTGGGAGGGCGATATCTAAGATCTGACTCACAGCTGCGATCACACACAAAACATGTGTGTTGTTGAGTCACACAGCTGGGCCACAGCATCAGAGCCACACACACACACGGACAGGAATCCTAGCTTGCCACTGATCCTTGTTTGACTGTAAGCCCATCTGGAAGTATGACAGCCTTTCCCAAATGACTTTTCCTGAAAACACCAATTAAGAGCTACTTTTAAAAGACATGGGAGTTAGGAAGGGGTGCGATGGTAATAAATGTGGAAATCAACAAAAACATGGCATGCAAACAGTGGCTTAAAAATACCCCAGACTTTTGAGAATGGGTTCCGATTCGGATGCCAGCATCCTGTCAAAACCCCAACACACACACACACAACGGTGTGGTGATGACGGGGTCGGTTCTGTCACACACACACACTTGTGTTTCCTTCTATTGAGGGCGAAGGGGGGAATGCTGACACACACACACAGGCCAAAAAGAGATTGTATTTTAAAATAATAATTTCAAACCTTTTATTGTATTGAGACATTATCACATAGGCCTATGTCTGTTTTTTTGTTCGTGGGAGTACTTGGGAACAGAAAAAAATTAAATTGGTCCGTGGGCCGCCAGTTGATGACCCCTGATGTACAGTATCCTGATCAGCTGCTATCCTGCATGTCTCTTTTGGATAAACTGCTGAAGCTATGCAGGGTTGTCCGTAGCGTGGAGACAAGCCACAGGAATATCAAGCTGAGGTGATAGAGGTGAGAGAAGGGCAAGAAGGAAGCATTCCTCCCTTAGGTTCAAGTCAATCTAAACGACCCAGCCTTGTGTACATGGTGGCATCTGTCAGGGCAGACCTTGAACTGAGAAATTCTGGCTCTGAGAGATGTCACTGTCATGTCAATCCTGAAAAAAAGCTGGATTTATTGCTGAACAGAAACATGGACTCACCTACCCCCCAATATCATTAGTCATTTCAACTCATGCAAATGGGAAAAAGAGACCATGGCCATATAAATAATGGAAGTTTTGGTGTCCAGTAACATTCTAAATCTAGAAACTAAGTTTGCTGAAATCTGTATATCTATAGCTGTGGTTTAGTATGAGTTTAAAAATACTGAAGGTCATGAAAAAAGTTGAGCCAAGTTACAACCACTTCCCTATGAATTGAGCAGAGGAACTGAGAGGAAAGAGAATAGTTGTCCTCAATCTTACCGAAGCAATACTCTGCCTTGGGTCTCTGCTTAGTGGCGTCGCTGACCTACGAGGCAAGAGAAGTACAAAAACCTAAATTAATGAATTTAATATCCCTTTTTCAACAAGCACCTATAAAATCGATTATTTGCAAATTCTTCAGCAAATCTCTTACCTTGGAGATGTAGGTGAGTTTGAGTGAGCCAACACAGTCCGCACTGATGGGCAGGTTCTAATGGAAAAATGTGGGTGAGGAACTATTAGATACCATTGAATACTGTCCATTGTTGCAAACCCTGACCTTATAATATGCGGGGGTGCTCTCATATTATGTACTTGGATTACTCTAAAGAAGAGCGACTTGGTGGTTGGAGGGGACTGGATGGGGGTGAGAACTTGAGTAATCAATTCAAGGTTATTCCATTGTTGATAATCTAATACAAGAACAACATTTTTTAGCAGGTTCAATTTTTCAGCAGGTTCAATTTATAAGCACTAACAGAATTTCAAACTCTAAGATGTGTTTAATGTTTGTGGAGTGTCAGTGCAGTGGAAATATATTAAGTCATTTTCAGAACCACCAGTAATTGGAACAATGGCATACTGCTAACTTTTTTGCATTCAGCCCCGTTTCACACCAACAAGCATACTCAAAATGATATGTATACGGAACAAAAATAAAATGTAACATGTAAAAGGTTGGCCCATGTTTCATGAGCTGAAACCAAAAAGATCCCTGAAATGTTCCATACGCACAAATAGCTTATTTCTCTCCAATTTTGTTTACATCCCAGTTAGTGAGTATTTCTCCTTTGCCAAGATAATACATCCACCTGACAGGGGTGGCATATCAAGAAGCTGATTAAACAGCATAATCATTACACAGGTGCACCTTGTGCTGGGGACAATAAAAGGCCACTCTAAATGTGCAGTTTTTTCACACAACGCAATGCCACATGTCTAAAGTTGAGGGAGAGTGAAATTGGCATGCTGACTGCAGGAATGTCCACCAGAGCTGTTGCCAGCAAATTTAATGTTCCTTTCTCTACCATAATCTGCCTCCAACGTAATTTTTGAGAATTTGGCAGTACATCCAACCAGCCTCACAACCACGCCAGCCCAGGACCTCCACATCCGGTTTCTTCACCTGCGGGATCTTCTGAGACCAGCCACCCGGACAGCTGATGAACTGGAGGACTATTTCTGTCTCCACAAACTCCTTTTGTGGAGAAAAAAACTAATTCTGATTGGCTGGGCCTGGCTCCCAAGTGGGTGGGCCTATGCCCTCCCAGGCCCACTCATGGCTGCACCCCTGCAAAGTCATGTGAAATCCATAGATTAAGGCCGAATGAATTCATTTTAATTGACTGATTTCCTTATATGCACTGTAACTCAGTCAAATCTTTGAAATTGTTGCGTTTATATTTTAATTCAGTAGAGAGAGAGTTGAGAAAGAGAGAGATTATTTCAAATGCCCATCCCTACAAGTAACATCCACAGACCTGGGTGATTCTCATGTTGAATCCAGTACCCTATTTTTCTCAATCCTAGTTATATTAGCAACCCATGCTCGTTGTTGCATCTTTAGAGCTCCCCTCTTTCTAAATTTCTAACAGATATTTTAATCTGTCACATGAAACCGCTTGTATGTGCAGTTCGCTTTTGACAACAGTATTTTCCCGCTAATTGCAGTGTACCTAGTCGATCTGTGCAAGAAAATAGCCTATTCCAAACAGACTCTGGGACAATAGATCCCATATTCATACAAGCAGTAGGCCATGGCAACATCAAAAAACAAACTTTAAAAAGCAACCGATCAGAACGTTTTGCTGAAAATGTTGCTCAACTTATTTCTTCACATTATAAGCGCAGCAATGCGCACCAGGCAGTAGACTACACACGAATGTTCATTCCATAATGCAATTAGCGGGAACACACTGTAGTCAAAACCACACTGCACATACACGCGGTTTCATGTGACAGAGATTAACCTATAGACAGATAAGCATGACTGGTCAAATGTACTTCTATTGACTGGTATTTCCATCAATGAATAGGCTACAAAGCATTATTTTGCAATGGGATTTTTTTCCCCCCTTATAGCGGACAATTGTTCGGTGGCAGCCCTGGTACAAACACTGTCTGAGGACATGAGTCTCATTACGTAACACTTTTACAAGTTCCTGTAAAAAACCCAATCAGTTTTTAAATAACATTTTATTCACCTATGAGGTATCATCTAGAGTAGTAAAAGTTATTTTATTCGCTTATATGCCTTCAGACTGGGGTTCTTATGTTCAAAACACTCATTACCGAAACGGCAAAGAAGCTCAAGTTGGGGAAAAAGTCTGATTTAAAGTTATAATAAATGTTATTATTTTATTTGGTTTTATGTTTACCTCAGGTCTTTTCATTAGGGGAGCAATGTTGAAAAATATTTGAATTTGATTTGTGTATTACTTTTTTGGACTGCTGCAGTAATGACAATGTTGTGGAAATTGTGGTCAAATGCATATTATCTGATCAATAAACATAATTATGAATAAGAACATATGCTAATCTCAGTAGTGAAAAATGACAGCTGGGTCATTCTCACAAAACTAATGCTAGCCATCAGTCGTACTGTGTTACCTGAGGGTTGTCCATGTACCACACCAGGCTGCCCGGTTGGGTGTCCAGGATGAAGTAGCGACGCAGGAACTTCCCACTGCTCTCGTTTTCCTCGATGTCCAGGAAGCCACAGATCCGGTTCTGCCGATCCACGTAAGGCATCTCCCAGCCGGCACATTCCCTGGCCCAGGGGCCGGGAGAGAGGAGGGGAAGAGGGTAGATGGAGGACAGCCTGGAGGGAGGAGAGAGAAGGTACTGAAGAGTTGCGGTCTAGTGCTAGAAAGCCTTGCCTGCCTCTCTGCTACTCTGCCCCCTGGTACTGGCTACACTCGGGATCATGTGACAAACTTCAACCCCGCCTCCTTTATCCCTTTCCATCTAGCCTAATCAGTTTCCCTCGGTCACCCATTCTACCATCCCCCTCTTGCTCCTTTTTTCTCCTCCCTCCGGCTCTTCATTCACATCTGGTAAGCCTTTGCAGTCTTCCCAAGCCTTTCCTTCTTTTACCTCCACAAAATCAGAGCTGAGAATTATTAGCCCAGGTCTACTTAAGTTATTCATTCATTTCCTAGAAGGTAACCGGACAGAGATCACAATTTAATTTACAGTACAGTCCAGGAACTCAGTCATCAACACAACAATCAAATACTCTGAGGAGCTGGGGTGAGCAATATTTAACCCAAAGACTAAGCAGCCAGCCAACTAACTCACTGACATCTCCTGGTGGATAAAATTGTATTACAGATATCAGCTCTCCAACTCAAAGACTAGTGAAAGATTAAGACATGCAGTTCAAAGTAAAAATTGTGGGGGCATAATACTGTATACATTGCTGTAATTTCTGATTGAAGGAATTGGAGTTATTAACAGACCTTTGAGTCCACGATAAAGGACCCTCTTTCTCTCCCTACCTCTGCCTCAGATAAAGAGTCTGGGACATTATGAGCATTGTGTGGGAGGATAGGGGTAAAGCTGGGACAAAAGGCCTGCTTGTTGTGCATTGTGTAAAGGGCTGACGACATCAGGGCTAGCCCCCGCAGCCCCTGGAGTCATTCAGTAGACACACGCACAGACGCTTGACGAAACACTGTCAGGGCTGATTCTAAACATTGATTTTAAAGAGTGTATAAAGGGGAGGTTCAGACTAGCTGGAGATGCTTCTTGGTCAACAGTGACTGGAGCATGTGTACGTCCACACTTACACAAGAGTGCATCAAATATGCATCACACTCACTCAAAATGGATTGGAAATAATTTGGCAGTCAACTTTTAGAAGGTTAGGCAACTGCTGACTTTTGAGAACTCCTCTGGTTTATTGCATAGCACATTGTATACATTTTGCCAAGTTGTTAGAAAAGATTGTAATGCAAGCTACACTACTGGTCAAAAGTTTTAGAACACCTACTCATGCAAGGATTTTTTCTTGTGTGACTATTTTCTATAGTGAAGAAATCAAGACTATGAAATAACACATATGGAATCATGTAGTAACCACAAAACAAAATATATTTGAGATTCTTCAAATAGCGACCCTTCGCCTTGATCACAGCTTGGGACTCTTGGGATTCTCTCAACCAGCTTCATGAGGTCACCCGGAATGCATTTCCATTAATAGGTGTGACTTGTTTCAGGTTAATTTGTGGAATTTCTTAATGCATTTGATCCAATCAGTTGTGTTGTGACTAGGTAGGGGTGGTATACAGAAGATAGGGCTATTTGGTAAAAGATGACAGTCCATTACTTTAAGACATGAAGGACAGACAATACGGAAAATTGCAGTCGCAAAAACCATCAAGCGCTATGATGAAACTGGCTCTCATGAGGACCGCCACAGTCATGGGAAGACCCAGAGTTGCCTCTACTGAACTTATCCTCTGCAGCAGAGTTATCAGCCCCAGAAATTGCAGCCCAAATAAATTCTTCAGAGTTCAAGTAATAGACACATCTCAACATCAACTGTTCAGAGGAGACTGCGTGAATCAGGCTTTCATGGTCGAATTGCTGCAAAGAAACCACTACTAAAGGACAACAATAAGAAGAAGAGACTTGCTTGGGCCAAGAAACACAAGCAATGGACATTAGACAGGTGGACATTTGTCAGTGGGACTATCATTTGTTTTTCAACAGGACAATGACCCAACACACCTCCAGGTTGTGTAAGGGCTATTTGACCATGAATGAGAGTGATGGATTGCTGCATCAAACAACCTGGCCTCCACATTCGCCCGACCTCAACCAAATTGAGATGGGTTGGATGAGTTGGACGGCAGAGTGAAGGAAAAGCAGCCAACAAGCTCAGCATATGTGGGAAGTCCTTCAAGACTGTTGGAAAAGCATTACAGTTGAAGCTGGTTGAGAGAATGCCAAGAGTGTGCAAAGCTGTCATCAACGCAAAGGGTGGCAATTTGAAGAATCTCAAATATAAAATATATTTTGTTTTGATTAACACCTTGTTGATTACTACATATACGTGCAGGATATGCTGTGTTGGCAAATATGCGTATGCAGCTGTAGGTTTTAAAACCTCCACTCTAGCATTCATGACACACATCTTTCTATCTTCATACTTTTATTTGGGTTTCTATGCAAAGTATATGATTGAATGTTTCTTTGAGCCTGCAGCTAGTTACTTGAAATGAGACAATCATGCATAAACATGATTCAAAAATGTGATTCACTGACAGAGAAAGTTAATAAAACACTAGCCTCCTGAGCAGGTAAATTGACATTTAAATATCTGGCTAAGCTAGTTAAACTAACATTGGCTAGCTTTCAAAGAATTTATTAAATGTGACCCGTTTCAGGAAAGTAGGCACTTGTCGCGGGTCACTACGTCACAGGAAAGCCGTTTGAACAAACCTTTTTATTTATTTTTTATCAAAATGTGTTGTTTTTTTGGCAGAAATGCCTTCTCGAACGTGAACTTATGTGCCTTAATTACAAACGTGTATGTCATTTGTAAATACGAATAAAATTGTTAAATTACGAGCCTAGTTGGTTTAGCCACAGAAAAAGATTAAACTTGAGTGGGCTGGACATGCTGAGAGATGAGTATGGATTGGTTTGCCATTTAGCACCATTCTGTCTATTTGAGATGGTCAGTATATCTAGGTAATCCTGTCTAATGCAGCTTTAAAAATGTATTGCGTAGTAAAACTGTATAAGCCTAATGTCAAGTTAAAGTGTACTGTTAGCTAGCTAACGTTAGCTGGCTGGCTTGCTAGTTAACGTTACAAATATTTTTTGCTCATATAATTTAAATAAACAAGTCATTAGGTGTAGGCCATAAGTAAATAGGTAAAGTGGGACAAGACTAAAGAGTTAAATCGTGAAGATGTTTCCACCAAAGGACAGGTATTTTCATATCCCTGGTAGCAAGATGTTATCTATTTTTGCTAACTTTCTATTAAAAATGTTTTGTAGTGAGATTTATTTATTTTGGGATATGAGTACCGAGTATGTACACTTCAGACCATTTTATTGGAAAACTACACAAAAATGTTAAAGTTACATTTTTTTGTGATCCAATACGCAATAGCATCATTTGGTTGTAATCCAGACAAGGTAAAAAATTATCTACAGTATGTAAAAGATGATATTTCAAAATAAGGTATGTATTTTTATTTGTAATACATTTTCATAAATCCAGTTTTTGCTTTGTCATTTTGGGGTATTGTAGATTGATGAGGATCAAAAACAATTTAATCCATTTTAGAATAAGGCTGTAATGTTCAAAAATGTGGAAGTCAAGGAGTCTGAATACTTTGCGAATGCACTGTGTGCAGTGGTTCGTAGGGGCAGGGGGTAAGGACTTCATTACAGGATGCTAGGGCAAGGGTATTGAACAGGACAATGTGGTAGTGGTGGTGGTGTGGCTGAGAGGAGGGGTGCTAGTGGTGGATGGAAATGGCCAAGTGATTGAAAATCTGATAGAAATCAAATACCTGGTGTGCCTGAATGATGCCGAGGGACCAGGATGAATGTAGCCAAAAGGAATGTTTGGAGGAAAAAGGGGGAGGCTTGCAAGCCGAAGAACACCATCCCTACCGTGAAGCACAGGGGTGATAGCATCATGTTGTGGGGATGCTTTGCTGCAGGAGGGACTGGTGCACTTCACAAAATAGATGAAATCATGAGGGAGGAAAATGATGTGGATATATTGAAACAACATCTCAAGACATCAGTCAGGAAGTTAAAGCTTGGTCGCTAATGGGTCTTCCAGATGGACAATGACCCCAAGCATACTTCCAAAGTTGTGGCAAAATGGCCTAAGGACAACAAAGTCAAGGTATTGGAGTGGCCATCACAAAGCCCTGACCTCCATCCTATAGAACATTTGTGGGCAGAACTGAAAAAGCATGTGTGAGCAAGGAGGCCTAAAAACATGATTCAGTTACACCAGCTCTGCCAGGAGGAATGGGCCACAATTCACCTAATTTATTGCGGGAAGCTTGTGGAAGGCTACCCGAAACATTTGACCCAAATTAAACAATTTAAAGACCATGCTATCAAATACTAATTGAGTGTATGTAAACTTCTGACCCACTGGGAATGCAATGAAAGAAATAAAAGCTGAAATATATCATTCTCTCTACTATTATTCTGACATTTCACATTCTTAAAATAAAGTGGTGATCTTCACTGACCTAAGACAGGGAATTTTTGCTAGGATTAAATGTCAGGAATTGTGAAAAACTGAGTTTAAATGTACTTGGCTAAGGTGTATGTAAACTTGCGACTTCAACTGTATCAGACACACTACCGTTCAAAAGTTTGGAATCACTTAGAAATGTTCTTGTTTTTGAAAGAAAAGCAAAAAAAATAGTCTACTAAAATAACATAAAATTGATCAGAAATACAGTGTAGACATTGTTCATGTTGTAAATGACTATTGTATCTGTATTTTTTTGTAGTTGTATTTTTTGTTGTTGTTTTGTTGTTGGATATAACAGACTAAAAACACCAAGAAATCAGCTCCAAGTGATTTTCATTTAAGAAATCTGTTCAAGTATTCCCATGGATAATAAAGAGAAACGTGTGATCACATAGAAATGTAAGCAAGGTTTGAAATGATTACGTTTTAGTCAAACATATCCTTTGTGCTTCTATCGGTCAATTTGCTGTCTACAAATTATTTGTAATTATTATCATCCGGACCCCCGACAATCCACTCAAGAAGAAAAAAATACATAATAATAAAATTGTCCCGCTACTGAATTTAGTTGATGATTGCTGCAGTATAGTGTATAATTCGGCAGCCCAGATCTCACTGGAAAGACTAGATATCATACAGGGGCAAGGACTATGTAGTGGGGTGTTTCAGACCTCCCTAGTGTCTGGACTACAGATTGAGATGGGGGATATGCCATTGCAGATTAGGAGACAGCAGCTGGCAATGAATTATTGGGTCAACCTACAGGGACATTGGGTGTCTCATCCTGCAAAAGGAATTCTACAGGCATGCTGGGAACATGAGCGAGGACAGAACGAACACGAGATTTGGGTGGATGGGTGATACTCAGGCAAAGAGAGACGGGACTGTAAGGAAGGAAGTTTAGCCTCACGGTAGCTATTCCTGTGAACCCACCATGGCTACTCCCACCTCCAGTAGTTGATCTAAAAGTGTTGGAGAGACTACGGAAAGATAGTGAGTGGTTTGATCCATCTGATTTGTTTAATAGACATCTGGATAATGTATATCAGGATTTTGTGGCCATTTACACTGATGGCTCAAAAGATCCTAGGACAGGACACTGGGTCAGCATTTGTAGTGCAGGAAAGTGGGGTGGCGGTCAGGAAACCTATTACAGATCACCTGGCTGTATATATGGTGGAGCTGATGGGTGTAGTGTTATTGCCTTGCAGTGGTTGGAAGAAGGCAAGCTAGACAGAGTAGTTACTTGCTCTGACTCATGTGCAGTGTTGATGAGTCTGCAGTCCTTTAGCTCACGTAGCAGACAAGACCTGCTGTATGAGGTACTACAAACCCATGGCAGGGTTAGACAGATAGGTATGCAGACATGTTTTCTTGGGTCCCAGCCCATGTGGGGGTGAAGGGGAATGAGGTAGCTGGTGTACTGGCTAAACAAGCACTTAGTAGTGGGGATGTTGTAGTTTCAATGAGCAAGGCAAAAAGATTGATATGGACAGTGATGGTGCAGAGATGGCAGGAGCAGTGGTATAGGGACACTAAGGGAAAACATATATCCCAAATACAGAGATAAGTCAGGGAGGGGAGGACGGCAGGAAGAGAGGAGGCTATTTTTACAAGACTACGGGTGGGACACAGCCGGTTGAATAAGACTTTAAATGTTATAGGAAAACATCCAAAAGGAAAGTGTGATTATTGCCAGGAAACAGAGACAGTGGAGCATTTATAAATGTTATACTGTAGGAAACCATCCAACAGGAAAGTGTGATTATTGCCAGGAAACAGAGACAGTGGAGCATGTATAAATGTTATACTGTAGGAAACCATCCAACAGGAAAGTGTGATTATTGCCAGGAAACAGAGACAGTGGAGCATGTATAAATGTTATACTGTAGGAAACCATCCAACAGGAAAGTGTGATTATTGCCAGGAAACAGAGACAGTGGAGCATGTATAAATGTTATACTGTAGGAAACCATCCAACAGGAAAGTGTGATTATTGCCAGGAAACAGAGACAGTGGAGCATGTATAAATGTTATACTGTAGGAAACCATCCAACAGGAAAGTGTGACCGGCAAACTGTGCCAAAATATCCTCCAAACAACGGCTGTATCACTTTTATACAACGGTTTACCAACATATTCAAATAATGATTGAACATTTTGATGAATTTATTCATAATATTTCATCCTTCCACAAGATATAGTCCCGACCCAAATCTAGGGTTTTTACCTAAGCCGGCTGGTCGTTCGTTCTATCGGTTCGGTTGCTAGAGACGCGACCCAGTTGTTCGTTCTAAATGTTCCATTCCCATAATGGCTGGCAACGTTCTTATTAGAGGTCGACCGATTAATCGGAATCGCTGATTAATTAGGGCATATTTCAAGCTTTCATAACAATAGGAAATCTGTATTTTTGGACACCGATTTGGCCGACTTAAAAAATATAATATTTTTTTACACCTTTATTTAATCTTTATTTAACTAAGCAAGTCCGTTAGGAACACATTCTTATTTTCAATGATGGCCTAGGAACGGTGGGTTAACTGCCTCGTTCAGGGGCAGAACGACAGATTTTCACCTTGTCAGCTCGGGGGATCCAATCTTGCAACCTTACAGTTAACTAGTCCAACGCTATAACCACCTGCCTCTTGTTGCACTCCACAAGGAGACTGACTGCCTGTTACTTGAATGCAGTAAGCCAAGGTAAGTTGCTAGCTAGCATTAAACTTATCTTATAAAAAACAATCAATCAATCATAATCACTAGTTAATAACTACACATGGTTGATGATATAACTAGTTTATCTAGCGTGTCCTGCGTTGCATATAATCTGACTGAGCATACAAGTATCTGACTGAGCGGTGGTAGGCAGCAGCAGGCTCGTAAGCATTCATTCAAAGAGCACTTTCGTGCGTTTTGCCAGCAGCTCTTCGCTGTGCGTCAAGCATTGCGCTGTTTATGACTTCAAGCCTATCAACTCCCGAGATGAGGCTAGTGTAACCGATGTGAAATGGCTAGCTAATTAGCGGGGTGCGCGCTAATAGTGTTTCAAACGTCACTCGCTCTGAGACTTGGAGTAGTTATTCCCCTTGGTCTGCATGGGTAACGCTGCTTCGAGGGTGGCTGTTGTCGTTGTGTTCCTGGTTTGAGCACAGGGAGGAACAAGGAGACGGAAGGAAGCTATACTGTTACACTGGCAATACTAAAGTGCCTATAAGAACATCCAATAGTCAAAGGTATATGAAATACAAATGGTAAAGAGGGAAATAATCCTATGATTCCTATAATAACTACAACCTAAAACTTCTTACCTGGTAATATTGGAGACTCATGTTAAAAGGAACAACCAGCTTTCATATGTTCTCATGTTCTGAGCAAGGAACTTACATGGCACATATTGCACTTTTACTTTCTTCTCCAACACTTTGTTTTTGGATTATTTAAACCAAATTGAACATGTTTCATTATTTATTTGAGGCTAAATTGATTTTATTTATGTATTATTTTAAGTTAAAATAAGTGTTCATTCAGTATTGTTGTAATTGTCATTATTACAACAACAAAAAATAATAATAATACAAAAAATTAAATTTAAAAGAAAATTTAATTGTCCGATTAATCAGTATCGGCTTTTTTTGGTCCTCCAATAATCGGTATCGGCGTTGAAAAATCATAATTGATCTACCTCTAGTTCTTATCCCATGCTTTCTAGCTAGGCAACTACGGCTAATTTACAGTTACATCATAAAGTACAGCCATAATAACAGCAAAGTAGCTGCATTTGCATTTGTTTAAGCGGTTTTCTAGTGACATTTGTGTGGAGCTAATGAGGTGCAATTTCGCCTGGTTTAGAAAATGTGCTCACTCGTCAGGACACTGTTGTTCAGAGGAACTAGCCAACAACACAGCTAACACAATCACATCAAACTGAAGCTGGAAAGACTGCAAACTAGCTGCACTGTTTCATTTTACCTTTTTTCAAATTACATTTCTTTGTTTGTATATATATATATATATATATATATATACTTTTATAAAGAACTTGGAATCCATGGACAGGCTCTGCGGCAGACCATCAGAGCAGTTTCTCAAGCAGCTGAAAGAGGCAGCCAGTGGATCTGGATCAAACGGAAGGACCCTTGCTGGGCTATAACTTCATGACCCCCCACCCCCACCTGAGAACCCAATTCAGATCCCTCCAACTTGAGGAGGGCATATGAGGTATGCGGTCAGCTGTAGGGCTGGCTCAGGGAAGAGGACGCCCCTGCCTTGCATTGTCCCGTGGGACATCTTAATTGGGCATGGGACACAAGCTAAGGCTTGATCACCCTTTAGCTGGCCACCTTTGATGAGGGTGTTTAGTGATTAAAAGGCCGAAACCCCCACTGATTCGAAGGCACACTACTGAGGATGTGTCCCAAAATTGACATCTTAACCCAGTCTAAGAAATAAACCTCCCATGCCACTCTGTCAACATCAAGGCAAATCTCATGTGAGTGCATTCCATCTATTGGCACAATGGACAGTTTTTAACATCTCGTCCTGTGTTTTATGATTCATAAAAATGATGCCAGCTGATTCATGATTTCGACTAAGAAACGCTGCCCGTCTTTCTTGTCCCGACATGTCCATTACTATGGGACAACTGGAGATCGAATTTGAATATTGAAACAATGTTGCAAATATCGGGGAGACAGACAATAAGGTTTATACAAATCTCTACTGTTGAAAACTAAATGTTAGTCTAAAAGAAATGTGAGATAATGTCCAGATGCTTTTTATAGTGGAGATCAAGTTTATAAAGTGCCTGGGTGGGGCTGACGAGACAGTGGATTGCGCAGTCAGATGGAACAGAGTAAATAGGCATTTTAAGGTCATAGATTTAGCAGGTGGTAACTTGTGGAATAGACACCAGCTGGAATGCGGTTTTAACCAATCAGCATTCAGGATTAGACCCACGCCTTGTATAAAGGAGTTTACTGAGTAGAATGTCACTAGATACCGTTTCAAATATTTGTTATATTTTTTTAAAGAAATGGGGCTGGCTGGATTTAGTATCTCCCAGTCTCTGGCCCACAATCCAGTACAGTATGTGGGGGTAATCCCGAGTGGCGCAGCGGTCTAAGGCACTGCATCTCCGTGCTTAAAGCGTCACTACAGACACCCTGGTTCGAATACAAAATGTATCACAACCAGCCGTGATTGGGAGTCCCATAACCGGCGCACAATTGGCCCAGCGTCGTCCGGGTTTGGACGTCATTGTAAAGAAGAATTTGTTATTAACGGACTTGCCTAGTTAAATTAAAAACGACGTTGGATGCCAACCACCGATAAACCCCACCGAAGAAGTAGTAGTCGTTTGGCTAAACAAACGTTATAACGAATTGTGGCTTTTATTTAGGAAGTATAAGGCTAGTTAGCAGCAAAAACACAACACACTTCTCGTGTAGTGATAGTTCTACTTTGCAAACTACTGCTTTACCCAACTAGTGAAACACAGAATGCAGCGGACGGACTTTTTTCTCCTTCACTAACGTAGTTAGCTAACGTTACTGGCCTGGCACAGAATGAGCTCTGACAACTAGCTCTAGTTAGCATAACTGTAGCTAACCCATTCATAGACGCTAACTGCTACGGCTCAGACGGGTTTTCGAAAGGTAAACGTTAGCTAACAAACGCACTTCAACTGTTCGCCAGCTTCACGTCAAGGCTTTAACTATAGCTAGCTAGCTACCAAAACTTTGTCTCGAATAAACGTTTACATGTATATTTGGCGGCTTGCAACCAGTGCAACTTACTCAAGTTTTCTTCACACAGGAGCTCATTGATTCAGCCTCTCCTCTTGTTATGCTGGGTTGGATGAGTTCCCACTCACTGTATAAAACGTAGCTAGTGTTACTAACTTTAGGCTGCTACTGTGTGTGTGTTAAACATGGATTCTTTGCCCCATCTAGCGGCCACAATCAGAACTGCTTTTTATAAAATAAACAATTGCAAAGCGAAAACTTTATATTCAGCATAATTTCCCGCTAAAGTACCCTCGTATCTCCTTTGCCTGATCTAATTGCCGTCACATAAACTAAGTGGCGTGTATTCATGGATGGACCCGAAAAATAACAAAATAATGTATATTTCGTCTCTGTGCTTCATAATTTTCCTTCAATTCGCAAGAGGCTGAATGGGTGCTGTCTGGTGAAAAATGATATGATATTGCTGGCGCCCATAGCGTTGAATAAAGGGAAGCCGGTGAGCGTTTGGCCTCCCTTGATAAAAAATAATAAAATAACCAATCAGTGTTGAGTTAAACTGAGCGAACTCAACTGTGAATGGTCCTGGAGCACCAACAAAAAGTGTCAAGGGAAGACAGCTTGGATTTGGCTTCACACCATTCACATCACACCAAAATCCAAATGTAATTTACAGACAAAAATGGAATTGTTGCATCTCCTTTTGTTTGTGGCTAGCTAGCTAGCTAAAATTGTCCCTTTCCTACATTAACCGTGGATGGAGATAGATATTTGGACTTCATTCTCTGTACTGGCCAATGATTATAATGGCAATTCGGATCCAACCATAAATACATACATTATGCCCCTGGCCTGAAAGGCTTGAAGTTCAACATGTAGCTAGATGTAGTAGGCTAATGTTAACTCTCGAGCTGCACAGCGGTGCTAGAGGCGTCATTACAGACCCTGGTTCGATTCCAGGCTGTATCATAACTGGATGTGAGTCCCATAGGGTGGCGCACAATTGACCCAGCATCGTTAGGGTTTGGCCAAGGTAGGCAGTCATTGTAAATAAGAATTTCTTCTTAACTGAATTGCCTAGTTAAATAAAGGTACAAAAATACAAATAAACTAGCTGGCCTGGCATTATAGGCAGGTAGCCTTGGACAACAAAAACTAAAAGTGTGTACTGTATGACATAGTCATAGACCTTTTAGGCAACATGAAAGAGGAGGATGGCATTGACGTTTCTCTACAAGTAGGGTGAGTCAACACTACCTGTGCATACAGAAATCAGTACCATGGCCAGCAACGTCATATTTAGCTTTGTTTGGACTAAATCGTTTTTTCACTGTTTTAAACTAAGCATAGGTGATTAGATGATGTTGCAGTTGAAATGGCGCAGGAATAGTGGAGGCAGTGCCAGTTCTTTGCAACTTGCAGTAACTCTCCCTGGTTCTAAATCAATAGTTGTTTAGTTGGCCGAAAATCTCGGAAACATTTCATGTTTGTTACATTAAATATGTTTTGTGGACTTCACCGACTAATGTTGCTTTCCGGTTTAGTGAAGAAACAAAGCTGTGGTTTAATTTATTCTGCCACTGTGTCTTCTTATTGTCTCGGCCTTAGGCCTATATTACACGGTGTCATGGCATATGAAGTAACAGGTTATAGAGCAAACAATGCAATTATCATAAGACGGGTTTTAAAAAAAGGCTTTTAAGGCTTTTATTCCTGGCTTGGCTTTTTCAGTGATTTACCCATGCACCAATACTGCTTCAACTACACCTAATCATTTAATCCATAAATCGTAAGAGCCGATTAATGATTTTGTGCCTGAATAAAAGAGTTGGCTGCGCTGTGTCGCCCCCCATGTGAAAAGCAAACGAAGTGTAGGCTGTGTAAACGGCCCACATCTCTGCTGCAGCTATCAAAGTCCGCACCCTGGAGGCCATGGCATGCGAATGTTTATTTTCTTTGTGGAGTTCTGTACCACCTCTGGCGTAACATCTGCATTGCCGTCCAATTGACCAGTGTGTTGTGAACAATATTAGCGTGAGCAACGATAGTGTAATCGATGATTCATCTTCAAAATAAAAGTCCCCACTAATGCAAACGGATAAAAATAGCAGAATCATGCCACAATTGGACTAGATGTTATATACATTTAACAAGACAATTATGTGTTAATTTGACCCACTGAAAAGTAAAAATCAGTTGAAATCTCACATATTTGCATTGGGGGCATACTTTATTTCTTTATTTAACCAGGAAGGGTTACAGTACAGCCTAACATATGGATTGTGCATGAAATTGGGTATCAGCCTACTCAGTGACACTCACAGAACACAACTGTGTAGAGTTGACACAAATATTAGTGCCTTAGCTCTTATTGTGGGACTCTAAAACTACTGAAATTAGCAACATTTAGCTCACCAGTCAATCTGTGTATTGAACATTCATATTGCAATGTACAGCCCAACCTATGGATTGAGCAATCAAATTGCCATCAATAAAATCGAATTGTGTACATTGTCCATAGCTTATGCATGCCCGTACCATAACCCCACCGCCACCATGGGGCATTCTGTTCACAACGTTGAAATCAAGAAAACCGCTCTCCCACACAATGCCATACAGTTGGTCTGCGGTTGTGAGGCTGGTTGGATGTACTGCCCAATTCTCTAAAATGACGTTTGGGGCTGCTTAAGGTAGAGCAATTAACATTCAATACTCTGGCAACAGCTCTGGTGTACATTCCTGCAGTCAGCACGCCAATTGCAATTTTCGTTCAGCTCATTTTTAATATTTTTTATTTAACCTTTATTTAACTATGCAGGTCAGTTATTAAGAACAGTGGCTGCTGCCAACACACTGACAATGACACTGACTCAACTCCAGCCACTTTAATAATGGGAATTTATGGGAAATGATGTAAATATATCACTAGCCACTTTAAACAATGCTACCTTATATAATGTTACTTACCCTACATTATTCATCTCATATGCATAAGTATACACTGTACTCTATATCATCGACTGCATCCTTATGTAATACATGTATCACTAGCCACTTTAACTATGTCACTTTGTTTACATACTCATCTCATATGTATATACTGTACTCGATATCATCTACTGTATCTTGCCTATGCTGCTCTGTACCATCACTCATTCATATATCCTTATGTACATATTCTTTATCCCCTTACACTGTGTATAAGACAGTAGTTTTGGAATTGTTAGTTAGATTACTTGTTGGTTATTACTGCATTGTCGGAACTAGAAGCACAAGCATTTCGCTACACTCGCATTAACATCTGCTAACCATGTGTATGTGACAAAAAATTTGATTTGATTCGATTTGATTTGAACAAATTATTATTTACAATGAAAGCCTATGAAACATGAAACATGGGACCAACACTTTACATGTTGCGTTTATATTTTTTTCAGTGTATATAGTTTACACAAATATTAGCTCTTGAATGAATTTGAATTGTTTACAGTTGTGTTGAATTTATATAACAACATTCCAACATTGTATAGCATTATCTAGGCCAATTGTGGCATGATTCCACAACTTCTCACCGTTTGCATCAGTTTCAATGGGGGACTTTTATTTTGAAGGCGAATCGTTGATTCCAAAAATGTTGCACACACTGTCGTTCACGACACACACCGATTCTCTGACTGGCGACCAGCCGGGATTGAAAAGGTTGTCCGTAGTAGGCTCGAATAACTTAATTGAAAGGCAATAGAACATGGCATCGAATAGTTGCAGTGGAGTTCCCAAATGGGAGAGAAAAACACGTTTGTTTCTTTGTATCTTCGGTTTGTTTTTGTCATTCTATGCTCTGCACGTTGAGATTTCGCGAGAGAGGGACCCTGAGTATCGGGCGATGTGCGACCTGGGAGATTCTGTGAGCTGCTCTAAAGTTTTCACCTCGAGGTAAAATAGTGGAGAATGTATTTTCTTCATGCATAGGCCTATAGTTTATTGATGTGTTTCGGAGCCGTTTTCATATTTATTAGTAGCCTAGGCCTATATGTGTGCGATGTTGGGCAATGAACGCACTTCTATAACTCAACCAGCGTGCTAAACACAATTATCGCAGTTCCGTAGCATACGAATAGACAACGTTGTTCATATAATTCATAGATAAAGATGATCTATTATATTTCAAAGAGTCGAGTGACCACTCTAACAATGGAAATACATGGCTTCGAAGATGGAAGGCAGTCGGGAGGAGAGATCAGGTGGAACCATTCTTGCCAATGACAGGGCAGATACGCGAGTGAACAAGGGGCACAACTCCCGATATAAAGTAGTTTGTTTTTTAATTGCTGAAATGACACGTGCGTCTTGTTATCAGGGGATTCGTAACAACCGAAGGATTACGAACCTTCTATTCGATCAAATAAGCCTCACGTAGCAAATTAGCAATTACATTTGTTGTTTACCAAATAAAAAAATTCCTCACTTCGTGGTTATTTTCGTAAAATCTCTCGCTTCGCCTCTTCCTGTAGAATCTCCACCCCCTCTCAATGCCACGTACAGCCTACATTTTTATCTGGGCAGCACTGATTGCACTGCACAGGGCCTTATCATTTTTTAAAGTTTTTATTTATTTTGATGACCTGGAACACATGCTGGCTTTTAAATGATTTACTCTTTTTTTGTTAGGTGAATCTTAGTCAAGATGATACCAAAGAAAGTCTATTTTTCTATCGCCTACTTATTATTTTCTATAGCTTGGGTGTGTAGTTTAGTCTTTGGTAGAATCTTGAATTAAATTGTGGCATTCAGATTAGACAAACAATTCACACATGACAGATAGGATACAGTGCATTGTAGTATTTCTAAAAATAGGCCTACACAGTCACAGTAATCAATTTTAATTTAAAAGCTGCACTGATGCCACACAATGACATGCTTGTATCATACTTATCACATTATTCATGACAAAGTATTGTGTTTTGCCTCTTTTTTTTGTCAGATGGGGACGTGGTTTTGGGCTTGTACAGTTCTTCTTTGCTAAAGACAGTGTACTGAATCAACCCAACAGTCTGTTGGGGATCATTTTCTACACATTGCAACTGGCTCTGGGTAGGTCAAATACTCTATGTAGGCTACTCTCTTGTGAGTTGAGATGTCTGTTTCTGATCAGTTTAGGCTAACTTTTGACTAACACAATACAGCTCAACTGACCAATTGTCACCCCCCTTTGGATTGTCATTAGCTGACACCGTGATGACAGCTAATCTTACTGGGTTGGGGGTCCATATATATTTTAGTGGTTATTATTTTGAATTATCACTAGGCTGTACACAATAATGTCTTATCAAGTGCTTTTTAGGGTTGGGTTCAATTTAAATTCTTGAATTTGCTCATTAAGTGGAGAATTTACATTGAGTTCAATTTGAATTTGAAGATTGTTGAAATTCAAATTGAACTCAACATAAATTCTCCATTTAATGAGCAAATTCAAGAATTTAAATTATGGAATTGGTATTAGACTGTTAGAATTGGAATTAAATTTGTAAAAATGTTTTTTTTTTATTGGAATTCAATATTTGTATATTTAATTGAATTAATGCACTTAGTATAACCAAATGTACTAAATGAATTGCATTGAATTATATAAACTTGTATTTCTATATTTCCAGTATAACTAGGCTGTCTGAACAGTGACGTGATCAGCCTGAAAGCCCCGGGGAATTGAATTCAAATTTGTAGATTTGAATTACTAGAGTTTACCTAACATTGGAGTTGAGGGGAATTTAATTCACTCTGAATTCAAAGACGGACATGGAATTTAAATGGAATTTACAGGGAGAGGGAATTGAATTACAATGGAATTTGTGGAATTAACCCCAACCCTGTCATATACGATTATTCAACATTTCAGACACCCACGACAGTTCCCCATTTTGATTATTTTATGTTATGCAGGGATGCTATAATGTCTCCTTACTCACTGGTTGCATCCCAAATGGCACCCTATTCCCGTTTTGCAACACTTCTGACCAAAGCCCTATGGCGGCCCGTAGGGCTCTGGTCAAAAATAGTGTACCAAATAGAGAATAGGTTACCATTTGGGACACACAACCAACATTCACTGTCTCTTGTGTCTACAGGTCAGTCTGTGTCCAGTAGGGCAGCGTTCCTTCTGGTCTTGGCCTCCTGGGTGTCCATGGCTGGATCGCTGTACCTAGCCGGAGTACTTGCCTTCATTCTGGGAGATTTCTGCGTGGTCTGCGTCTCAACCTATGTGGTTAACTTTTTGCTGCTCTTCACCAATCTGAAGAGGAGGACGGGACTGGAAGCAGTCAAGACAAAGACTGGCTGAGAGACTATCTTTGTGTGCATCTCAATAGTCTAAGTAGTTTTTTCCCCCTTGCCTTCCACCCTACTGCACTGATAATATACAGCGCATTCGGAAAGTATTCAGACCCCTTGACTTTTTCCACATTTTGTTACGTTAGACTTATTCTAAAAATACAATTTAAGACATTTTTGCACTTTTAAGAAAAACGGAAATATGACATTTACTTAAGTATTCAGACCTTTTACTCAGTACTTTGTTGAAGCACCTTTGACAGCGATTACAGCCTTGAGTGTTCTTGGGTATCACGCTACAAGCTTGGCAACCCTGCATTTGGGGAGTTTCTCTCATTCATCTCTGCAGATCCTCTCAAGCTCTGTCAGGTTGGACGGGGAGCGTTGTTGCACATCTATTTTCAGGTCTCTCCAGAGATGTTCGATCGGGTTCAAGTCCGGGCTCTGGCTGGGCCACTCAGGACATTCAGAGACTTGTCTCGAAGCCACTCCTGCATTGTCTTGGCCGTGTGCTTAGGGTCGTTGTCCTGTTGGAAGGTGAACCTTCACCCCAGTCTGAGGTCCTGAGCGCTCTGGAGCAGGTTTTCATCAAGGATCTCTATACTTTTCTCCGTTCATCTTTCCCGCAATCCTGACTAGTCTCCCAGTCCCTGCCCCTGAAAAACAACCCCACAGCATGATGGCGTCAGGTTTCCTCCAGACGTGATGTTTGGCATTCAGGCCAAAGAGTTCAATCTTGTTTCATCAGACCAGAGAATCTTGTATCTCATGGTCTGAGAGTCCTTTATGTGACTTTTGGCAAACTCCAAGCGGGTTGTCATGTGCAAACCCCAAGCGGGTGGCTTCCATCTGGCCATTCTATCATAAAGGTCTGATTAGTGGAGTGCTGCAGAGGTGGTTGTCCTTCTGGAAGGTTCTCCCATCTCCACAGAGGAACTCTGGAGCTCTGTCAGAGTGACCATCAGGTTCTTGGTTTTATTTTTTTATTTAACTATGCAAGTAAGTTAAGAACACATTCTTATTTACAATGATGGCCTACCAAAAGGCATAAGTCCTCCTGCAGGGGACGGGCCTGGGATAAAAAATAAATACAATATAAATATAGGACAAAACACACAACACAACAAGAGAGACAACACAACACTACATAACGAGAGACCTGGTAACCTCCCTGACCAAGGCCCTTCTCCCCCGAGTACTTAGTGTGGCCCGGGAGGCCAGCTCTAGGAAGAGTCTTGGTGGTTCCAAACTTCTTTCATTTAAGAATGATGAAGGCCACTGTGTTCTATTGGACTTTCAATGCTGCAGACATTTTTTGGTACCCTTCCCCAGTCTGTGTCTTGACATAATCCTGTCTCGGATCTCTATGGACAATTCCTTCGACCTCAAGGCTTGGTTTTTGCTCTGACATGCACTGTCAACTGTAGGACCTAATATTGACAGGTGTGTGCCTTTCCAAATCATGTCCAGTCAATTGAATTGACAACAGGTGGACTCCAATCAAGTTGTAGAAACATCTCAAGGATGATCAATGGAAGCAGGATGCACCTGAACTCAATTTCGAATCTCATAGCAAATACTTATGTAAATAAGGTATGTTTTTTTACTATGAATACATTAGTAAAACATTCTACAAACCTGTTTTCGCTTTGTCATTATGGGGTATTGTGTGTAGATTGATGAGAATTATTATTTTTTGTCCATTTTAGAATAAGGCCATGTAACAAAATGTGGGAAAAAAGCCAAGAGGCCTGAATACTTTCCAAATGCACTGTATACAGTTACAATGTGCCATTTAGTAGACACTTCCATCCAAACTGACATACAGCCATGCGCGTATACATTTTTTGTATAGGTGGCCCCAGTGGGAAATCGAACCCATCATCCATGGGTTGCAAGCACCATGCACTACTACCTACTGAGCCACCCAGGACCAGCACTAATCTTAACTGATAAAAGAACTGGACAGGTGAAAGCAAATCCCCCAATAGACCTGGTACTTATTGCTTTTCACCAGCCAACCAAACCTTTTCCAATCAGTGGAAACAGTGAGGAAAGGAGATGAGGTGAGGCAGCCACTTAACATTGTTGAGATGCACCCTGTATTTTATTACGTGGCCGCAGGCAGTTGAATTGGGTACAAAAAAATTGGTTACTGGCAAAGAAAATAAGCTAAACGGATCCTGTGAAAATTAAGCATAGGAATCTTTCAGACCCGGTTTAGCATTACTTAGGACATTGATGCATCAGTGACAGATCAGCCGTATTGTTCTTGCATTGGGTGCTCTTGGGACTGGTACAAAGGGTTGAGTACATTATAATTATGATACTACATACCCCTTTTCTGAAGTGAAAGCAGTTATTCCATCCACCTTTATTGACCAATTCACATTATACTTACATCATCCAGACTGTTACAGATAAATGGGCCAATTCATTCACTGTCTGTTTCTTTTAATAGAATAAAATCGTGTGTTCTCTCATAGCTGCATGTTTCTTCTACGCTGTTCAGCTGGCCAAGCTTGTAATACATGTTTACAGGTACAACTGGTTTATTTGAAGGGGGTATGCACACCACCTTTATGAACCAGTCATAACACCTTTGAGGGTTGCAGTATCGTTCATAACACCACCTTTAAATAAGTCCCCTTTTAGATCCTTATTTATCCAATGTACCACGGAAATGTGACACGCCATTCAAGCAACAGGCTGGGAGCAGCAGTGTCAGCATTCAAGCATTACCCTTGTAGCAGTTTAGAGGTAAAAATGTCTTGCTCAAGGCCTCATTGGCAGTAGGTGATGGCACCAGACCGGGGCATCTTTCAAATACTTTAAGGAGCTGTGCCTTTTTGGGAAGTAACACAGTTGGTTATGTAATATTTGTCAATGCACCCTACATAGGTAGCTCTTATGTCATCCTTTATACACCATTCATACAGTATGATAAGCATTGATGATTTGTGAAGCATCTATGTCATGCTAAATAAGTAGTTTAATTTAAAGTGTTACCCAAATGTCCACCTGAGGTCCCTGGACTGAAAACACACACCAGAAGGAATTTTAAGATACCACTAGAGATTCCAAAACCTTCATCTTTGCACATGTTGATGAACACGCAACTTAACTGGTACACTTGTATGTCGTTTGCTATACTATACTGGACAAAAATATACAGTTGAAGTCGGAAGTTTACATACACTTAGGTTGAAGTCATGAAAACTAGTTTTTCAACCACTCCACAATTTTGTTGTTAACAAACTATAGTTTTGGCAAGTCGGTTAAGACATCTACTTTATGCAATGACACAACTCATTTTTCCAACAATTGTTTACAGACAGATTATTTCACTTATCACTATCATAATTCCAGTGGGTCAGAAGTTTACCTACACTAAGTTGACTGTGCCTTTAAACAGCTTGGAAAATTCCAGAAAATGTTGTCATGGCTTTAGAAGCTTCTGATAGGCTAATTGACATAATCTGAGTCAATTGGAGGTGTACCTGTGGATGTATTTCAAGGCCTACCTTCAAACTCAGTGCCTCTTTGCTTGACATCATGGGGAAATCAACCAATACCTCCAAATGCATGAAGGTACCACATTTATCTGTACAAACAATAGTACGCAAGTATAAACACCATGGGACCACGCAGCAGTCATACCGCTCAGGAAGAAGACGTTCTCTAACCTAGAGATGAATGTGCTTTGGTGCGAAAAGTGCAAATCAATCCCAGAACAACAGCAAAGGACCCTGTGAAGACGCTGGAGGAAACAGGTACAAAGGTATCTAGGAAGCAAGAAAGAAGCCACTGCTCCAAAACCGCCATAAAAAAGCCAGACTACGGTTTGCAACTGCACATGGGGACAAAGATCATACATTTTGGAGAAATGTCCTCTGATCTGATGAAACAAAAATAGAAGTGTTTGGGCACAATGACCATCGTTAAGTTTGGAGGAAAAAGGGGGAGGCTTGCAAGCCAAAGAACACCATCCCAACCGTGAAGCACGCGGTGGCAGCATCATGTTGTGGGGGTGCTTTGCTGCAGGGGGGACTGGTGCACTTCACAAAATAGATGGCATCATGAGGTAGGAAAATTATGTGGCTATATTGAAGCAACATCTCAAGACATCAGTCAGGAAGTTAATTCTTGGTCGCAAATGGGTCTTCCAAATGGACAATGATCCCAAGCATACTTCCAACGTTGTGGCAAAATGGCTTAAGGACAACAAAGTCACGGTATTGGAGTGGCCATCACAAAGCCATGACCTCAATCCCTTACAAACAGAACTGTGTGTTTGCGAGCAAGGAGGCCTACAAACCTGACTCAGTTACACCAGCTCTGTCAGGAGGAATGGGCCAAAATTAACCCAACTTATTGTGGGAAGCTTGTGGATGGCTACCCGAAACATTTGACCCAAGTTAAACAATTTAAAGGCAATGCTACCAAATACACTGCTCAAAAAACAAAGGGAACACTTAAATAACACAATGTAACTCCAAGTCAATCACACTTCTGTGAAATCAAACTGTCCACTTAGGAAGCAACACTGATTGACAATATATTTCACATGCTTTTGTGCAAATGGAATAGACAGCAGGTGGAAATTATAGGCAATTAGCAAGACACCCCCAATAAAGGAGTGGTTCTGCAGGTGGTGACCACCGACCACTTCTCAGTTCCTATGCTTCCTGGCTGATGTTTTGGTCACTTTTGAATGCTGGCGGTGCTTTCACTCTAGTGGTAGCATTAGACTGAGTCTACAACCCACCCAAGTGGCTCAGGTAGTGCTGCTTATCCAGGATGGTACATCAATGCAAGCTGTGGCAAGAAGGTTTGCTGTGTCTGTCAGCGTAGTGTCCAGAGCATGGAGGCGCTACCAGGAGACAGGCCAGTACATCAGGAGATGTGGAGGAGGCCGTAGGAGGGAAACAACCCAGCAGCAGGACCGCTACCTCCACCTTTGTGCAAGGAGGAGCAGGAGGAGCACTGCCAGAGCCCTGCAAAATGACCTCCAGCAGGCCACAAATGTGCATGTGTCAGCTCAAACGGTCAGAAACAGACTCCATGAGGGTGGTATGAGGGCCCGACGTCCACAGCTGGGGGTTGTGCTTACATAAAACCGTGCAGGACGTTTGGCATTTGCCAGAGAACACCAAGATTGGCAAATTCGCCACTGGTGCCCTGTGCTCGTCACAGATGAAATCAGGTTCACACTGAGCACATGTGACAGACGTGACAGAGTCTGGAGACGCCGTGGAGAACGTTCTGCTGCCTGCAACATCCTCCAGCATGACCGGTTTGGCAGTGGGTCAGTCGTGGGGTGGCATTTCTTTGGGGGGCCGCACAGCCCTCCATGTGCTCGCCAGAGGTAGCCTGACTGCCATTAGGTACCAAGATGAGATCCTCAGACCCCTTGTGAGACCATATGCTGGTGCGGTTGGCCCTGGGTTCCTCCTAATGCAAGACAATGCTAGACCTCATTTGGCTGGAGTGTGTCAGCAGTTCCTGCAAGAGGAAGGCATTGATGCTATGGACTGGCCCACCCGTTCCCCAGACCTGAATCCAATTGATCACATCTGGGACATCATGTCTTGCTCCATCCACCAACGCCACGTTGCACCACAGACTGTCCAGGAGTTGGCGGATGCTTTAGTACAGGTCTGGGAGGAGATCCCTCAGGTGACCATCCACCACCTCATCAGAAGCATTCCCAGGCGTTGTAGGGAGGTCATACAGGCACGTGGAGGCCACACACACTACTGAGCCTCATTTTGACTTGTTGTAAGGACATTACATCAAAGTTGGATCAGCCTGTAGTGTGGTTTTCCACTTTAATTTTGAGTGTGACTCCAAATCCAGACCTCCATGGGTTGATAAATTTGATTTCCATTGATAATTTTTATGTGATTTTGTTGTCAGCACATTCAACTATGTAAAGAAAAAAGTATTTAATAAGAATATTTCATTCATTCAGATCTAGGATGTGTTATTTTAGTGTTCCCTTTATTTTTTTGAGCAGTGTACTAATTGAGTGTATGTAAACTTCTGACCCACTGGGAATTTGATTAAATCAAATTTGAAATAAGTCATTCTCTCTACTATTATTCTGCCATTTCACATTCTTAAAATAAAGTGGTGATCCTAACTGACCTAAAACAGGGAATTTTTACTAGGCTTAATTGTCTGGAATTGTGAAAAACTGAGTTTAAATGTATTTGGCTAAGGTGTATGTAAACTTCAGACTTCAACTGTAAATGCAACATGCCACAATTAACCATTTTAACCCACTGGGGACCCAGGACCTGCCAATCAGAATGAGTTTTTCCCCACACAAGGGATTTATTACAGACAGTCAGCTTTCCGGTCTCAGATGATCCTGCAGGTAAAGAAGCCAGATGTGGAGGTCCTGGGCTGGCGTGGTTACACGTGATCTGGGGTTGTGAGGCCGTTTGGACTTACTGCCAAATTCTCTAAAACAATGTTGGAGGCGGCATATCATACGTAAATTAACATTTACATTTCTAGCAAAAGCTCTGGAGGACATTCCTGCAGTCAGCATGCCAATTGCACGCTTGAGACGTGGCATTGTGTTGTGTGACAAAACTGCAAATTGCTGTTTAATCAGCTTCTTAATATGCTACACCTGTCAGGTAGATGGATTATCTTTTAAAAGGTATCATGTTTTAAGGTATGACCCAGGTGCAGACAGTGTTGAAGAAACAAAAGTTTTTTCAATAATCCAGAGAGGGTGTAAGGTACAGGACAGTGGGGTCAGGTCAGGCAGAGGTCAGTAATCCAGAGCAGTGGGGCAAAGGTACAGGACGACAGGCAGGCTCAGGGCAGGCAGAAAGGAACAGGCGGAATCAGGGAAACAAAACGCTGGTAGGTTCTACGAACCAAACGAACTGGCAACAAACAGAGAACACAGGTATAAATACATAGGGGAAGATGGGCGACACCTGGAGGTGGGTGGAGATGAGCACAAAGACAGGTGAAATAGATCGGGCCGTGACGAAAGGAGAAATGCTCACTAATTTGTGCTCGGAATTTGAGAGAAATAAGCTTTTTGTACATCTGGAATATTTCTGTGTTCTTTTATTTCGGCTCATGAAACATGGGACCAACACCTTACATGTTGCGTTTATATTTTTGTTCAGTATCAATTATATAGCAGTTTTATTGAATGGCCAGTCAAAGAGGAGCTCAGTGTTCAAAACTGAGTAATATTCAAGGGTCAGAGAGTCGTTATTCCCCGGTCTCTGCGCCCTGAGATGTTGGCGTGCGTGCACTCAAGTCACATAGGAGGTGAGGCCTGTTACAGACAAGCACGTGACACACTGTATTGGCCAGGAATGCAGAGTGAAATCAAAGACTAAGTCAGTAAATGCACAATCTGCAATGAATACGCTATGGAGTAACAAAGAGAGACAATGTCCCACGAGCTACCGATGCACCCCTGGCAGATAGTAAATCTAGATCTCTTCCAGCACAGTGGCAAAGCCTTTCTGCTGGTAGTCGATCATTACTCAGACTTCTGGGAGATTGACCTCCTCCCCGACCTCTCAGCAGAGACAACGATAAAAGGCTGCAAGGCTCAGTTTGCCTGCTATGGCCAGCCAGATAGGGTAATTTCAGATAATGGACACCAATTCCTTCGACAGAAGTCATGGATAGCAGCCCGGCCCAGGGCCTCATGGCACGGTACTTAAAAGCAGCTATGCCAGTAGCCAGTACTCTCCTGGAGCCATGTGTGGTGACAGACGTGCTGGTGAAGCTATGTCACAGAAGACAGGTCTCCAAGTTCATCTACGACAAATCAGCAAAAGACTTACCTGAGCTCAGGGTGGGTGAAACAGTGCGAATGAAGCCACTACCAGGGGACCGGACGGGCCTCTGGAGAATCGGATCCTGTGTACAGAAAGTGGTACCAAGCTCCTACTTGGTCGAAGTGAATGGATCACTGTACCGTCATAACAGAGATGACCTTCGGATTGCTGAGCCAGCATCTACTCAGAACCCTGATGGACATAGGGGTCGCATGACAAAAGACAGAACCCCAGCAAGTCACACATGGGGCCTGAGGCATTGGGCGAAGAGCCAGGGGATCACAGTTCGGCCGCTCCCTCACCCATCAATACTCCCCTTAGACAGTCAGGTGACACGCCTGTGCAGGAACTCGCAGTCCTCGCAGACAAGCCCTGTCTGTCCCGGCCACCAAAATGACTTAATCTGTAAGTTTCCCATTAGGGATTGTTGACAGACAGAGATAAAAGTGAAGAGAGAACATATTTTGATAAAGTTTTAAAAAATATTTAAAAAACTGTTAATGTTGGAAATTATTACTAGGTTTGTTTTGTTAGTGGAAAAGCTGCAGCAGACAGTCTTCGTACACAATGTACTTCCTCACAGTGTGAACAGGTGTGTCAGGGACTCTGTAATATTGATAAGTTGCCGGTATGAGGTACACTTTTCACTGTCTACATGTAGTATTTTGGCACAGCAATACAGTTCACTGATCAAATGGGTCAGTATAACAATGGCCGGCCCGTTCATTAGGCAGGATTAGGTGGCCACCTACAGTAGCTGATTGACAGGGTTGCATTTTGTGAGCTAAACTGAACAAGACGCTTCTCCAACACATAAAACCTCACATAATTCTGCCCCAAAACAATGATAATTTCTCTCAGACCATGTGTAACCCCACCAGCTCAGGACGTTCACATCCGGCTTCTTCACCTGTGGGATCGTCTGAGACCAGCCAGCCAGACAGCTGATAAAACTATGTTTGCAAAACTGAAGAATTTCTGCACAACAATGCAAAATGAAAATGTTTGGGATGCTTTAAAACTTCTGTTTGTTTGGATTCTTGCAGAGACCCCAAAACACCTGCAAGAACATAACATATCTGCAGGTGTTTTAGGGGCTCTGCAAGAACATAACATATCTGCAGGTGTTTTAGGGGCTCTGCAAGAACATAACATATCTGCAGGTGTTTTAGGGGCTCTGCAAGAACATAACATATCTGCAGGTGTTTTAGGGGCTCTGCAAGAACATAACATATCTGCAGGTGTTTTAGGGGCTCTGCAAGAACATAACATATCTGCAGGTGTTTTAGGGGCTCTGCAAGAACATAACATATCTGCAGGTGTTTTAGGGGCTCTGCAAGAATCCAAACAAACTGAAGTTTCCTGCGGCATCCATGTTTTTCCAAATTGATAACTTGAACTGCCATGAACGCACTGAGGTCGGAAATGTCCTAGTCCGAATATCCAAGTGTTGGAAGAAGAAAGAAAATGCTTAAAGTGAGAATATGTTTTTTTCAATAATCTTCCTAATGCCCATGTGTTATTTGGGGTATTTCTTAAAATGTTCTATAATCTATTTCAGCCCCAAGTGCCACTAGAGGGCACTATAATATATTAACCTTAGGAATGCAATAGCCTTCCAACTGAGATCTAGCATTCCACATGTACTGAAAAAGGGGACAACATGGCCTTGCTGTCTCCGCCCTTGCTGTCTCTGCCTGACCGGTTCCCCTCTCTCCACTTGGATTCTCTGCCTCTAACCCTATTACAGGGGCTGAGTCACTGGCTTACTGGTGCTCTTCCATGCCGTCCCTGGGAGGGGTGCGTCACTTGAGTGAGTCATTGACGTGATCTTCCTGTCTGGGTTGGAGCCCCTCCTTGGGTTGTGCCGTGGCAGAGATCTTTGTGGGCTATACTCGGCCTAGTCTCAGGATGGTAAGTTGGTGGTTGAAGATATCCCTCTAGTGTTGTGGGGGCTGTGCTTTGGCAAGGTGTGTGGGGTTATTGTCGGATGGGGGGGGGGTATTGTCGGATGGGGCCACAGTGTCTCCCGACCACTCCTGTCTCAAACTCCAGTATTTATGCTGCAGTAGTTTATGTGTCGGGGGGCTAGGGCCAGTCTGTTATATCTGGAGTATTTCTCCTGTCTTATCCGGTGTCCTGTGTGAATTTAAGTATGCTCCTTCTAACTCTCTCTCTTTTTCTCTCATTCTTTCTCTCTTTCTTTCTCTCTCGGAGGACCTGAGCCCTAGGACCATGCCTCAGGACTACCTGGCCTGATGACTCCTTGCTGTCCCCAGTCCACCTGGCTGTGCTGCTGCTCCAGTTTCAACTGTTCTGCCTGCGGCTATGGAATCCGGACGTGCTACCTGTCCCAGACCTGCTGTTTTCAACTCTCTAGAGACAGCAGGGGCGGTAGAGATACTCTTAATGATCGGCTATGAAAAGCCAACTGACATTTACTTCTGAGGTGCTGACCTGTTGCACCCTCGACATCCCCTGTGATTATTATTATTATTTTACCCTGCTGGTCACCTATGAACATTTGAACATCTTGGCCATGTTCTGTTATAATCTCCACCCAGCACAGCCAGAGAGGACTGGCCATCCCTCATAGCCTGGTTCCTCTCTAGGTTTCTTCCTAGGTTCTGGCCACAGTGCTTCTACACCTGCATTGCTTGCTGTTTGAGGTTTTAGGCTGGGTTTCTGTACAGCACTTTGAGATATCAGCTGATGTAAGAAGGGCTTTATAAATACATTTGATTTGATTTAATTTAGCTGCAAATAGATGACCACACCTTCAGGAGACGTCTGTTACCCACGCCCAGTTTGACAACCTTACCATCCAACTGAAACAGCAGGAGCTCGACAACGCACATCAGCCTGAACGTTGCCCTAAAGTTCCTCTGATCAATGAAGTCCTGGGGCCTCATTTATGAATCATGCATAGGCACAAATCTGTGCATAAACCATGCATGGGATTATTTCCACTCAAAGTGTGAGATTTATTGATATGAACATTTGCTTGAGAGTGTGCATAAATTTACCCACAGCCATGACAATGAATATGCACAGGTGCCAAGTAGTGGAATAAGGGAACTGCTTGTCAAGCGTAGAATGGTGAAAATACTGTATCTGTTGAAAATCTCTGAAATTGTAAGAGTAATGAAATAATTGTTCGATTTCCATTGTGAATTCATGCAATATAACTTCACAGGCCATAGCATATAATTTGACCACAGTGAGTGCATTTGTTACGTTAAATCCATGCAAAGTACAGTAATTTGTTAAATTTGAGGCACATGTGAAAGTGACAAACCATTGTTGAAATACTATAACAATGTGATAATGGGAAATTGAATGAGAGATGGCTGATCTTCCTCTGTTGTAGGAGAGAGCAGGGTTTTGGAGACAGGTGGGACTTTTTTGCATAAAGTACAGATAGGTTTTAGGAAACAAAATCTCCTAGGATTTTTGCGAGGATTTAAGACCTGTTTTAGAAAAGTAAATGCATGCTTTTCCAGTGCACTTCCAAGTGCTATCCATCCTCGGGTTTTTGGCAATGGGCAATTTTCAGCAGGAGCTTGCCCACCGGCATCTCACAGCCCTCAATGAGCCAATGTTTTGCATGCAATCATCAGAAAAACTAACAGTATCATACAATATCCATACAACATTATACAACAGGTTGAAGTTTAGGGGTTTCTTTGCCATCAATGGGTTCCTAAAACATTAATGGAGCGGTGGCGGCCCGTCATTCAGGGCAGGTGGGGAAGAGCCCCACCTGTTTTGAGCCCCACCTGTTTAGCAAAAAAAAACAATTACAATTATTTTTTGTTGTTGCCTGTTTCGCATGTCATTTTGGAATTAATACGTGTCACATATCAGTTTGCAAACAATCCCAAAAATATTTTATTAAGTTAATAAAGCAGCCTACAAAACATGGTCTCTTTTTTGGTTTCTTGAGTAAGGCAGCTCCAAAATGCAGGTGTTTCAGCCCAGCTCAGTGCATTTTGTGGCTGAGGGGCAGCCAGTTGGAAATACAGAGCATAGGGGTTGGTAATCTTCTCTAGTTGCACCATGATTGGCTCAGTGTTCTGTCACTCATGGGTACACTGTCACCAAAAAATCTTCAAGGAGAGCTAAGAAGTTCAAGTCCCCTTGGGTGCTGCCATAGATTTACAGTAAAAGTGCCTATCCAAGAAGGCTCAAGTCATTGGAAATAAATAAAATATCTACAGTAGCTTTGCTTGGACTAATGTCAAAATCAAAATCTTAGCTAGCATGCTTGACACGCAGTCATCATGAATCACGTCAGCAATCTACTGGCAAATCCCTTTCAATCCGTGTCATGTGAAGATAAATTGTAGCTAAAATGTATCGGTCCTCATCGGCCATAAACATTACATAAGTTGGAAATTGCAAATTCAACAATAAGTGGTTTGTAAGGAATCAGTGCAAGCTAAATGCAAGCTTTTCAAAGCAATCACTATTTTTCTTCCCCTGCTTGATCTTCGGTGGAGAGGGTGTGTGGTCAAAGTCTGGGTTTAAGGCTCTCTTTTACAAGCTTAAAAGGATAAACATTCACACTCAACACCATGGGCCAGAAAAGGTTGAATACATTGGCTGTCAATTCAGCATGATTTCTGCCAAGATCAAAGCAACTGGAAACTCAGAACTGGGAAATCTCAGACTTCAGTGAGTCCGAGACAAAACGAGCTCCGACTGGGAAAATACATTTTTGAACGGTCATCCAACTCGGAATTCTAGAGCTCTGACCTGAAGATCACTGACATCATGATTCAACCTTGTTTTTTCCCCAGTTGTCTTGAAAAAAACATACATCCAGTGAATGACAGACTTTGATGAAAGTTTCATGACAAAATTCGCCCACAAGTAGGAACGCCGCGCCACCTTCCTCTTCAAGTGAGCACAGCACAACAACGGTGAGTAACAATGTCTTGTATGCTGCTGCATAAATGATTAAATATAACAGGGAAACATGTATACTGTAGCTAAGAAAGTAATACTAAGTGTATGTTGTGTAGTAAGTTGTTAGTAGCCCATGTGCCTCACCCTAATAATTGGGTCCCTTTCCCCCTCATTACTTAGCCTACTGTTCTGACTTGCTGGTGTGCATGTAGCCTATAGCCTGTTTTAGGGAGATGTCAGCATCAAATATTGTAAGAGCTTTCATTGTCTTCTTATATACCCCTTTATTTATCCTACGGTTCTGTCTTGGTTAAATGCAGTAAATGAGGCTGAATGAACTGTTTCGCTTCCAGACAAGGCTCTACTGATAGCCAGGTGTAGCAATGGTAAGGATTCACTCCATGGTGCTGAAAAGAAAGCCAAACTGTCGGGACAGCTTTATATAGGCCCTAACAGTTTGTGGGCACAGTTTGTCACTGTTATAGTGCAATTAATGATCAAGGCCCTTCTCCTCCGATTGCTCAGTTTGGACGGGTGACCAGCTCTAGGAAGAGTTTTGATGGTTCCACACTTATTCCATTTGAGAATGTTGGAGGCCACTGTGTTCTTGGGGGCCTTCAATGCAGCAGAAATGTTTTGGTACCCTTCCCCAGATCTGTGCCTCGACAAAATTCCTCATGGCTTGGTTTTTAGCTCTGACATACACTGTCAACTGTGGGACCTTATATAGACAGGTGTGTGCCTTTCCAAATAATGTACAATCATTTGAATCAAGTTGTTGAAACATCTCAAGGATGATCAATGGAAACAGGATGTACCTGAGCTCATTTTCGAGTCTCATAGCAAAGAGTCTGAATACGTATGTAAATAAGGTGTTTTTTATTTTTAATAAAATTGCAAACATGTCTAAAAACCTGTTTTCGCGTTTGTCATTATGGGGTTTTGTGTGTAGATGGATTAAATACATCATTTTCCGGATCAATTATTGAATAAGGGTGTAACGTACTGTAACAAAATGTGGAAAAAGTCACTTGGTCTGAATACTTTCCGAATTCACTGTACATCAGCGGACATTTCTTGAGCAGTTTGAGCTGACGTTGCAGGCCAGCTCAGTGCTGCCACCTCTCATTGAGTATCTCAAATTGAAGGCCGACCGGTGTACTGCAGGCTGCCAGTAGTAACTGAACTATCCTTCTTGTGTGCTTTTATATTATAGAAAAAAATAATCGGTTTAAGGACATACATCTGGTGTAATAGAATAAATGATTGGTAACAGGAATGAGTTTTAACATGAATATTGCACACGAAGATGGCCATTTTCCCCATTCACTATATTGGGATCCTGATTTCTGAAAACAACAGCCTGCAGTAGGTAGCAGAAAGCGGATGATTCCGGTTGTCATGGATACAGTATTTTCAAACTAACTTCCGTTTCCCCTGAAAAAACGTATGTGGTGACTTCGCTCATGCTCTTTTCATACCTGCTACGTTAGGTTAGGACTCCTCTAAAAATCACAAGCAAATCACCACAGCGTGAGGGTGTTCCCAAAGCATATCGTTGATGCCACGTAGGGACAGACCGCAAATCTCAGTTCACAATGCATGTCTCATGTCATCAGCTCATAACTTTTTTCTTGCGACAGATACATTTGCTGCAGCATAGCCTACAGCCTATAGGCGACAGTATTAGGCTTAATATATCGGAATTATATATTCATATCAATTCCATCTCCATCTTTCTTCACTGGTCCCTGTAGGTTCATTATTATGGCTAGTGCTACTTTTGTGGGTCACCTATTTAAAGATGATTTTTTATAAACCACAGCTGCAGAGTTTTTAAAACTGCCTATCAATCGAACACACACACATACCCAGAGGCTGTTGAGTGGAGGACGGTTCATAATAATGGCTGGAATGGAGTGAATGGTATCAAACACATGGATGTGTTTTATGTGTTCTATACCATTCCGTTTATATATATATATAGCCATGTTCATTTTACTCCCTATTGTTATTCACAGTGTATTTATTACTTGAGTCAGTATTTCTACTTTTATTTTATATCTTTGACTCTGTATTGTTGAGAAATGACCTGTAAGTAAGCATGTCACTGTAAGTCTACACCTGTTGTTTACAAAGCATGTTAAAAATATAATATTTTGATTTGAAAACCGTTGCTTTAAATTTCTCTCTTATAATCAAGTTGGTTAAAATTGGATTTTATTTTTTTTATGCTGTAGATCATCCTCTTCAAGATTGGTATTTAAAGGCCTTGATGTTCTACCTCTTTGGGGCACCAGTCCATTTTTCCGGGATTTTCTCCCTTGTCAAATCAATGTCTTGATTATTAGGCCTAGTCTATTTTGCTGAAGTGGTTAGCCTACTGACAAAATACCTGATAAATATTTGTCATATTCGTGAAATATCCATGATGCACTGGATCATTTATTTACAATGATTTGAACAGGCCTACAACATCAGTTATATTTAAATACATTTTCCTTTAGACCCATTGCACATTTTGGGAAATATTCAGAGGTGGAAACTTTCCGTGGGAATTAACGGGAATATTTGGGAATTAATGGAAATATATGCTAATTAATATTAATACCATTTAAATGTCAATGTTTTTTTGCATTGGATATATTTACCATATCATATGGAGACAGAAACATAAACCTTTTACCTTATCATAAGTAGTCAATTGAAAATGATTAAATCCTTGCAATTGATATTAAAAAAACAATTTAGTTATGAATCAAACTTTAATTAAATGAGTTGACTCTTCATATGGGATGATTTCACTGAACAACAAAAGGGAATATTGAGTGATCCCCAATGATCCATCGCATCTCTCAAAAACTTTTTCAACATACATCTGTAAAATGATAGTCTAGAAACTAAAGCGTTGGTTGTCTTCCTCTCAGGCTTCCATGTCTTCTCCATAGACCTCAATGTCCACGTCTTGAACATCAGACTGAGGTCTCATCATCACTGTCACTTTCCAACAGTGTTGAGGATGGCTTGTTGTCAGGCTCAAAAAGACTCAAATTTGCCCAGATGGTCACCAATTTTTCGACCCTTGTATTGGTCAGACTGTTGCGTGCTTTTCTGTTTGTGTTCCCAATCAAGGACCAGTTGCGCTCCGAGGTGGCTGATAATGGTGGGATTTGGAGGATGATGGAGGCAAAGGGGAAAGAGCCTCAGATCCACAAAGTCCCTTCCACCAGGTGGCTGATCCCTTCCAACAGGTGGCTGATATGTTGGCACGACTGCCATATGGCATCTCCATCCTAAAGCCCTTGCTTGGAAGTGTATTTCGCCAGACTGCCAAGAACCTTGCCCTCATCCAGGCCAAGGTGGCGAGACAGGGTAGTGATGACACCATAGGCCTTGTTGATCTCTGCACCAGACAGGATGCTCTTGCCAGCAGTCATGACGTGGCCCTTTCTGGGTGTAGATCGTGCTAATAGCCTATCGTGAAATAGCCTATTTGAGGCTGTTGAGGGGAGGGCAGGCCCACAACAATGGCCAAAGTGAAATGGAGACAGTAGATACAGCTGGTCTGTTGTAATATAATAAAGTCTGTAGATCTAGCTGGTCTGTCATAGTTTAATAGAGACAGTAGATCTAGTTGAAATGTCATAATATAAATGGGACAGTAGATCTAGCAGGTCTATAATAATATATTCAACCTTATGTTCCCTGTACTCTATATATATATATATATGTTTATTATACCTGTTGATACAGGGCTCATGTGAAACTATTCTAACTGAACATTTTCTTTCACAGTGACACTGACTCTGAATGGGAGCCCCCAGTGCCAAGGTGTCCATCCCCCACTGAAGCTGGTTCATCCAGCTCCTGCCACATCTTGTTCATTTTAAAGATGATGATACAACAATAAAAAGAAAAAACGTATGTTTTTTTTCATTGTATTATCTAAACCAGATCTATTGTGTTATATTCTCCTACATTAAATTCTTTCAAATGGTACCAAGAATATGCATATCCTTGGTTCTGTGCCTGAGCTACAGGCTGTTAGATTTGGGTATGTCTTCAGGCGGAAATTGAAAAAAGTAGGGGGATAGCTCTAAGAGGTTAAATGAAGAGTTGATGCGCTTCATACTTTTTTTAATAGCATCATTTTTAATATTTGGGCTTGGGGAGGGTATCAAGTCAGGTCGAGTCATAGGGCTCAAGTCCAAGTCAAGTCACGAGTCAGTGGTGTTAAAGTCGAGTTGCAAGTCATCATATTTGTGACTCGAGTCTCTGCTAATCAGTGGCCAAGCCCCCGGGAGCACAGACATGACACGGCGTCATGGAATGCCCCCTTTTCCCAGAAGAGTAGAAAGTCACTCGTGACGAAATTTACATTTATGCCAAAGAGACCCACGGTAAGCAGGACGTCTCAAATGGTTAAGACCACGCAAACCATGAGACTAGAAAACCATCCCATGTGGAGCATTGGCTACACGGCTGGAGATGGTTACACTCAGACTATCGATTCACTACAGAAGGAGCAAATTCTAGATTACACAAATTACTAGTATGCAGCTAGAAATTACGTAAACCTAGAACAAGAATACCGACAACCTCCGAAGAATCCATTTTATGAGAACATTTTTTATTTCAAATATTTTTATTAAACATACACAAGAATGGTGTATAGGTACAAGACAGGTATACAATTCTCATCTAAACATAAAAGAGCATACAGGAACAACAAGACCCAGAGTTCTGGGTGCAGAACAAATAATACAAAACACGACATACAAAACAAGGACACGTAGAAAGAAAAAGGGAAGATCTCCCCCTACCCCCCTCCCCATACCCCCCCTCTTATCCCCCCCAACTGAGATGTCCGAGATGTCAGTCCCTAGTTCTTCCTCCCATTTTGCCTTGATGGCATCTGTAGAAGGTGTGCTAACAGATTGAAAAGCATCATATAGACGCGATATCAGTTTATCTGAGGTGGGGCATATTTTTATGCATCCGTCAAACATGGAAGGTTTAGCATTCCCAAATGTTGGGAGGTGTTTTCTAACGTAGTCTCTAATTTGTAGGTATCTGAAAAAATTACTTCTGGGAAGATTATAAATTTCCCTCAGCAACTCAAAGGAAGCAAAGGTCCCCTCTATGTATAAATCCCCTACCGTACTTATCCCCAACTCTCCCCATCGCTCAAAGGTGTTATCAAGGTTAGAAGGGGCAAAGGAGGGATTCCTGGCGACTGCTCAGCGTCTTACATGTTCGGTAGCCCTTGTTGAGCCCGTTTAATACGTTTTCACCCAATATGGTATAGTATGGATTCGAGTCCTTGAGCAGACCCTAACACGCAATAACAAGGCACTCTAACCTGTACGGGGGATTGGTTTATATCCCCGGCTAAACTTCTCTGCGTCCAAAACCGAGGAGAGACAAATCTTCTCACCGGAAGGCGGGGTAATTCTTAGTCTTGCAGGGAAGAGTAAGGCTGGGCGAAGATGGAGTTTGTAGAGTTTGGTCATGACATCTCTGTAGTTGGCGCGATGCTTTGCCACATCGGGCGCATAATCCTCATAGACACGGAATGGATGCCCTTCATGTGACAGGTTGCCCCTCATTCGAGCTTCACGCAGGATAAGATCCTTGGTCTTGAAACTGTGACAACAAATGATTACTGGGCGAGGACGTCGGCCCGGTCCAGGCACTGGGACAAGGGAGCGATGTGCGCGGTCCAGCTGGGGATCCGAATCCAAAACATCCGATCCCATTGCATCCTTCAATAGCTTGGCGAAGAAGTCGGTGGGGCGAGAGCCCGCCTCTACCCCCTCTGCCAGACCAACAACGCAAAGGTTATTACGTCTGGATCGGCCCTCCAGGTCGACCACTTTCACAGAAAGCCTCTGCACAGTATCCTGCAATGACGTGCATAGCTTCTCTAACTCGTCGATCCTACCAGCGTTGAATTCAGAAGCTTTCTCAAGGTCCACAATACTCTGGCCATACGAAGCGACCGTTCGAATGATGCTCTCGATTTTGGTGTCCAGTTCAGCAATAGTGGCCTTAAGATCCTCAGCTATAGCAACACGTAGCTCCCCCAAAGCCCGGGTAAGTTCTGTAAGTGTCACGTTGTTGCATGTGCCTCCCGCCATGTCTGTCTCGTTGTTTAGTGGGGAGTAGGCCTCCGCTGTGGATTTATTGTCCTTTGGTTGCTTATTACTCGGCATTTTCATATAAAAAGTTACAATCTTGTATTAGAAAGAAACATTTGTTGTAAAAAGTGCCATAAAGTAGGTTAAATTAGATTATTTCGCAAAAAAGTTGCAGGAGCCTCTCACGCACAGCTGTTCACTCCAACATGCTAGCTCCGCCCCCAGAACATTTTTGAATGGTACTCTGAAGTATCCATTCTAAAACACCTTCAACCACAACTTTTGGGGAACACAATCAGAGACTTTTCTGTCAACTCTCTCCAGCAGATGGACCGGCGACAGAGAGAGAGAGACAACAAGACCTACTCGTAAATATGTAAATTGCAATTTCTTTTCGAATGAGCGGTCGTTCATGTAAAGTATTAGCAATTTCTATGAGTGTAGTTATCAGCTATGAATCTCCCGCTTTTGAGCGGTTCACACCAAATCAAATCAAATCAAATCAAATCAAATTTTATTTGTCACATACACATGGTTAGCAGATGTTAATGCGAGTGTAGCGAAATGCTTGTGCTTCTAGTTCCGACAATGCAGTAATAACGAGCAAGTAATCTAACTAACAATTCCAAAAAAACTACTGTCTTATACACAGTGTAAGGGGATAAAGAATATGTACATAAGGATATATGAATGAGTGATGGTACAGAGCAGCATAGGCAAGATACAGTAGATGATATCGAGTACAGTATATACATATGAGATAAGTATGTAAACCAAGTGGCATAGTTAAAGTGGCTAGTGATACATGTATTACATAAGGATGCAGTCGATGATATAGAGTACAGTATCAACGTATGCATATGAGATGAACAATGTAGGGTAAGTAACATTATATAAGGTAGCATTGTTTAAAGTGGCTAGTGATATATTTACATCATTTCCCATCAATTCCCATGATTAAAGTGGCTGGAGTAGAGTCAGTGTCATTGACAGTGTGTTGGCAGTAGCCACTCAATGTTAGTGGTGGCTGTTTAACAGTCTGATGGCCTTGAGATAGAAGCTGTTTTTCAGTCTCTCGGTCCCAGCTTTGATGCACCTGTACTGACCTCGCCTTCTGGATGACAGCGGGGTGAACAGGCAGTGGCTCGGGTGGTTGATGTCCTTGATGATCTTTATGGCCTTCCTGTAGCATCGGGTGGTGTAGGTGTCCTGGAGGGCAGGTAGTTTGCCCCCGGTGATGCGTTGTGCAGACCTCACTACCCTCTGGAGAGCCTTACGGTTGAGGGCGGTGCAGTTGCCATACCAGGCGGTGATACAGCCCGCCAGGATGCTCTCGATTGTGCATCTGTAGAAGTTTGTGAGTGCTTTTGGTGACAAGCCGAATTTCTTCAGCCTCCTGAGGTTGAAGAGGCGCTGCTGCGCCTTCCTCACGATGCTGTCTGTGTGAGTGGACCAATTCAGTTTGTCTGTGATGTGTATGCCGAGGAACTTAAAACTTGCTACCCTCTCCACTACTGTTCCATCGATGTGGATGGGGGGTGTTCCCTCTGCTGTTTCCTGAAGTCCACAATCATCTCCTTAGTTTTGTTGACGTTGAGTGTGAGGTTATTTTCCTGACACCACACTCCGAGGGCCCTCACCTCCTCCCTGTAGGCCGTCTCGTCGTTGTTGGTAATCAAGCCTACCACTGTTGTGTCGTCCGCAAACTTGATGATTGAGTTGGGGCGTGCATGGCCACGCAGTCGTGGGTGAACAGGGAGTACAGGAGATGGCTCAGAACGCACCCTTGTGGGGCCCCAGTGTTGAGGATCAGCGGGGAGGAGATGTTGTTGCCTACCCTCACCACCTGGGGCGGCCCGTCAGGAAGTCCAGTACCCAGTTGCACAGGGCGGGGTCGAGACCCAGGGTCTCGAGCTTGATGACGAGCTTGGAGGGTACTATGGTGTTGAATGCCGAGCTGTAGTCGATGAACAGCATTCTCACATAGGTATTCCTCTTGTCCAGATGGGTTAGGGCAGTGTGCAGTGTGGTTGAGATTGCATCGTCTGTGGACCTATTTGGGCGGTAAGCAAATTGGAGTGGGTCAAGGGTGTCAGGTAGGGTGGAGGTGATATGGTCCTTGACTAGTCTCTCAAAGCACTTCATGATGACGGATGTGAGTGCTACGGGGCGGTAGTCGTTTAGCTCAGTTACCTTAGCTTTCTTGGGAACAGGAACAATGGTGGCCCTCTTGAAGCATGTGGGAACAGCAGACTGGTATAGGGATTGATTGAATATGTCCGTAAACACACCAGCCAGCTGGTCTGCGCATGCTCTGAGGGCGCGGCTGGGGATGCCGTCTGGGCCTGCAGCCTTGCGAGGGTTAACACGTTTAAATGTCTTACTCACTTCGGCTGCAGTGAAGGAGAGACCGCATGTTTCCGTTGCAGGCCGTGTCAGTGGCACTGTATTGTCCTCAAAGCGGGCAAAAAAGTTATTTAGTCTGCCTGGGAGCAAGACATCCTGGTCCGTGACTGGGCTGGGTTTCTTCCTGTAGTCCGTGATTGACTGTAGACCCTGCCACATGCCTCTTGTGTCTGAGCCGTTGAATTGAGATTCTACTTTGTCTCTGTACTGGCGCTTAGCTTGTTTGATAGCCTTGCGGAGGGAATAGCTGCACTGTTTGTTTTCAGTCATGTTACCAGACACCTTGCCCTGATTAAAAGCAGTGGTTCGTGCCTTCAGTTTCACACGAATGCTGCCATCAATCCACGGTTTCTGCTTAGGGAATGTTTTAATCGTTGCTATGGGAACGACATCTTCAACGCACGTTCTAATGAACTCGCACACCGTATCAGCGTATTCGTCAATGTTGTTGTCTGACGCAATACGAAACATCTCCCAGTCCACGTGATGGAAGCAGTCTTGGAGTGTGGAGTCAGCTTGGTCGGACCAGCGTTGGACAGACCTCAGCGTGGGAGCTTCTTGTTTTAGTTTCTGTCTGTAGGCAGGGATCAACAAAATGGAGTCGTGGTCAGCTTTTCCGAAAGGGGGCGGGGCAGGGCCTTATATGCGTCGCGGAAGTTAGAGTAACAATGATCCAGGGTCTTTCCACCCCTGGTTGCGCAATCGATATGCTGATAAAATTTAGGGAGTCTTGTTTTCAGATTAGCCTTGTTAAAATCCCCAGCTACAATGAATGCAGCCTCCGGATAAATCGTTTCCAGTTTGCAGAGAGTTAAATAAAGTTCGTTCAGAGCCATCGATGTGTCTGCTTGGGGGGGATATATACGGCTGTGATTATAATCGAAGAGAATTCTCTTGGTAGATAATGCGGTCTACATTTGATTGTGAGGAATTCTAAATCAGGTGAACAGAAGGATTTGAGTTCCTGTATGTTTCTTTCATCACACCATGTCACGTTGGCCATAAGGCATACGCCCCCGCCCGTCTTCTTACCAAAAAGATGTTTGTTTCTGTCGGCGCGATGCGTGGAGAAACCCGCTGGCTGCACCGCTTCGGATTGCGTCTCTCCAGTTAGCCATGTTTCCGTGAAGCAGAGAACGTTACAGTCTCTGATGTCCCTCTGGAATGCTACCCTTGCTCGGATTTCATCAACCTTGTTGTCAAGAGACTGGACATTGGCAAGAAGAATGCTAGGGAGTGGTGCACGATGTGCCCGTCTCCGGAGTCTGACCAGAAGACCGCTTCGTTTCCCTCTTTTTCTGAGTCGTTTTTTTTTTTTTTTGGTCGCTGCATGTGATCCACTCGGTTACACTGGTTGTAAGGCAGAACACAGGATCCGCATCGCGAAAAACATATTCTTGGTCGTACTGATGGTGAGTTGACGCTGATCTTATATTCAGTAGTTCTTCTCGGCTGTATGTAATGAAACCTAAGATGACCTGGGGTACTAGTGTAAGAAATAACACGTAAAAAAACAAAAAACTGCATAGTTTCCTAGGAACGCGAAGCGAGGCGGCCATCTCTGTCGGCGCCGGAAGTCTTCCCTTTGTCTACCAAGCCGTCATATCGGCTTAGCCCACTAGGGACTTTGCTATCATTGTTAGTAACCAATATCTACTGTTTGTTTGTGATGTATTTCTGTGATTATTTAGTTATTTACTAACTAAATGATTAAGCCAATTTCTATATTGCTGATTCATTACGGAAACTAGGGTTCGTGCAGATAACCAAGAATTTTACGACGTTCAGATGAGACTGACTGAAGGTAACAGGTAATAGTTCATTAATAGAAGACTAATTGTTCAAATATTAAAATATCTGAAAAGTTATATTCAGAATATTATAACTTTGTAATCTCAACATTTTCCGTGGTGCCCTGACTTCCTAGTTCATTGAAGTTTACATGATTGGTTTAATCACGTAATAATTATACAGAGAATTGATTTGAAAATAAGTCTTCACATTTAATGATAGTAGAGACTCGACACAGCATACTTGGGGCCAACATGTACACTGCGGCATGCATGGGCTTCAGGTAGAAATCTTCACGCTTTTTTATGTATTTCAGAACTGCAGTTTCCTCTGCTTGGAGCAACAGTGAAGTGGGCAGGGCAGTTCAGATTTATTCTCTTACATCTGCAAGCAGAGACTGAACATCAGACAGGATGGCATTGTCTCCCTCAATCCGTGCAATGACTACTGCTATAGGTTTCAGGAGTTTCAGGCTGCTTACCACTTTCTCCCAAAATACATCATCCAGGAGGATCCTCTTGATGGGGCTGTCCATATCGGCAGACTGTGATAACACAACACCCAACGGGTGTTGCTGGGCAGCTTCAATGTGGTGCTCTTATTCTTCTCACTTTGCTTGGTGAGGTAGATTGATGCTATAACTTGATGACCCTTCACATACCTAACCATTTCCTTGGCTATCCTGTAGAGTTTATCCATTCTTTTCAGTGCCATGATGTCCTTGAGGAGCATGTCCAATGGGTGAGCAGCACATGAGCACATCCAATGGGTGTGATGTGAGGGTAGGACTCCTCCACTTTAGACCAAGCAGCCTTCATGTTCACAGCATTGTCTGTCACCAGTGAAAATACCTTCTGTGGTCCAAGGTCATTGATGACTGCCTTCAGCTCATCTGCAATGTAGAGACCAGTGTGTCTGTTGTCCCTTTTCAAATCAAATCAAAGTTTATTTGTCACGTGCGCTGAATACAACAGGCAGACCTTACAGTGAAATGCTCACTTACAGGCTCTAACCAATAGTGCGAAAAAAAGGTATGTGTGTGTCTGTGTGTGTGATTAGGTAAGTAAAGAAATTAAACAACAGTAAAAAGACGTTTGAAAATAACAGTAGCAAGGCTATATACAGACACCGGTTAGTCAGGCTTATTGAGGTAGTATGTACATGTACGTATGGTTAAAGTGACTATGCATATGTGATGAACAGAGAGTAGCAGTAGTGAAAAAAGAGGGGTTGGCGGGTCACAATGCAGATAGCCCGGTTAGCCAATGTGAGGGAGCACTGGTTGGTCAGGCCAATTGAGATAGTGTGTACATGAATGTATAGTTAAAGTGACTATGCATATATGATAAACAGAGAGTAGCAGCAGCGTAAAAGAGGGGTTGGGGGGGCACACAATGCAAATAGTCCAGGTAGCCATTTAGTTAACTGTTCAGGAGTCTTATGGCTTGGGGGTTAACATTGTTGAGAAGCCTTTTTGTCCTAGACTTGGCACTCCGGTACCGTTTGCCATGCGGTAATAGAAAGAACAGTCTATGACTGGGGTGGCTGGGGTCTTTGACCATTTTTAGGGCCTTCCTCTGACACCGCCTGGTGTAAAGGTCCTGGATGGCAGGCAGCTTTGCTCTAGTGATGTACTGGGCCGTACGCACTACCCTCTGAAGTACCTTGCAGTCGGAGGTCGAGCAATTGCCGTACCAGGCAGTGATGCAACCGATCAGGATGCTCTCGATGTTGCAGCTGTAGAACCTTTTGAGGATCTCAGGACCCATGCCAAATCTTTTTAGTTTCCTGAGGGGGAATAGGCTTTGTCGTGCCCTCTTCACGACTGTCTTGGTGTGTTTGGAACATTCTAGTTTGTTGTTGATGTGGACACCAAGGAACTTGAAGCTCTCAACCTGCTCCACTACAGCCCCGTCGATGAGAATGGGGGCGTGCTCGGTGCTCCTTTTCCTGTAGTCCACAATCATCTCCTTAGTCTTGGTTACGTTGAGGGATAGGTTGTTATTCTGTTCTGTGTCTGTGCTCTTGTAGAATACTGGTTGAGGGGTGGAGATGTAGTTAATTATTCCTTGCCCATGAACATTCGACCACCCATCAGAGATGATTGCAAAACAGTCTGCTTTCTCTATGATTTTCTTGACCTTTACTTCAACTCTGTTGAACTCTGCATGCAGCAAATGAGTAGATAAAGCATGTCTGGTTGGAGGGATGTATGCTGGGTGAAAAACATTCAGAAATCTCTTCCAATACACATTGTCTGTGAGCATCAGAGTTGAACTAGTTGCATACACAGTTCGGGCAAGACATTCATCAGCATTTCTCTGACTACATTCCTCCATTGAGTCAAAAAACCTTCTGATTCCAGGAGGACCATGAGCTGTTGCTATCGATAAGGTGTCTGATTCATCATTTTCACCTTGAATAGAAGTACAGGGACTTTTGTCAGTTGCTTGTTGTGAGCGCTGAGGGAACTTGGGGAACTCGGCCAGATGATTCTGCATCTTTGTTGCATTCTTCACATATGATTTGGCACAGTATTTGCAAACGTACACAGCTTTTCCTTCTACATTAGCTACAGTGAAATGACTCCATACATCAGATAGTGCCTGTGGCATTTTCCTTTAAAAAATAAAAAAAATACTATTTGATAAACATTTTAAAATGAAACATGTATGGAAACAGGTGAATTAACACCCATCAGATAGCAGGCTCAAGCAAGCTAAAACCCACATGGTAGCAAAAACTAACTAGCATAAATAGTTAACAAGTTAGAAATCATCTAAAAACACTTTGCTGTAGGGTACTATTTACTAAAAATAATGTTTGTTCTAAAATATATTCACCCCACCCAGTATTGTTATCAAAACTTATCAGAAAGCATGTAGTCCTGGGCTCAGACAGCTTAGTAGTGTGGGCTAAATAGCATCACATTAGTGTGCAAGATCTTGAGAATCAGCTGTACATTTGATGGTAGAGTACAATGCACATGTGATGGAAGAATGCACTGTGTATGCAGAGGGTTGCAATTCACACCCCTTGACTTTTTCCACATTTAGTTGTGTTAGCCTGAAATTCAAATGTATTACATTTAGATTTTGTGTAATTTGCCTACACACAATACCTCATAATGTCAAAGTAAAATTCTGTTAAGACCTTTTTACAAATTAATAAAAAATGAAGCTGAAATGTGTGTTCAACACCTTTGCTATGGCAATGTGTTTAACAAGTCACATAATAAGTTGCATGGACTCACTCTGTGTGCAATAATAGTGTTTAACATGATTTTTTTAGGACTACCTCATCTCTGTATCCCACATATACAATTATCTGTAAGGTCCCTCAGTCAAGCAGTGGATTTCAACCACAGATTCAACCACAAAGACCAGGGAGGTTTTCAAATGCCTCACAAAGAAGTGAACCTATTGCTAGATGGGTACAAATAAAACAAATCTGATATTGAATATCCCTTTGAGCATGGTGAAGTTATTAATAACCTCAGATGGTGTATCAATACACCCACTCACTACAAAGATACAGGCATCCTTCCTAACTCAGTTGCCAATAAAGACTTTAAAGGAAACTGAGGATGGATCAACAACATTGTTGTTATTCCTGTCACGACTTCCGCCGAAGTCGGTCCCTCCTGGTTCGGGCAGCATTCGGTGGTCGACGTTACCGGCCTTCTAGCCATCGCCGATCCACCTTTCATTTTCCATTGGTTTTGTCTTGTCTCATCCAGAGCCGTCTGTTGCACATATGTTTGTGTATATCACTTTCCCTGAGTTTCCCCCGCATTCCCAGCATAAGGCGCTCGTCGATACAGGTGTGGCTGGGAATTTTATTGATAGAGATTTTGCCCATAGTTTAGGGATGGATCCCCATTGTTCCCGTGGCTGTGCCCTTCCCCGTTCACGTCCTAGATAGTCGACCATTAGGGTCAGGGTTGATTAGGGAGGTCACCGCTCCTCTGGGCATGGTGACGCAGGGGGGTCACAAGGAGAGAATTAGTCTCTTCCTTATTGACTCTTCTGCATTAACCGTGGTGCTAGGCATACCCTGGTTAGCTTGTCATAACCCCACTGTTTCTTGGCCACAGAGGGCTCTCACGGGGTGGTCGCGAGAGTGCTCAGGGAGGTGTTTAGGGGTTTCCGTTGGTGCTACTACTGTGGAGAGTCCAGACCAGGTCTCCACCGTGTGCATTCCCCCTGAATATGCCGATTTGGCTCTCGCCTTCTCCAAAAAGAAGGCGACTCAATTACCACCCCATCGATGGGGCGATTGCGAAAAAAAATCTCCTGGTAGATACTGCACTTCCCAGAAGTCACGTGTATCCCCTCTCACAGGCGGAGACGGTGGCTATAGAAACGTATGCCTCCGAATCCCTGCGAATCCCTGCGTCAGGGGTACATTCGGTCCTCCACTTCACCCGCCTCCTAAAGTTTTTTGTGAAGAAAAAGGAGGGAGGTCTGCGCCCGTGGTCTGAACCAGATCACTGTGAGGAATAGTTACCCACTACCGCTCATAGCCACAGCGATTGAGTCATTGCACTGGGCGCGCTTCTTCACCGAACTAGATCTCAGGAGCGCTTACAACCTAGTGCGTATCCGGGAGGGATACAAGTGGAAGACGGCTTTCAGTACCACCTAAGGGCACTATCTGTCATGCCATACGGGTTGATGAATGCGCCATCAGTCTTCCAAGCCTTTGTAGTCAAGATTTTCAGGGTCCTGCACATGCAGGGTGTAGTGGTGTATATTGATGACATTTTGATATACTCCGCTACACAAGCCAAGCATGTCCCTGGTGCGCAAGGTGCTTGGTCGCCTGTTGGAGCATGACCTTTACGTCAAGGCTGAGAGATGCCTGTTCTTCCAGCAGTCTGTCTCCTACCTAGGGTATCGCATTTCCATCCCAGGTGTGGAGATGGAGAGTGACCGCATTCAGCCATGCATAATTGGCCGACTCCCATCACGATAAAGGAGGTGCAGGGGTTCTTAGGGTTTGCCAACTACTACCGGAGGTTTATCCGGGGTTTTGGTCTGGTAAGGCTCCCATTACGTCACTGCTGAAGCGGGGCCCGGTACGCTTGCAGTGGTCAGCTGAGGCGGACAGGGCTTTTAGTCACCTGAGGGCTCTGTTTACCTCGGCTCCCGTGCTGGCCCATCCGGATCCCTCTTTGGCATTCATAGTGGAGGTGGACACGTCCGAGGCTGGGATAGGAGCTGTGCTCTCTCAGCGCTCGGGTACGCCACCGAAGCTCCGCCCCTGTGCCTTCTTCTCAAAGAAGCTCAGCCCTGCGGAGCGAAACTATGACTATGGGGACCGGGAGCTAACTTCCGCGACGCATATAAGGCCCTGCCCCGCTCTCCTTTCGGAAAAGCTGACCACGACTCCATTTTGTTGCTCCCTGCGTACAGACAGACAGACACTAAAACAAGAAGCTCCCGCGCTGAGGTCTGTTCAACGCTGTTCCGACCAATCTGATTCCACACTCCAAGACTGCTTCCATCACGTGGACTGGGATATGTTTCGTATTGCGTCAAATAACAACATTGACGAATACGCTGATTCGGTGTGCGAGTTCATTAGAACGTGCGTTGAAGATGTCGTTCCCATAGCAACGATTAAAACATTCCCAAACCAGAAACCGTGGATTGATGGCAGCATTCGCGTGAAACTGAAAGCGCGAACCACTGCTTTTAATCAGGGCAAGGTGACCGGAAACATGACCGAATACAAACAGTGTAGCTATTCCCTCCGCAAGGCAATCAAACAAGCTAAGCGTCAGTATAGAGACAAAGTAGAATCGCAATTCAACGGCTCAGACACAAGAGGTATGTGGCAGGGTCTACAGTCAATCACGGATTACAAAAAGAAAACCAGCCTCGTCACGGACCAGGATGTCTTGCTCCCAGGCAGACTAAATAACTTTTTTGCCCGCTTTGAGGACAATACAGTGCCACTGACACTGCCCCCAACCAAAACATGCGGACTCTCCTTCACTGCAGCCGACGTGAGGAAAACATTTAAACGTGTTAACCCTCGCAAGGCTGCATCCCCAGCCGCGCCCTCAGAGCATGCGCAGACCAGCTGGCTGGTGTGTTACGGACATATTCAATCAATCCCTATCCCAGTCTGCTGTTCCCACATGCTTCAAGAGGGCCACCATTGTTCCTGTTCCCAAGAAAGCTAAGGTAACTGAGCTAAACGACTACCGCCCCGTAGCACTCACTTCCGCCATCATGAAGTGCTTTGAGAGACTAGTCAAGGACCATATCACCTCCACCCTACCTGACACCCTAGACCCACTCCAATTTGATTACCGCCCAAATAGCTCCACAGACGATGCAATCTCAACCACACTGCACACTGCCCTAACCCATATGGACAAGAGGAATACCTATGTGAGAATGCTGTTCATCGACTACAGCTCGGCATTTAACACCATAGTACCCTCCAAGCTCGTCATCAAGCTCGAGACCCTGGGTCTCGACCCCTCCCTGTGCAACTGGGTACTGGACTTCCTGACGGGCCGCCCCCAGGTGGTGAGGGTAGGCAACAACATCTCCACCCCGCTGATCCTCAACACTGGGGCCCCACAAGGGTGCGTTCTGAGCCCTCTCCTGTACTCCCTGTTCACCCACGACTGCGTGGCCACACACGCCTCCAACTCAATCATCAAGTTTGCGGACGACACAACAGTGGTAGGCTTGATTACCAACAACGACGAGACGGCCTACAGGGAGGAGGTGAGGGCCCTCGGAGTGTGGTGTCAGGAAAATAACCTCACACTCAACGTCAACAAAACTAAGGAGATGATTGTGGACTTCAGGAAACAGCAGAGTGAACACCTCCCTATCCACATCGATGGAACAGTAGTGGAGAGGGTAGTAAGTTTTAAGTTCCGCGGCGTACACATCACAGACAAACTGAATTGGTCCACCCACACAGACAGCATCGTGAAGAAGACGCAGCAGCGCCTCTTCAACCTCAGGAGGCTGAAGAAATTCGGCTTGTCACCAAAAGCACTCACAAACTTTTACAGATGCCCAATCGAGAGCATCCTGGCGGGCTGTATCACCGCCTGGTACGGCAACTGCTCCGCCCACAACCGTAAGGCTCTCCAGAGGGTAGTGAGGTCTGCACAACGCATCACCGGGGGCAAACTACCTGCCCTCCAGGACACCTACACCACCCGATGTCACAGGAAGGCCATAAAGATCATCAAGGACAACAACCACCCGAGCCACTGCCTGTTCACCCCGCTATCATCCAGAAGGCGAGGTCAGTACAGGTGCATCAAAGCTGGGACAGAGAGACTGAAAAACAGCTTCTATCTCAAGGCCATCAGACTGTTAAACAGCCACCACTAACATTGATTGGCTGCTGCCAACACACTGACTCAACTCCAGCCACTTTAATAATGGGAATTGATGGGAAATTCTAGCCATTGCCGATCCACCTTTCATTTTCCATTGGTTTTGTCTTGTCTTCCCTCACACCTGGTTTCAATCTCATCAATTACATGTTGTGTATTTAACCCTCTGTTTCCCCCATGAACTTGTCCGGAATTGTTTCTTGTAAGTGCTTGTGCACGTATTGTCTGGTGTGCGTCGGGTTATGTACCCATTTATTGATTGTTCTGTTTTCCGGTGGGTTATTATTATTCAACTGCGCCGTTGGAAACACAGTTTTTGCTCTCCTGGGTCTGATTTCTCTGCCGTCAGTAAGCACCCCTTACAATTCCACTATAGTAAATGACAGATTGGAAGTCTGTCCAGAACAACATTTTTCCAAAACATCTTGACAGTTTGAAATATTGCACTAAAATAATACTGCAATAAATGTGGCAAATAAATGTTATTTTTGTCCTGAATACAAAACATTATGTTCGGGGCAAATCCAACACATCACTGAGTACCACTTTTCATATTTTCAAACATACTAACCTGAATGAAAAGAAGGAAGTTTGTACAGAATAAAAAAATATTTCAAAACATGCATACAGTTTGCAATAAGGCACTGAAGTAAACCTGCAAGAACTGTGACAAAGAAGTTAACTTCATGTACTGTATTTGGAGCAAATCCAACAACACATCACTGAGTACCCCTCTTCATATTGTCAAACATGGCGGTGGCTGCATCATTTTATGGGTATGCTTGTCATCGGCAAGGATTTGTGAGTTTTCTGTTAGGATAAAAAGAAACGGAAGAGCTAAGCAAAAAAATTATAGAGGAACACCTAGTTCAACAGATACTTTCCAACAGATACTGGGAGACAAATTCACCTTTCAGCAGGACAATAACCTTAAACACAAGGCCAAAAATACACTGGATTTGCTTGCCAAGAAGACAGTGAATGTTTCTGAGTTTCCGAGTTACCGTTTGGATTTAAATCAGCTTGAAAATCTATGACAAGACTTGAAAATGGCTGTCTAGCAATGATCAACAGAAGAACTTGACAGAGATTTAATTTTTTAAAGAATGATGTGTGAGTATCATACCATGCAGTTGTGCAAAGCTTTTAGAGACTTACCCAGAAAGACTCACAGCTGTAATCACTGCCTAAGGTGATTCTAAATATGTATTGAATGTTGGCAGGTATAATGTTGAGGGTGAAAATGGTTTAATAATATACAGTTTAAGTCGGACGTTTACAAACACCTTAGCCAAATACATTTAAACTCAGTTCTTCACAATTCCTGACATTTAATCCTAGTAAAAATTGTGTGAGTAAATATTCATTATACTCCACGATGCGTCGTGCCTAAGAACAGCCCTTAGCCATGGTATATTGGCCATATAACACACCCCCTCATGCCTTATTGCTTAAATTGCTTAAAGAAAACAACATTATCTTCAGTTAATGTCAAGTAGCATGTTCTGAAAGGTCATAACATTAACACATTAATTCAACCAGAGGTTTCATAATAGCCCGTGTGTGGATTAGTTACTTGGAAAAGTAATACATTACATATTACTTGTTATATTTAACAAAAGTAACGCGTTACTTGACAATACTTTCATGAAAAAAATCTTTATCTCACCGTTAGTTTGACTGTTGGGGGGAGCAAGGCAAGCCGCGTGCGCTGTATCAAGGAATGTGAATATATTTAGGTGATTTAAATGATTAGGCTAACTTTCTTTTTTGTAACAGTATTTTTATTGAAATTTCACAATTTTCACCCATATTAAGAGATACAACAACAGAGACAAAGCACACAGAACAAAAACAAGAAAAACAGCACCCACTTACACATATCTACGTGCATATATATATACACATACATACATACACATACATACACACACATACATATACCCATGCATATACACACACATACGCATACATACACGCACGCACGCACACACACACATATACACACCCATACATACGTACACCATTTTCCTCTTCCCGCTCGGTGCTTCTCTCACCCCATCACCATCATTGCGTCTCTCAATACATACATTTTAAACAAACTTACAAACAGAAATTAAACAAAAAAGCTCAGTTTAAAATACATAGATCTGTCACGCCCTGGTCAAAGTATTTTGTGTTTATCTTTATGTATTTGGTCAGGCCAGGGTGTGGCATGGGGTTTTTGTAATTGTGGTGTGTTTGTCTTGGGGTTTTGGTGGTGGTATTGGGATTGTAGCTTAGTGGGTTGTCTAGCAAGGTCTATGGCTGTCTGGAGTGGTTCTCAATCAGAGGCAGGTGCTTATCGTTGTCTCTGATTGGGAACCATATTTAGGCAGCCATATTCTTTGAGTTTGTCGTGGGTGATTGTCCTTAGTGTCTTACTTGTACTCTCTGTTAGTTTGCACTAGATAGGCTGTTTTCGGTTTTCATTACGTTTATTGTTTTGTCGTGTTTAGTGTTTAGTCGTGTTTAGTGTTTAGTCGTGTTTACGTTTTGTTTAATAAATATGGATCGCAATCGACACGCTGCAGTTTGGTCCGACTCTCCTTCATCACCACTAGAAAACCGTTACAGAATCACCCACCACCAACGGACCAAGCAGCGTGTTAACAGGCAGGAACCACAGGAGAGGCAACAGAGGCAGCAGCAGCAGGAGCAGCAGCAGCTGCAGTGGGAGAGGCTGCACCACCTGGAGAAATGGACATGGGAGGAAGAACTGGACGGTAAAGGACCCTGGGCTCAGCCTGGAGAATATCGCCGCCCCAAGGAAGAACTGGAGGCGGCGAAAGCTGAGAGGCGCAGATATGAGGAGGCAGCACGGCGTAGCGGATGGAAGCCTGAGAATCAGCCCCAAAAATTTCTTGGGGGGCTCAGGGAGAGTGTGGCAGAGTCAGGAGTCAGACCTGAGCCAACTCTCCCTGTTTATCGTGAGGAGCCAAGGAGGAGACCAGAACCAGAGACTGTGAAGGAGTTAATGGGGAAATTGGAGGAGAGAGAAATGAGGGAGTTGCTGTGTTGGTGCTTTTTGCATGGAATTCGCCCGACGGAACGTGTTGGGGATTTGATGGCACCTGGGTTAGCGCTCCATACTCGTCCTGAGGTGCGTGTTAGTCGGCTGGTGAAGTTGGTGCCAGCCTCACGCACCAGGCCTCCTGTGCACATCCCTAGCCTTGCACATCCTGTGCCAACACTGCTCTCAAGATCTCCAGTACGCCTTCACGGTCTAGCCCATCCTGTGCCACCTCCACACTCCAGTCCTCCGGTAGCAGCTCCCCCGCTCCAGGCTTCCTGTGCGTGTCCTCGGTCCAGTACCACCAGTACCAGCACCACGCATCAGGCCTACAGTGCGCCTCGCCTATCTAGCGCTGTTAGAGCTTTCCTCATCTCCAGCGCTGCCGGAGCCTCCCGCCTGTTCAGCGCAGCCAGAGCCTTCCTCCTCTACAGCGCTGCCGGAGCCTCCCGCCTGTTTAGCGCAGCCAGAGCCTTTCTCCTCTCCTACGCTGCCGGAGTCTCCCGCCTGTTCAGCGCAGCCAGAGCCTTTCTCCTCTCCTACGCTGCCGGAGTCTCCCGCCTGTTCAGCGCAGCCAGAGCTGCCAGCCTGCATGGAGAAGCCAGAGCTGCCAGCCTGCATGGAGCAGCCAGAGCTGTCAGTCTGCATGGAACAGTCAGAGCTGTCAGTCTGCATGGAGCAGCCAGAGCTGTCAGTCTACATGAAGCAGCCCGAGCTGCCAGTCTGCATGAAGCAGTCAGTCTACATGGAGCAGCCAGAGCTGTCAGTCCGCATGGAGCAGCCAGAGCTGTCAGTCTACATGAAGCAGCCCGAGCTGCCAGTCTGCATGAAGCAGCCAGTCTACATGGAGCAGCCAGAGCTGTCAGTCTGCATGGAGCAGCCAGAGCTGCCAGTCTGCATGAAGCAGCCAGTCTGCATGGAGCAGCCAGAGCTGTCAGTCTGCATGGAGCAGCCAGAGCTGTCAGTCTGCATGGAGCAGCCAGAGCTGCCAGTCTGCATGAAGCAGCCAGAGCTGTCAGTCTGCATGGAGCAGCCAGAGCGGCCAGTCTGCATGGAGCTGCCAGTCTGCAAGGAGCAGCCAGAGCTGTCAGTCTACATGAAGCAGCCCGAGCTGCCAGTCTGCATGAAGCAGCCAGTCTACATGGAGCAGCCAGAGCTGCCAGTCTGCATGAAGCAGCCAGAGCTGTCAGTCTGCATGGAACAGTCAGAGCTGTCAGTCTGCATGGAGCAGCCAGAGCTGTCAGTCTACATGAAGCAGCCCGAGCTGCCAGTCTGCATGAAGCAGCCAGTCTACATGGAGCAGCCAGAGATGTCAGTCTGCATGAAGCAGCCAGAGCTGTCAGTCTGCATAGAGCAGCCAGTCTGCATGGAGCTGCCAGTCTGCATGGAGCTGCCAGTCTGCATGGAGCTGCCAGTCTGCAAGGAGCTGTCAGTCTGCACGGAGCTGTCAGTCTGCACGGAGCTGCCAGTCTGTAAGGAGCTGCCAGTCTGCAAGGAGCTGCCAGTCAGCCCGGAGCCGCCAGAGCGGTCAGTCTGTAAGAAGCCGCCAGAGCTGTCAGCCTATATGGAGCAGCTAGTGCCGCCAGTCTGCCCAGCGCCGCCAGTGCCCCCAGTCTGCCCAGCGTCGCCAGTCTGCCCAGCGCCGTCAGTTTGCCCAGCATCGCCAGTCTGCCCAGCATCGCCAGTCTGCCCAGCGTCGCCAGTCTGCCCAGCGCCGTCAGTCTGCCCAGCATCGCCAGTCTGCCCAGCATCGCCAGTCTGCCCAGCGTCGTCAGTCTGCCCAGCGTCGCCAGTCTGCCCAGCGCCGTCAGTCTGCCCAGCATCGCCAGTCTGCCCAGCATCGCCAGTCTGCCCAGCGTCGTCAGTCTGCCCAGCGTCGTCAGTCTGCCCAGCGTCGTCAGTCTGCCCAGCACCGCCAGTCTGCCCAGCACCGCCAGTATGCCCAGCGCCGCCAGTCTGCCCAGCGCCGCCAGTCTGCCCAGCAACGCCAGTCTGCCCAGCGCCGCCAGTCTGCCCAGCGCCGCCAGTCTGCCCAGCGCCGCCAGTCTGCCCAGCGCCGCCAGATCTACCAGTCAGCCAGACTCTTCCAGATCTGCCAGTCAACCAGACTCTTCCAGATCTGCCAGTCAACCAGACTCTTCCAGATCTGCCAGTCAACCAGACTCTTCCAGATCTGCCAGTCAACCAGACTCTTCCAGATCTGCCAGTCAACAAGACTCTTCCAGATCTGCCAGTCAGCCAGGATCTGCCAGTCAGCCAGGATCTGCCAGTCAGCCAGGATCTGCTGAAACCACCAGCCAGCCAGGAGCTGGTAGATCTATCTACCTGCCTGAGCTTCCTCTCACTCCTGAGCTTCCTCTCACTCCTGAGCTTCCTCTCACTCCTGAGCTTCCTCTCACTCCTGAGCTTCCTCTCACTCCTGAGCTTCCTCTCACTCCTGAGCTTCCTCTCACTCCTGAGCTTTCTCTCACTCCCGAGCTTCCCCTCAGTCCCGAGCTGCCTCGGTCCCGAGCTGTCCTTCAGTCCCGATCTGCTCCTCAGTCCAGTGGGATTCTGGGTGGGGACTACTAGGCCATGGTCGGCGGCGAGGGTGGACTATCCAGGGACGAAGGGAGAGGGGACTAAGACATTAAAGGAGTGGGGTCCACGCCCCGCGCCGGAGCCGCCACCATGGACAGACGCCCACCCGGACCCTCCCTATTGTTTTGAGGTGCGTTCGGGAGTCCGCACCTTAGGGGGGTTCTGTCACGCCCTGGTCAAAGTATTTTGTGTTTATCTTTATGTATTTGGTCAGGCCAGGGTGTGGCATGGGGTTTTTGTAATTGTGGTGTGTTTGTCTTGGGGTTTTGGTGGTGGTATTGGGATTGTAGCTTAGTGGGTTGTCTAGCAAGGTCTATGGCTGTCTGGAGTGGTTCTCAATCAGAGGCAGGTGCTTATCGTTGTCTCTGATTGGGAACCATATTTAGGCAGCCATATTCTTTGAGTTTGTCGTGGGTGATTGTCCTTAGTGTCTTACTTGTACTCTCTGTTAGTTTGCACTAGATAGGCTGTTTTCGGTTTTCATTACGTTTATTGTTTTGTCGTGTTTAGTGTTTAGTCGTGTTTACGTTTTGTTTAATAAATATGGATCGCAATCGACACGCTGCAGTTTGGTCCGACTCTCCTTCATCACCACTAGAAAACCGTTACAGATCCCCGCCATTCTAAGAGCATCCTTGCAGCATAATAGCTGATACCTCAGGTTCTAGGTAATTTAGATAAGGTTCCCATACTTTGTAGAACTGGTCTGTTTTAGAATGCAATGTACATGTCAGATATTCCAGAGGCACCCATTCAAATAGTATCTTATGCCAATCTTTAATAGAAGGAACCTTATCACTAATCCACTGTAAAAGGATGTTTTTCCTCACTGCGAAGGTAAGGATGTTGTAAAGCCTCCTTTTACCGACAGAAGTAACATGCCTACTAGGGAGACCTAACAGTAAAGAAACTGGGTCCAATTCTAGATCAACCCCTAGGATCTTTTCAATTTCTTGCAGAACACCAGACCAGTATCTTTGTATTTTGGTACATGACCATAAACAATGTGTTAGGGTGCCTGTATCAGTTTTGCATTTAAGACACTGAGGGGAAGAGGAAGTGGGGCTAAAAGCATGTCTGCGATTTGGGGATATATGCAATCTGTGTATTATTCTTAATTGGATTGCTCTAGTACGGTTACATATAGATATTGTTTTTGCATATCTCCAAATGTCCTCCCACATCTCTTCGTCAATAGTAACAGACAATTCTTTCTCCCACACTTGTTTCACCCTCTGTGTGTTGACAGCAGAAAAGGACCTTAAAGTATCATAAAACAGACTTACAGACATTTTCCTTTGTGGGAAAAAAAGCATTCTTTCAATGACAGACACATCAGGGTTACCAATTAAGGTGGTGCTCTTCAGAATATAATGTCTTACTTGTAGGAAGCGGAAAAAGTCCTGCTTTGGGAGTCAATATTTCTCGACCATCTGCTCAAATGACAACAAAATCTTATCAGCAAATAAGTCATTTAGCCTGCGTATGCCCTTATTAAGCCATAAGTTAAAGCCAGCATCCAGCAATCCTGGACTGAAATCTGGGTTGTTAAGAATTGGGGTAAGAGCAGAGGTTAGTTTGGACCTTCCCAGGAAGCGTTGAACTGACCTCCATACTTTGAGTGTGTTAAGTGTAACGGGATTATTGCAGTGATCTTTTACAGACTTGAAACTTCTGAAAAATAAAAGATCCTGTAAGGGGTATTTTGAAAGAGAAGTCTCAATGTCTAACCAAATAGAGGAGTCATCATTTGTGATCCAGTCAGAAATATAACAAAGGTGGGCACACCATTGATAGAACCTGATATTGGGCAGGTCCAAGCCACCCATAGAACTTGGCAGCTGCAATATTGCCATCTTAAGTCTTGGCTTGCGTTTACTCCATATAAAGGAACTTAGCCATTCATTTACATCCTTTATTACCTTATTGGAGAGTAATACTGGGATCATTTGGATTGGGTAAAGTAGTCTAGGTAAAATGTTCATTTTCAAGAGGGATATTCTACCCAACCAAGAAATCGGGAGAGAGTTCCAGCGCTCCAGATCCTGTCTTATTGTATCAAACAAGGGAACAAAATTGGCTTTGTACATTAGCTGGAATTTAGGAGTTACAAATATACCCAGATACATGAAACCTGAGGGAGACCATTTAAAAGGGAAGGGGGAGAAGTATTAGGTACAGAGTGTAGGCTACCAAGTGGCATAGCCTCTGACTTAGTAAGGTTAATCTTGTAGCCTGAGAATTCGCTGAATGATTCAATAATATTAATAAGAGATGTAATTGAAGTCTCGGGACTAGAGATGAATATCAGGACATCATCAGCATACAAGCTTATTTTATGGTGAACATCACCAATGAGCAGCCCCTGTATAGCAGGCGTTACCCTGATGGCCTCGGCCAGTGGTTCCATAACGAGTGCAAAGAGGAGGGGGGATAAAGGACAGCCCTGTCTGGTACCTCTGTGTATAGAGAAGCTATTTGACCGTAGCCCATTAGTAAGGACAGCAGCCTGAGGATCATCATATAAAACTTTCACCCATTTTATAAAGTTGTCCCCCAGACCAAATTTATTTAGAGCAAATAATAGGTAAGACCACTCCACACGATCAAATGCTTTCTCAGCATCTAGGGAGAGCACAAGACCATCCACAGCACTTTGTTGGTAGGCTTGAATTACATTAAGAAGCCGCCTGATGTTGTTGCATGACTTACGGCCCCTAATGAAGCCAGTTTGGTCTCCTTTCACAATTAGTCCTCTAATCTTGTGGCTAGAATTTTAGAAAGCAATTTTCTATCCACATTCAGAAGGGAAATTGGTCTGTACGAGGAACAAGACTCTGGACATTTTCCCTTTTTGAGAATAAGTGAAATGTTGGCTTCTCTCAGCGTTTGAGGGAGTTGGTCATTTGAAAATGAGTGGTTAAACATATCACGCAATGGCTCAAGGATCAGGCCATGGAACTCTTTATAGAACTCACTACAAAACCCATCTGGTCCTGGGGCCTTACCATTTTGCAGATTCTTAATTGCGAACATTATCTCTTCCTTGGTAATAAGGGCATTAAGGAGGGACCTCTGCTCTTCGGAGATAGTAGGGAGCTCAATCTTACAAAAGAAGTTCTCCATTAATTTGGGTGCATCCTTTGGCAGTTCTGAGGCATAAAGGTTTGTATAACATTTCTTAAATGAGTCACTTATCAATTTATTTTCATATAAATGATTACCATCAGAATCAGTAATAGTAGCAATTGACTGAGAGTCAGTCCTCTTTTTAGCTAGGTATGCCAAGTACTTTCCTGGCTTATCGCCATGTTCATATAGCTTTTGCCTGACAAATCTCATTTTCTTTTCAGCGTCCTGTGTTAGGAGAGAGTCTAACGTTGATCTAATGACTGATATTTCCTTTAATAGGGCAGGAGTGGGCGTTTTAATGTAGTCCTTCTCTTTAGTTCCTAATTCACCCTCTAACATTTTTTGCTTTTCCCGCTTTTTCCGTCTCTTAGTAGCTGTGTATGACATAATCAGACCCCTGGCATACGCTTTACAGGTCTCCCAAAGGAGCGAGGGGTTATCTGTTGATTGAGAGTTAATAGAGAAAAATGCTTTAAACTCTGTTATAAAATATGATGTGAATGTATGGTCTTTAAGAATGGTTGTGTTCAACCTCCAATGTCTTGACCGATTGAATGCCCCGTTGAGTTTTATGTCCAGGATCACCTCAGCATGATCAGATATGACTATGCTTCCTATCCTAGCGGATAAAACAGACTGCAAAGACGTCTTGGGCATAAAAAAATAATCTATTCTAGTCTGACATCCATGAGGTGCAGAGAAAAAGTGAACTCTCTGTTGGAGGGATGAAAAGCTCTCCAGACATCCGCATACCCCAGATCATCACAAATAACTTTAAGTGACTTAGCTTGAGGAGAGAGAGAAGCTATACCACTGGGAAACCTATCAATAAGGGGGTTCAACAAGCAGTTAAAATCTCCTCCAACCACTGCAGTGTCTGAGTTTAATTCTGAAAAGTCTAGAAATGCCTTAGTGAGGAAATCAGGGGGGTGAGCAGGGGGGAAGTAAATATTCATTATGGAAATGTTCTGCCCTTGTAAAGTACCATTAATTATAACAAAGCGACCAAATTTATCTTTCACACAATTTAAGACCTTAAGTGGTAAGTTCTTTTTCACCAGAATTGCTACACCTCTACTTCTGGATGTAAATGATGAGAAAAACACTTGACCAAACCCTCCTTGTTGTAATTTCAGGTGCTCCTTATCATCCAAATGAGTTTCTTGCAACAGGGCAATATCAATATTTTCTTTTTTCAAAAAAGACAGTACTTTCTTCCTTTTAATGGGGTTATGGCTCCCTCTAATGTTCCATGTATACACGCAGTCTGTTATCTGCCATTGTATCTTGACCATTCAATATCCAGACTGGATCCTACTGTAAAAGTGGGGTGGTACCTTTTTCCATGTGTTGAACTCTCCTCTATCTCACTGAGCATAAACAAAAAAATATGAACCCTGAACTCGAACTATACTGAACCCAAAAATTAAACATGTAAAGATCCAAAAGGGGGTTTTCCCACTAGCTAACATGCAGGGGATTTCAACTCTCCAATGTAGACTCTTAAGTCCGCATTGCCGCTCAATAGCCTCATCCTTTATATATATGGAAAAGAAAATCAATAGAAGAAGATTGAGGCTCTTCCACCTAAAACCAAGCCTGGGCACCAATATGGATTCACACATATCTCAGCCTGAGCTATAGCGTCTTCGTACAACCGCTGTGGAATAATCATTGAAGAATGAGACCTTTGGACCTTTATGTTGACTACCGTCAGAGCCGATGTTTCTAGCCGCATCCATGACGCGCTGCTTGTCGGTGAAGTTATGGAACTTTATAACCACCGGCCGGGCGCGCTGATTGGGACCGGGTATCGGTGCTTGAAAGCGATGGGCTCTGTCCAGCTTCACACGACGAGCCTTAGTGTCCATTTGTAGGTAGCCAGGGATCCATTCCTCAAAAAATTTTACTGAACGTGTCCCTTCAGAATTTTCCGGGAGTCCCACAACACGAATATTGCATCTGCATCCTCGATTATCCAAGTCGTCAATGTGCTCCGCCATTTCGCGCACCTGTTTCTCAAGTGCTTTTATCTTAGCGTCCATAGATGTAGTTGAAGTTTCCACTGCAGCGATTCTTCCTTCCGCCTCAACAACACGTTTCACAATGCTCTGTATTTCAGCTGAATGGCCTGCTATTGCTTCCAAGACCATTCTTATCTTAGCATCGATCACTTTAGTAATGTTATCAGTCATCTTTTGAATCATCAGGTCCATTGTGCCTGGATCCGCAATGGTGTTAGCTTCGCTAACGTTAGCTAGCTCCTCATGCACATCCACAGGGGTGGTGGTTTTGGTCGACTTCTTAGTAGTTCTATTGGGCATGTTGTCTGAGATTTTTGCGAAATAGTCGTCAAGACTCATTATATGGTAACTTATTTAGCCAATTCTACCACTTTTTCAAGCTAGGAGATTAATGTAAGAATATAAATTTACGAATGCCACGAGAGCTCGCTGAAACACCGTGTTCTCTCTACGGCGCCATTTTGTCCCCCCAATTAGGAGGCTAACTTTCTAAATAACCTTCTATTCTTGCCAATCCATTATTCTTCTACCTACTATGATGGAGTGTGAAGCATGTTTCATGCATAGACATTCTAACAAAGAACATCATCACATTTACTGTTTCACCATTACGGAGACAAACAGCAAAGGCTTTTCAGGCAGTATTTTAAGTATCTAAATATTGTGTTATACCTACCAATCAATGTATATAGAGAGAGAAGTGGCATGGGGTGCACAACCTCTCAATATTGCAGTCCAGAAATGAGAGCTTTACCATCTATGCCAAAAGCCTGAGCCGCTGATGGAGACAGTAGAACTGTCATCAATCCATGATTCCGTATCCCCCCCCCCCTCTAGGGGAATTTGTGCGGCCAGGCACCATAGTTGTATTGAAAGGATCCCACCCCGGTCACCAATGTAGCCAACCGATGTAGCAGAATGCAATATCAAGATCGTGTGGTCGAGAGACAAGAACTATACCATCTAGGGCAAAAGCCTGGACTCCTGATGGGGGCAAAGAATTCTCATCACTGCATGTTACAATAGTAAAACAAAGTGTATGTAAACTTCCAACATCGACAGACAGACAGACAGACATACATATCTAAGAAAACACTGAAAAAGGTGACATGGCTTGCAGCCCCTGAAGATTATTTTTATTTGTTTATGTTTGAAAATGGTCTCTGTTATATTAATCTATAATGAGCCTTTGACTGATCAGTGGGCAATAGCCGGTCTCCCTACCAAGATGAGCAGGCTCGGTTTTCTGATAGGCTGAGGTCACGCAAACTCACATTCAAAGTCACATTCATCGGCAAAGAGACCTCACAATCAATCGCCGACCGCATTACCTCCCGAGAGAATTCTGTCCGGTCATTGTCACAGCCATGTATATTCCCCATCAAGGCGATACCACAAAGGCTCTCAAGGAACTACACTGGACTTGGTGCAAACTGGAAACCGCATATCCTGAGGCCACATTTATTGTAGCTGGGGACTTTAATATAGCAAATCTTAGGAAAATGCTACCGAAGTTCTATCAACACATTGCCTGCGCCACTTGCGCATCAAACACTCTCAACCATTGCTACTCTCCCTTCCAGGATGGTTACAAGGTCCTGCCCCACCCTCCCTTCACCAAATCAGATCACGCCTCCATCCTACTCCTCCCTTCCTATAGGCAGAAACTCAAACAGGGAGTACCCGTGGTAAGGACTATTCAACACTTGTCTGACCAATCGGAATCCATGCATCAGATTGTTTTGATCACACGAACTGGGATATGTTTCAGGTTGACTCTGAAAATAACATTTACTTGTACACTGACATGGTGACTGAGTTCATCAGGAAGTGTATAGGGGATGTTGTTCCCACTGTGACAATTAAAACCTATCCAAACCAAAAAACGTTGATCATGGCAGCATTCGCGCAAAACTGAAAGCACAAACCACCGCATTTAACCATGGCAAGGTGACTTGGCATATGGCCGAGTCCAGTACAGTTATGGCCTTCGTAAGGCAATCAAACAGGCATAACGTCAGTACACAGAGAAAGTGGAGTCGCAATTCAATGGCTCAGACACTAGACGTATGTGGCATGGACTCCAGACAATCACGGATTATAAAGGGAAAACCAGCCACGTCGTGGATATCGACATCTTGCTCCCTGACAAGCTAATCACCTTCGCCCGCTTCGAGGAAAACACAGTGCCACTGCTCCCGTGGACTGTGAGCACACGTTCTCTGTGGCTGAGGTGAGTAAGACAACAGACCAGCTGGCTGGAGTGTTTCATGAACATATTCAATCTCTCCCTATCTCAGTCGGTTGTCTCCACTTCCTTCAAGCAAGATGTCCACCATTGTTCCTGTACCCAAACAAAGCGAAGCTAACTGAACTAAATTACTATCGCCCCATAGCACTCACTACTGTCATCATGAAGTGCTTTGAAAGGCTAGTTAAGAATCATATTACCTACACCTTACCCGATATCCCAAACCCACTGCAATTTGCATAACGCCCCAACAGATCCAAGGATGACGTAATCACCGTTGCACTGCACTATCCAATCTGGACGAGAAATACCTATGTAAGAATGCTGTTAATTGACTACAGCTCAGCATCCAACACCTTGGTACCATCCAAGCTCATCATTAAGGTCTGAACTCCGCCCTGGGTAACTGCTTCCTGAACTTCCTGACGGGCTGCCCCCTGGGGGTGAGCGTAGGCAACAACAGGTAGCCTAGTGGTTAGAGCATTGTGTCAGTAACCGAAAGGTTGCTAGATCAAATCCCCGAGCTCACAAGGTACAAATCTGCCGCTCTGCCCCTGAACAAGGCAGTTAACCCACTGTTCCTAGGCTGTCATTGTAAATAAGAATTTGTTCTGAACTGACTTGCCTAGTTAAATAAAAGCAACCCCTCCACTACAGGGAGGAGAGGAGGGCCCTGGCGGAGTGTTTCCAGGAAAATAACCTCTCCCTCAAAAAATGAAGGAGCTGATCGGGGAGCACCCATCCACATTGAAGGCGCCGCAGTGGAGAAGGGGAAAGCGTAAAGGTCCTTGGCATACACATCATTGGCAATCTGAAAATGGTCCACCCACACAGACAGTATGGTGAAGAAGGTGCAACAGCGCCTATTCAACCTCAGGAGGCTGAATGATTTATTCTCGGCCCCTAAGACCCCCACAAACTTTTAAAGATCCACTGTGCGCATCCTGTCGGGCTGTACCACCGCCTGGTATGGCAACTGCACCGACCTCAACCGCAGGAATATCAAGAGGGGGCACACTGTCTGCCATTCCAGGACATCTAAAGCAGCCAGTGTCACAGGAAGGCCTGTGACAGCCCCCCCCGAGTCACGGCCTGTTCACCCCGCTACCATCTAGAAGGCGAGGTCAGTACAGGTGCATCAAAGCTGGGACCCATAGAGTGAACAATAATAATTGTGTGACTTAGCAGTAAGCTAGAATTACAGTGCTACACAAAGTCTTACCAAGACACCAACATTTGCGTTAAGGTAGGCTATTATGGAACCTCTAGTAGAATTAATGTATTAATGTTATTTCCTTTCAGAACATGCTACTTGGCATTAATTGAAGCTTGTTGTTTTCAGTTTTAGATTTACTCACACTAACATTACATAACAAAAAGATGGAAGCAACACAAAGCTCATCTTTCAAATTAAAGTTAATAATATACTTTTTGTGTGTTTTTACAACAACTTGTTGTAGGGGCAGTTGACATATTTAGAAACGCTTCCTGCTTCCTTGAATATTTCAGCTGACAACACAAAAGGAAACCTGAGAAGGGTAATGCCGTCAGCGTGTTGAGAAAACAATGACACTGGGATTAGTCATGAAGTCGAGACAATCGGTTTCTTGAGAATTACACTCGCAAACTAGATGGAAAAACTACAACGGTATGATTAAGCCATTATTCACCCTCCACATGATACTTGTCTAGCTAAAACTAACGTACTGACCTCAACCATGTTTCCATCAATAATTACACAAAACATATGAAACATGTATTATTGAATTAAGTACATAACCATGTGCTTAGATTGAATACATCTATGTTACATAGCCCTTTCCTGCAGTCAATCACCAAAAGCACCCTCTTTGGCCTCATGGGTGGAATGTTATTAATATTTTTCATAATTGGTAGATACATTCTTTAAAAAATACGAAAATCCAGTGTTTTTTGCTAGAGGTCAACCGATTATGATTTTTCAACGCTGATACCGGTTATTGGAGGACCAAAAAAAACAGATACTGATTAAATTGGCCGATTTCAAATAATGACAATTATAACAATACTGAATGAACACTTTTATTTTAACTTAATATAATACATAAATAAAATCTTTTTAGTCTCAAATAAATAATGAAACATGCTCTATTTGGTTTAAATAATGCAAAAACACAGTGTTGGAGAAGAAAGAAAAAGTGCATTATGTGTCATGTAAAAAGCTAACGTTTAAGTTCCTTGCTCAGAACATATGAAAGCTGGTGGTTCAAAATTCCCAGTTCTTCAAAATACCCAGTAAAGAAATATTAGGTTGCAGTTATTATAGGAATGGTCACGTGAACTATTTCTCTCTATACCATTTGTATCTCATAGAACTTTGACTATTAGATGTTCTAATAGGCACTATAGTATTGCCAGCCTAATCTCAGGAGTTGATAGGCTTGAAGTCATAAACGGCGCTGTGACCAAGCATTGCTAAGAGCTGCTGGCAAACGCAGTAAAGTTTGAATGAATGCTTTCGAGCCTGCTGCTGCCTACCACCGCTCAGTCAGACTGCTGTCGTGTCTTTGGCTATGCCGGATTAAGTGATATGACATGCTATTCTATAAAATCATTTCTCTTTAATTAATATCACCTGATTGAGCTAATCATGTAAATGTAATTAACCAGAGAGTCGGGGCACCACGTAATAATATTTATATGTTATCTTCCGAATAAACTCTTAAAGACCTCGTAATATTTTACATCTTTACGTAATATTTTACATCAATATTCAAACATTTAAATTGAACAACAATTCTATGTGAATCCGATAACTCTGATGTGTAGACTTTACACTGTAGAGTTTATGTCATCTTATCATTGATGAGAATGTATCAGGTGACAACCGAACTGTCATCATATTCATTAAGTACCACTGCATATGTTCAATTGGTCGCTGCCAACTCATTTGTTTACTTCCCCAGCAAAGTTCATTTTTTGTCTCCTAGACTGTAGGATGTTGCTCAGCCTCTGAATGTCAAAGAAACAAAACAATTCTATCCCCATATGCATTGGAGTCACGTTTCTCCCAGGTATTTTACAACTTCTTTCTAGCTTAAAGCATCGTCAACCAAAGCGCTGTTATAGATCAATTCATATAATTATATCCGTTTTTATATTCTTCAAAATCTTAAGTTAACAATGTGCATGCCTATGCATTTCGACATTTTCTTCAATAAAAAAGGTAGGCCTATGGCAAACCATCTCATACCCCCCCAATTCGAGTCCTGGTTTAAACTTAACATCCCTTAACTAACACGGAGGTAGGCTATTTAAAGAGTGCATGGTGGGTGGCCGCGACCGGGAGGCCGATGGGGCGGTGAACAATTGGACCAGTGTTGTCCGGGTTAGGGGAGGGTTTGGCCAGCAGGGATATCCTTGTCTCATCGCGCACTAGCGACTCCTGTGGCGGGCCGGGCACAGTGCACGTTGACACGCCAGGTGTACGGGGTTTCTTCCGACACATTGGTGCGGCTGGCTTCCATGTTGGATGGGCATTGTGTCAAGAAGCAGTGCGGCTTGGTTGGGTTGTGTTTCGGAGGATGCATGGCTCTTGACCTTCGCCTCTCCCGAGTCCGTTCGGGAGTTGCAGAGATGAGACAAGACTGTAACTACTACCAATTGGATATCTCGAAATTGGGGTGAAAAATAAATAAAAACGTTTTGGACACACACTCATTCAAGTGTTTCTTTATTTGTACTATTTTCTACACTGTAGAAGAATAGCGAAGACATCAAAACTATGAAATAACACTTCAAAGTAGCCACCCTTTGCCATTCTCTCAACCAGCTTCACCTGGAATGCTTTTCCAACAGTCTTGAAGGAGTTTTCCTTCACTCCGTGTTCTAACTCATCCCAAACCATCTCAATTGGGTTGAGGTAAGGTGATTGTGGAGGCCAGATCATCTGATGCAGCACTCCATCACTCTCCTTCTTGGTCAAATAGCCCTCACACAGCCTGGAGGTGTGTTGGGTCATTGTCCTATTGAAAAACAAATGATAGTGGGGCTAAGCCCAAACCAGATGGGATGGTGTATAGCTGCAGAATGCTGTGGTAGCCATGGTGGTTAAGTGTGCCTTGAATTCTAAATAAATCAGACAGTGTCATCAGCAAAGCACCCCCACACCATCACACCTTCTCCTCCAAGCTTCACAGTGGGAACCACACATGCAGAGATCATCCATGCACCTACTCTGCATCTCACAAAGACACAGCGGTTGGAACCAAAACTCTCAAATTTGGACTCATCAGACCAAAGAACAGATTTCCACCAGTCTAATGTCCATTGCTCATGTTTCTTGGCCCAAGCAAGTCTCTTCTTCTACACTTCGAGGGGTCACTCAGACTACCTCGCCTCTCACATTGAGAGTCATGCTGAAACTACACTTCAAGGACGTTTCGCTCGTTCACCCTGTGTATGTTACCAGCCTCGAAACTGTAACCCTGCTACTTGGAGCAGACTTGATGGATCGGTTACTCCCACTGATGGATTGGAAAACCAACCAGGTATGGTCACAGGCCACCATGCCTTCTCCACTGACCACACTGTCTTCCCCTAACGCTAGCTGCAACGCAGTCATTCACGAGGGGTATCTGTCGAAAGCACCCCTTGGGAAAAAGACGTTTAGAAACCTCTTGGGGCAGAATCCGATCCAAGGAGATTTTACGATATCTCGACACATTCCATCAGCCAACTTGACTGACCATTCTTTTCATGATTTCGAGCCAGCTGTCTCTGTGAGTACGCAACTTCCCTCCACCATGCAGTCGTGTAATACGGTAGTTGAGATGAACTCCTCTTGCCCTTAGAACTCTTCCGCAATCACTGCGGCCGTCTCAGCAAGAAAAGCATTGATGTGCAGAGTATACTCTGCTTCCCATGATACACCTTCCGCTTTGTTGGGGACTGTCACCCCTTACAATGACACTAATGGCGTCAGTCCAGCAACTGACCCGATGACTCCCACTAGTGAAACTCTTTGCGATATCACAGACCGATATCCTCGTCTCAGTTCGCTGGTACTGAAGAGGTTGCCACACGCTGACGCGGTGGTGACTGACATGCCTCTGAGCGTTTTGAAGCACAAACACCAGGAGATTTGGTTGAAAGGTTACGGCCATTCTCATGACAACGCGGCCGCTGACAACTCGTACATAGGGTCCGACCTTTTCGTTTGCGCCTCAGACACCAACACCATCCGCTGGTAGGTGGGTCCGGAGACACAAAGGGGGGAATAGTAGCCCAGACCCATGATGAGCCTCATCGAGGCCGGTGGGGGGGTCGAGACTACGGACAACACCGTACGAGGCCGCCAGAGCATCAATTAAATCTAGTTGTAAACTCCTCTATGAGAACAGTGAGGAGCAGACAGGCCCCTAGACGGGGATTATCTTAGAACACATCTAAGATAGTACTGAGGTGTACCACACTGGTCATAAAGGAAGTCCAGTGGACTTGTCCACCTCCAAAACAAATGGCAACAATAATAATTCCTTGCCATGTGTAGGTTCAACTACAATACAACTAGTAAAATGCTCCAATCATTATGTTCCGGTAGTATAATATTTCAGAATAAATCTGTAGGATAACTGGTCCCTTTGAGCACCAGTACCAATACCAGCGACAGTCAGTCTAGCTACAATCAGTAAGAAGGTTAGAGACCTAACCAATCAAATTACCCTTGACAATAGCGACATAGGAGTCACTCAGAGCGCAACACGTGGAAGGGAATCTCCAGTGCACTCTTCCAATGGTTAACACACATGTCACTAATAAATAGAATCCTCCATTCAGGAGGAAAATTATTAGAATCATTAACCACGATCACACCATGTACGACTGGTCCAATACTTATTAAAGAGTACTTCCGTCGTGAGGTTAGCTCCTCCATGTATAACATAGCTATGAAATAGATTTCATACCTATCACTACTACAATAGTGGAAGACACAGTGACTTGTCGAAAAAACTACTACAGACTCCCTTGACACCAATTCTGACTGACCTCCAGGCATTGACCTGAAAATTACCTGACTACGTCAGACTCATTCTGATCAAGTTGTAATTTGCCAGGATACTTGGTTTTCTTCCCTTGAAATGGGGCAGAATCACATGCTCGCTTGTGTAAGCATAAACGCACATGCACAACGGAACATCCAATTAGGATTTATGCTAGGATCACTTAAGGGTCCAAGCAAAATACCAGCCTTAGTAAATAAGGTTGAACATTTACTTCTAGGCATTTGACTCTACAGCACTCACCAGTTTCTTCCCAGAAGTCCATAGGTCATCCCTGTAGACTGACCAAAACTAGTGCCTTACAGCTGTAAACGTATCATATAGTTATCAACTTAGGATAGTGCCTAAGCAACACACCAAGTAGGAAAACCCTAGATATGGCATTAGAGACAATGCCATGATAGTCATTTTGCCAGAACATTAGACATATAGATTACAGTACAATTAGATGATTTTTGTGTGAGAACTATATTTTGTATATCTTTTGTTTATGCTTTCATTCCTTTTCGGTTCAGTTCCTTTGACACTTAGGAAGTGATAGAGCCATAAACAAACAATGGCGATCACCAACCAGGACATCCCCTGGCCCTTGTAGCTTCCAGGGAACCTACCAAGGTACATCACTAGAAGGGACCGCAACGGCGATAACCAACCGACATCAACTGCCATCCTTGTGGTGGACTGCTCCGCTTTCAGAGAAGCCTACCAAGTTCAACCACCAGAGGGGACTGCAATGATGATCTACAAACAGGACATCATGTGTTCATGATTTTATGTTGATTTGTAACTTTCAGGACAAACATGATCCAAACCAGCAGGGGGGGGTATGTCATGATGTTGGCCTCTTTGGGTATAGCAACCCCATCCCCCTCTCCCTGCCTCCCCCTTGAGGAGGCTGCTAGGCTGCTGTGGTCAGAGGTCGTAAATTCCTGAGAAGACCCTGCCACATGGCCACATAGTAGAGAGAGAGTACATTTTCATAGAGGACAAAGGAAATCCTTCCACCTCACAGAACTTGAGGTACAAACAAATTTCATGTTCCGGAGAAAGTATAAACGATCGGTGAAGAATCCAGCTACGAACTGGTCCGTTTGTCACAACTTGGGACAGCTCATGGGAGACAGTGGGGCCACATTACCATAACGCTGTTTATATAATAGCCTCAGATATGAGGTTTACATCTAATTGTTGTATAAGATGAATGAGTGAGTATGATACTGTTTGTATAATTGTGTAATATGACTTTGGACTGTTTAATGAAGAAAAATACAATTCCCTTTTGATTTGAACTAAATCAGAGGACTGCCCCTGAGCCCAGTTAGGGTCAGACATCCTGGGACAGCCCGCTTCAGCCCTTCCGAATAAAACCCCTACTCGGGTTTTCGATCAGCAGACCGAGCTTACCTCAATTACGAGATGGTTAAAGGTTGAAAAAGGTTGAAGACCATGATTCTCTCAATCAAGGGAGGACAAAAGGTTGCAGACCATTGCTGAATCTTTTAACCATACCACGTGGTTAAACTCTTAGACTATCGATACCGACGGAGTAAGAACAAGTCTTTGATATTAATTACTAGTCTGCAGCTAGGAATTCGGTATCATTGAACGCGAAGAACGACAACCGCCAAAAACATTCATTCTATAACGAATGTCACTCGGAACAATCGCCAATAACCATGACAGAGAGAGAGAGGGAGAGAGACAGACAATTCAACAAAATAAATGAACTTTTCACCAGCAATCAAAACGATACACTGAGCGTAAATATATATATTGATTACAATTGTTCCCGAATGAGTGAGCGTTATCACTCTGTAGTGACTTCTTAGTCGACCCCCACTTCTCCTTTTGTCTAACAAGCCGCCATGCCGGTTCAGCCCACTCGTGCACATTCTCCTATCATTTCATGTAACCACATTTACCTTGTTTGTTTGTTTGTTTATGCATTTCTGTGAATTACTTAGTTAGTAATTTTTTTAAAATTTAAGACAATTGATGTATGGATGACTCATAGTGAAGACTGGGTTCGTGCAGATAACCAACAATTTACAATGTTTGGAATGAGACTAACGTGAGGTAAAGTAAGTAATTCATTAATTCGAAGACTAATTGATCAGATAAAATATCTGAAAAGTTATTTTAGGAAATTATAACTTTGTAATCTGAATATTTTTCCTTGGTGCCCCGACTTCCTAGTTAATTAGTTACGTGATTAATCAGTTGATCGCGTAATAACTAATTACAGAGAATCTTTGATAAAAACTATCAGTCTTCAGTTAATGATAGTAAAGACACGGCAGCAGTCTGACTGAGTGGTGGTAGGGAGCAGCAGGCTCGTAAGCATTCATTCAAACAGCCCTTTTCTGCGTTTGCCAGCAGCTCTTCGCAGTGCTTGAAGCACAGCACTGTTTATGACTTCAAACCTATCAACTCCCAGATTAGGCTGGCAATACTATAGTGCCTATAAGAACATCCAATATCAAAGTTATATGAAATACAAACGGTATAGAGGGAAATAGTCCTATAATAACTACAACTTAAATCTTCTTAACTGGAAACATTGAAGACTCATGTTAAAAAGGAACCACCAGCTTTCATATGTTCTCATGTTCTGAGCAAGGAACGTAAGCGTTTTTTACATGGCATATATTGCACTTTTACTTTCTTCTCCAACACCATGTTTTTGCATTATTTAAACCAAATTGAACATGTTTCATTATTTATTTGATACTACATTTATTTTATTTATGTATTATATTAAGTTCAAATAAAAGTGTTCATTTAGTATTGTTATAATTGTCATAATTTCAAATCAGCCAGATTAATCGGTATCGGCATTTTTTGGTCCTCCAATAATCGGTATCGGTGTTGAAAAATCATAATCGGTCGACCTCTACTAAAGGCTACTGGTTGTGGTGAATGTAAGGAAAACAATAACAAGAAAGTGTTGTTCAAGTTTAAGTAGTTGATGGTTATGTTGTTTGAGCACAAATTTTAACACTGTCAGTTCTGCAATCTTTGTAAGAACATGTGACAAAGAGCTACACTTTTAAGAGGTTACTGTGCATTTCACAGTAACTTAATTGCAGTTAGTTGCCTGGAAGTTGCTGTGAATTTTACATTACTAGCTGTCAGTAAGTTATTGTAAAATTCACAGTAATTTAATAGTCAGTAACTGCTAGTAACTTGCAACTAGCTGTCAGTAACTTACTGGACATTACTGATTACAAGATTGTTTAACATTAGTTGACAACTAGTAAGCATTCTTTAAGGTAACCACACTTGGGACTCAGCCTCACCTGGTCTCAACCTCTTGGTAGACAGCAAACTGACTTTCCTGTCACATTGTCAGGTCAGTGAGTGTGAAAGATCAGCCAGAACAAGTTTATGCATTAACTACTTGCAGCGAGCTGACAGTATTATTTAAAAATAAACATTAACTTCCTGATGACCAACTCCCATTAAGTTCCTCGAAAATGCAGTAACCACTCAACAGTGCAGTTGTTGATTGTCACAAGCGTTTACAAAGACTGTAGAACTGGGAGTAGACAAATGAGGTGCTCAACCTTCATCAAAATAACAACAAAGACAAATACCAAAACACATTGGCACAAATACAACATATTTTAGACCATGCCCCCAAATATGCTTTTAATAATCTCTATCATAACCACAGGCCCGGTGGCGTAGGAAAGTCAGGTTGATTGCAACCGAGAGGTTGTGAGTTAAAATCCCAAGTGAGGTTGACTCCGAAGTAATCAGAATACAGCAGCATACTGTCCTTTACAGCAATAATACCTTATCCAGTTCTAAAAATACATGAACTTTTTGTATATTTACAGTTTTTTCACTGCAACCACCCGGGAAATCTTTAACAGTGTAATGAAGAACCATACACAAAGGCTTATTCAAAGATAAAAGGTTCTCCACAACGCAAAAAAAAAGTGTTTCCCCCTACAAAATGAATAACCTTGTTTTGGTAGTAACTATCACTTTGTTTGAGAATGTAGGGTTAATGTTTAATTGATGTAGATGAATGGAAACCACTGTACACTATTCTTAGCCTTTCTAGCCTTACTGAATAAAGTTGAGTGATTAGAAGAACAAAAGAAGAGGGTGTAGTGTCCTAAGGGAGGGGTGTAGGCAATGAAGGATAGCATGAGGGATATTTAAAGAGCAAAAACATGGGCTTTGTACATAACACTTAAGAAATGTCTGTGAAGAAATTGGTATGTTTATTGACGGTGGCAAGTCTCCTAATTCAAGGTAAGTCTTTTTGAGCGTATTAGATTGACCACTATACTTTTCTGTGGCAGGAGTGGAATTGTCTACGGACTTGTCCAAATACCCATACTAGTGTACCACATACTTAAACTACATACTATTTACTCATCGTTGCATACTATTAAGCAACAAGCCTACTGAAACAGATCATTTGGTTCCATATCAACATATTTATTAGTTAAACCAAAGCGCTGTAACATATATAGGCTAAATATAAAAAGCCTAGGACACACACCAACATTTTTCAACTGTTCAAATCAAAATGTTATTGTTCAGAAAAACGTGGACAGTCGGGTGCAAATTCAGTCACAAATTCAGAACCACTGGACAGCAACATTACAAACTAAAGCACTGATCATTGGGAACGAGATCAGAATGACTGCTAAGGATTGATCCATAAATTAAATGCACGCCTACAAAACTAAAACAATCTGTTAACATCAAAAGGCCTGAATAACATCACATCAATAACAAGACGACACATTCATAAATCAAAATATGGTTTAGTATTTAGTTGAAAAGCTCTGACGAGAACAATAAACACTTTTCAGTGAGAAAACAGAAATCCACTTTGGGTAAAAAATAAAATAAAAAATACATTTGAGCACCACCACAGAATCTTTGGGAATCTTCCCAATGAACTAACCTGGTTTTGTTGTTGGTTACTTGAAGAGAACTAGGGCCTATCACTCACAGCCCCCCACTTCCAATGCATTGTGGAAAAGTATTCATTAAATTCTACTAGAGGAAGAGCTGAAATTAGTGATACATCCTGGAATTTAAACCATATTTGATTTTAGAAATGTTGCATACGATCAAAGATGATGGATATAGTGACAAGATACATGGGAGTTGTTGTCCACAAATATTTTGAATAGTTGCCATTGTTGAATACTTGTTTCAGATTGAATTGGGGTGTGTCCGTAAATTCAATTCGGTGTGCCAGAGTGCACCCTAATAGAGCTGGTCAAATCAAATCAGATGGTTAGGCTAGTTAGGCTGGTTACATGTTATCCAGAGCGTTGTTTACTAACTGTGCAGCTGGCAACAATTTAATTAAGCATTTTTGCCAACGTTTATTGACACCAACATTTTTTGACAGGTGTTGAACGTTCGTAAATTCATCAGTTATTCTGATGTGAATTTACAAACGAACTAAGAAAGAGATAATCAGCAAGAGTCAATTCATTCTATGGCTAAATTCACAATCTGGCCTTCATACCAACATGGCCATCTATTCATCTCGAGTTTACAATTGTCTCATTGCTTGTCAAGCATCACTACTCTGGACAGTTCTGACTTAGAATATGTGGACAACTATAAATACCTAGGTGTCTTTCTAGACTGTAAACTCTCCTTCCAGACTCAAATTAAGCATCTCTAATCCAAAATTAAATCTAGAATCGGCCTCCTATTTTGCAACGAAGCATCCTTCACTCATGCTGCCAAACATACCCTCGTAAAACTGACTATCCTACCGATCCTCGACTTCGGCAATGTCATTTTCAAAATAACCTCCAACACTCTACCCAGCAAATTGGATGTGGTCTATCACAGTGCCATCCGTTTTGTCACGAAAGCCCCATTTACTGCCCACCACTGCGACCTGTATGCTCTCGTTGGCTGGCCCTCGCTTCATATTCGTCGCCAAACCCACTGGCTCCGGGTCATCTATAAGTCTTTGCTAGGTAAAGCCCCGCCTTATCTCAGCTCACTGGTCACCATACTGGTCACTGTAGCATGCCCTCCAGCAGGTATATTTAACTGGTCAACCCCAAAGCCAACTCCTCCTTTGGCCACCTTTCCTTCCAGGTCTCTGTGGCCATTGACTGGAATTAATTGCAAAAATCTCTGAAGCTGGAGTCTTATATCTCCCTCACTAACTTTAAGCATCAGCTGTCAGAGCAGATTACCGATCATTGCACCTGTACACAGCCCATCTGTAAATAGCCCACCCAACAACCTCATCCCCTTATTTATTTTTTATTTTTTTGCTCCTTTGCACACCAGTATCTCTACATGTACATTCATCTTCTGCACAACTATCACTCCAATGTTAATTGCTAAATTGTAACTATTTCACCACTATGACCTACAGTATTTATTGCTTTACCTCCCTAATCTTTCTACATTTGCACACACTGTATATAGATTTTTCTATTGTGTTATTGACTGTACGTTTGTTTATCCCTTGTGTAACTCTGTGTTGCTTGTTTCGCACTGCTTTGCTTTATCTTGGCCAGGTCGCAGTTTTAAATGAGAACTTGTTCTCAACTGGCCTACCTGGTTAAATAAAAGCGAAATAAAAAATATATATTTTAAAATGAATTAAATAGTTTTTTTTACCCCTCATCAATCTACACAATACCCCATAATGACAAAGCAAAAACAGGATTTTAGAAATGTTTGATAATTTATTACAAATAAAACACTGAAATATCACATTTACATAAGTATTCAGACCCTTTACTTAGTACTTTGTTGAAGCACCTTTGGCACCGACTACAGCCTTGAGTCTTCTTGGGTATGACGCTACAAGCTTGGCACACCTGTGTTTGGGGAGTTTCTCCCATTTTTCTCTGTAGATCCTCTCAAGCTCTGTCAGGTTGGATGGGGAGCGTTGCTGCACAGCTATTTTCAGGTCTCTCCAGAGATATTCGCTCTGTCTGGGCTCTGGCTCGGCCACTCAAGGACATTCAGAGACTTGTCTCGAAGCCACTCCTGTGTTGTCTTGGCTGTGTGCTTGGAGTCGTTGTCCTGTTGGAAAGTGAACTTTCGCCCCAGTCTGAGGTCCTGAGAGCTCTGGAGAAGGTTTTCATCAAGGATCTCTCTGTACTTGGCTCCGTTCATCTTTGCCTTAATGCTGACTAGTCTCCCAGTCCCTGTCGCTGAATAACATCCCCACAGCATGATGCTGTCACCACCATGCTTCACTGTAGGTGTCACATTCTGACCTTAGTTCCTTTGTTTTTGTCTCTACAGACAATTCCTTCAACTTCATGGCCTGATTTTTGCTCTGACATGCATTGTTAATTGTGGGACCATATATTGACAGGTGTGTGCCTTTCCAAATCATGTCCAATCCATTGAATTTACCACAGGTGGAATCCAATGAAATTGTTGAAACATCTCAAGGATGATCAGTGGAAACAGGATGCACCTGAGCTCAATTTTGAGGCTCATAGCAAACGTTCTGAATACTTATGTAAATAAGTGTTTCAGTTTTTTATTTGTATTTTTTTTTCTCTAAAAACTTGTTTTCACTTTGTCATTATGTGGTTTTGTGTAAAGAGTGCTGAGGATATATATTTTTTAAAGTAACCACTAGTGCAGTACTGGTAGTAGAGATGATAGAGACACTATGGAGACACTATTTGGCATGTTGCAACTTTGAAAAAATAGTTTTAAACAATTTTTCATTAACAATGTTTGAAATCCAGAATGTCTGTCATTCTAAAGTAAGAACCTTAAAAATCCTTCTTTAACCTTTTGCCTCCCCTTCATCTACACTGATTGAAGTGGATTTAAGAAGTGATATCAATAAGGGATCATAACATTCACCTGGATTTACCTGGTCAGTGTCAATGAAAGAGCAGGTGTCCTATTGTTTTGTACAGTCAGTGTATACATAGGCGTCATGACACTTTTCATGCATCTTTCATTGCCCTTTTTGAGTGTTGCAGTGTCCTTCCCAGAGATACATCTCAAAAGTAAATAGTTAATGTAAAAATAGATTTTTCTATAGAATGGCTTGTTACTATAGTGAGAACAAAACAAGCCAATTGTTGATGAAAATCCTTTACTGACATGATGTATTACGACCGGTTTTGCATGTTATTTTGGCATTAATACGTGTCACATATCAGTTTACAAACAATGTAAAAAAAAATATATTGAGTTAATAAAGCCGATTTCTTGATTAAGGTAGCTCCAAAATGCAGGTGTTTCAGCCGAGATCAATACTTTCTCTAGTGGTGGGACAGCCAGTGGAAATGCAGAGTGTGGGGTTCGGTAATGTTCTCTAGTTGCGCCATGATTGGCTCAGGGTTCTGTCACTCATGAGGACACTACGTCACCACAAAATCTACAGAGAGAGCTCAAAAATTCAAGCCCCTGGATGCTGCCATAGACTTATATTTGAAGTGCCCATCCAAGAAGTGTGAAGGTCATTGGCCACAGATAAAATGACGTCAACTCACTATCTACAGTAGCTTTGATGGGACTGATCGTGTCAAAATCATACTTTCAAAATCTTAGCTAGCAAGCTAGCAGTCATCATCATGAATCAACTTGACAATCTACTGGCAAATCATTTTCAATCAATGTCATATCCTTGTCAAATTAAGAGAAATTAGAGATAAAACGTTGCGGTGCTCATGGGCCATTGGACATAAACATTACACAACAAGTCGGAAATTGCAAATTCAACCATGAGTGGTTTGGAAGGAAGCAGTGGCTAACTGCAAGCATTCTAAAGAAATCACTATTTTGCTTCCACTGCCTGCTATTCAGTGGAGGGTGTGTGGTTCAAGTCTGGGTTTAAGGGTTTAAAACATCTGTCTGAAAGTGTCTGAAAACATGAGAATTGTGCATCACATATAGACAACGCTTTTAAACTGGGATTACTGGAGAAATCAAACGTTGTGGCTCAGCTAGAAATACAGACGAGCCATTGACCTTCACAACCAACAAACGGAGGAGAATAGGTACGTGCTTGCCCGAATTATAGCATGCATTCAGTTGTGTGGCAATTGTGAGACAGCACTGCGGGGCCATGACAAGTTGGCCGACTCCTTGAACCCAGACGTTTTCAGGTGTATTTTTGAGACCATGCGTGAAATCAATGTTTAAGGGTACGTCAAGCACAATCCATAACAAACTTTTGGATTGTATGTTTATGAAGTGTACAGAGAAGCTATAGCTAAGGAGGTGTCTGAGACTCATTTTGCGTCTGTACATCTCCTGTAAATCACAGATGGTAATAGTGCTGCGCTACATGGTTACCAGACAACAGTGTGTGTGAGAGGTTTTTGTAGAGGTGAAGGACAAAACTGGTGTTGGCCTCTCCAAAACCATCAAACAAGTCCTAGCACCACTGAATGTCAAGGAGAAGTTGGCTGCACAAACCTATGACAGGGCAGCGGTGATGAGTAGTAATGTACATGCTGTCCAAACACTACTGAAGGATTCCTTTCCGACCGCCGAACTCCAGTGTGCTACCAAGCTATGGCCTGTGGGCAAACAGGAGAATAGAAAAGGGAGCTGTTCACTGTCTATCGACATCCTCAGCTGCACACTGGAAAGACAGCACATTCTTAATTGAAATCACTCTATGAAAACAACATTCAGGAGGCCTTGTCTGATACAGTCTCTCTTCTCAAATTCATCATCACCACTCCGATGACAACTGCAGAGTCAGAAACTTTTCCCCCTTAGAAGAATAAAGACCACATGCAACTCCATGGGCCAAAAAAGGTTAAACGCTCTCAATCCAGCATGACTTCATCCAGAGAATGCAAGACTTTGATAACAAAGTAATTGAGAAGTTTGCCCACAAGAAGGACCGCCGTGCCAACTTTCTGTTCAAGTGAGCACAGTAAAACAATGGTGAGTCCATAACTATGTCTAGTATGCTGCTGCATAAGTGATGTAATAGGCCAGGGAGATGTGTATACTGTAGCTAAGAAAGTAATACTAAGTGTATGTTGTGTAGTATGCAGTTAGTAGCCCATGTGCCTCACCCTAAGAATGTGGTCCCTTTCCCCCCTTCGAATTTAGCCTACTGTTCTGACTTGGTGGTGCACGTGTAGCCTTTAGAGAAATCTCATCTTTCAATCTCATCAATCTCAATATTGTAACAGCTTTCATTGTCTGCATACGTGCCCCCGTTAATTTAGCCTACTGTTCCGACTTGGTTGAGCACTTCTAGCCTATAGCCAGTTTTCGAAAAATATCATAATCGAATATTGTAACAGCTTTCATTGTCTGCTTATGTGCCTCTATTGTCAGAGCTTTCATTGTCTGCTTATGTGCCCCTATTGTCAAAGCTTCCATTGTCTGCTTATGTGCCTCTGTTAATTTGGCCTACCGTTCGGACTTGGTGTACAGGGAGAATACTGTGAGAACAGCCCACATTCTGAATTATGTCACTGTCCATTTCAAAAGTGCTGAACGAATAGGCATATACTGTTTTGAGTTGGTAGTGCACATGTAGCCTATAGTCTGTTTTAGCGAAATGTCATCGTCGAAAATTGTAAGAGCTTTCATTGGCTTGTTCATGCTTGTTCAATGAATCATAAACAATTAACGAACATGAATCTGTGGAACGGTCTTTAAGACACTAACAGCTTATAGATGGTGGGCAATTAAGGTCACAGTTATGAAAACTTAGGACACTAAAGAGGCCTTTCTACTGACTCTGAAAAACACCAAAAGAAAGATGCCCAGGGTCTCTGCTCATCTGTGTGAACGTGCCTTAGGCATGCTGCAAGGAGGCATGAGGACTGCAGATGTGGCCAGGGCAATAAATTGCAATGTCCCTACTGTGAGACGCCTAAGACAGCGCTACAAGGAGACAGGACGGACAGCTGATCATCCTCGCAGTGGCAGATCACGTGTAATAGAATGCACAATTCCTCCATCAGTGCTCAAACTGTCCGCAATAGGCTGAGAGAGGCTGGACTGAGGGCTTGTGGGCCTGTTGTGAGGCAGGTCCTCACCAGACATCACCGGCAACAACGTCGCCTATGGTCACAAACCCATCGTCGCTGGACAAGACAGGACTGGCAAAGAAGTGCTCTTCTCTGACATGCTGCAGTTTGTCTCAGCAGGTATGAAGGTCAGATACGTGTTTATCGTTTATCGTCGCAGGAATGAGTGTTCCACCGAGGCCTGTACTCTGGAGTGGGATCAATTTGGGGGTGGAGGGTCCGTCATGGTCTGGGGCGGTGTGTCACAGCATCATCGGACTGAGCCTGTTGTCATTGCAGGCAATCTCCACGCTGTGCGTTACAGGGATGACATCCTCGTCCCTCATGTGGTACCCTTCCTGCAGGCTCTTCCTGACATGACCCTCCAGCATGACAAGGCCATCAGCCATACTGCTCGTTCTGTGCGTGATTTCCTGCAAGACAGGAATGTCAGAGTTATGCCATGGCCAGTGAAGAGCCCGGATCTAAATCCCATTGAGCACGTCTGGGACCTGTTGGATCAGAGGGTGAGGGCTAGGGCCATTCCCCCCAGAAATGTCTGGGAACTTGCAGGTACCTTGGTGTAAGAGTGGGGTAACATCTCACAGCAAGAACTGGCAAATCTGGTGCAGTCCATGAGGAGGAGATGCACTGCAGTACTTAATACAGCTGGTGGCCACACCAGATACTGATTGTTACTTTTGATTTTGACCCCCCTTTGTTCAGGGACACATTCTTCCATTTCTGTTAGTCATATGTCTGTGGAACTTGTTCAGTTTATGTCTCAGTTGTTGAATCTATCTTGTTATGGTCACACTAATATTTGCACATGTTAAGTTTGCTGAAAATAAATGCAGTTGACAGTGAGAGGACGTTTCTTTTTTTGCTGAGTTGATATGCCATAGTTTGTACATCTGCATTGTTATATTGCTTATATAGGTCTATGTCATTAGTATCTTATTAATCATTTTAGGCAATGTTAGAATGATGCATTTAATTGTTTTTCTTACTTTGTGTGTTATAATTAGCTCAGGTGCTTTTCTCCATAAGGAGGGTGGTAAGTTACAGACCCAACAATAATTTATTATAGTATCCCCTTCTCATTACCATGTTTGCCAGTGACGGTCTCTTCCAATTGAAATACTTTTGTTCAACAAACAGTTCAGTAATAGACCCATGTAATTCCAGTTCATATTGCGGTTGTTTTGTTTGTGCAATGCTCTGTCAGTGCTTCTGTATATTGTTTATAAAAGTGGATCCTTGTGATTGTATTCTCCTTCCTTTTTACATCACATAGGCCTAACAAAATACTTCAAATGGCAGTCTAACCTCTGACTCTGGGTCTCTCTCTCTCTCTCTTTCTCTCTCCGTGGTGACTTAAAAAAGCGTAAAGTTAAGGCCTCAACATCTTGCTGAATTTATCTGAACTAATATCTTCTGAATTTCTGTCGCTGTCCATTTCGAAAGTGCTGAACCAGTAGGCCTACCTCATCGCAGCTCGTTTGCTTGAACTTGCTTATACTTACGAGCTACATATTATTTATATAAAACAAATATTGTCAATTTACTGAACATAAATGTGATCAAGTTTGTGTATGGTTCAAAAGTCAAAATGTCGACATCCATTATTATTGAAGGAGAATGTGGTTCTTATCTAGTTACTGTACACAAATCCACAAGGAGTCAGTAGAAACCATATTAAGCAAGTCAGCCATAAGCTCCACTCTCGGGACAGCTTTATGTAGACCCTAAGAGTTTGTGGGCAGCGTTTGTCACCATTAAAGTGCATTTAATGTACAGTTTAGCGATGTGTAGTGGCTTCGCTGGCCTGCATCTATAAAAAAATGGTTTGCCCCACCAAGATTGACATGCTAAATTCGTCACTGGTCGGATCACACAAAAAGTTACATGTTGCAACATTTAACTACTCACATTCTTAAAAAAATATACTTAGATACTTGTAAAATAAACATGTATAAAATACCTTACAAACACTACAATCCAACTCATATTACAACATCATTCCATTTCAGAGTCTTTTCAGTTTTATGAGTTGAAAAACCCAAAAATATATGGCAAATAGAAATCAAAACTGGATGGTCTTCAGAGATAGATGGGAGGGGTTGAGGGTAGCTGAAGGCTGGGACTAAAAACAATTGTAAAATATACTGTGTCCATAAAATGTATATAGTATGTATAAACTGAAAGTAGAAGCCTAATTGTTGTTGTGCCTTCGCTTAATCCAATTAGGGGAAGGATGTTAGGGTTAGTGGAAAATAATAAAGGAAAATATATATATTTTATATGTATGGGGGATTGTAAATTATGCAGACAATTACATTGATGGAAGCCACAGTCTATCTGCAATATTAAAGCTAAACTGCCCCCTAAATAAAATATTAAATAAAACATTCTAATCCAACTCATATTACAACAGCATTCCATTTCAGAGACTTTTCAGTTTCATGAAAACATGAATTTAATGTTTTAGCTTTATTTGTTTGATCCACTACTGAAGAAAAGGTGCAGCTGATGCAAGCTAGCATGCAATGAGGTGTGACATCTTCAACAATGATGGTTATACACAAGCTGCATTTTCACAAAAGCAAACATGTTTAATAGAGACAATCAGACAATGAATTAACTCAATTACTTCCTCTCTTTCTCAGAATCATATTGTCAACTTGAAGGTAAGAACATGATCTATATGTTATTCTCCAGACGTGTACAGAAATTCATGGTCATCACTCCCATTGCTGACGTTTCTTTTTGCTATTTGTTTAAGAGCATGATCGATTAGAACACACTATAAATGTCAACCTTTGAGACATTCTTCGTTTTCATTATTGACAAAATGTAATCAGTCCACATACCTGCATGCACATTTTGACAGCTGCCATGATCTTAATGATGTGCTGCTAATGTTTTAATGTCTGATTATTTTATTTATCATGTATACTGTGTATCATGTTACTGTGAAGCCAAAGGTTCATTTCCACACTGTGTGAACAATCAAGGTTTTGGTAACACTTTACTTGACACCCAGTGTCATAACACTTTATGACACGATCATAACCATGCCATAATATGTCATAACAGCTGACTTAACTTGTCATAACCTGTCATAATATGGTCATAACACTGTCATGGCCCATATATTTACACCTGTTGTGACGTACACGACATTCCTAAAAGCATATGGACACCTGCTCGTCGAACATCTCATTCCAAAATCATGGGCATTAATATAGAGCCGGTCCCCCCTTTGCTGCTATAACAGCCTCCACTCTTCTGGGAAGGCCTTCCACTAGATGTTGGAATATTGCTGCTTGGACTTGCTGCCTTTCAGCCACAAGAGCATTAGTAAGGTCGGCACTGATGTTGGGCGATTAGGGCTGGCTCGCAGTCTGCGTTCCAATTAATCTCGAAGGTGTTCGATGGGGTTGACGTCAGCGATCTGTGCAGTCAAGTTCTTCCACACCGATCTCGACAAACCATTTCTGTATGTACCTTGCTTTGTGCATGGATGCATTGTCATGCTGAAACAGGAAAGGGCCTTCCCCAAACTGTTGCCACAAAGTTGGAAGTACAGAATTGTCTAGAATGTCATTGTATGCTGTAGCATTTAGATTTCCCTTTACTGGAATTAAGGGGCCGAGCCCGAACCATGAAAAACATTCCCAGACCATTATTCCTCTTCCATTAAATTTTACAGTTGGCACTAGGCATGGGGGCAGGTTTTGGATTGCCAGATGATGAAGCTTGGTTCATCATTCAAGAGAATGCATTTCCACTGCTCCAGACTCCAATGGCGGCAAGCCTTACACTACTCCAGCTGACGCTTGGCATTGCACATTATGATCTTAGGCTTGTGTGTGACTGATCGGCCATGAAAACCCATTTCATGAAGCTCCAGACGAACAGTTCTTGTGCTGAAGTTGCTTCCAGAGACAGTTTGGAACTCGGTAGTGAGTGTTGCAACCGAGGACAGACAATTTTTATGCTCTACGTGCTTCAGCACTTGGCAGTCCCATTCTGTGAGCTTGTGTGGCCTACCTCTTTGCCGCTGAATCGTTGTTGCTAATAGATGTTTCCAATTCACAATAACAGCACTTACACTTGACAGGGCAGTTCTAGCAGGGAAGAAACTTGACGAACTGACTTAGTGGAAAGGTTGCATCCTATGATGGTGCCACAATGTAAGTCACTGAGCTCTTCAGTACGGGCTATTCTACTGCCAATGTTTGTCTATGGAGATTGCGTTGCTGTGTGCTCGATTTTATACACCTGTCAGCAATGGGAGTGGCTGAAATAGCCGAATCCACTCATTTAAAGGGGACGTCCACATACTTTTGTATATATAGTGTATATTTCGTTATTTTATGGCTGGATATGACACCTATATGTATTCAAATGTGTTTTTTCCCTGACAAAAAGTTTCCTTTCGTTTGAAAGATTGTTTCTTAAATCGTTTGATGTTTTTGTAATAAATGGTTTACAGTCATCTGTTTCCCTCATATTTGTATAACTTGTAGAAAATACACTTTATGACACTGTCATGAAGCATTATGACCATCCTGTGTTACTTTACTTGGACTAAGAAAATACACTTTATGACACTCTCAAGAAGCATTATGACCCTCCTGTGTCACTTTACTTGGACTAAGAAAATACACTTTATGACACTCTCAAGAAGCATTATGACCCTCCTGTGTCACTTTACTTGGACTAAGAAAATACACTTTATGACACTCTCAAGAAGCATTATGACCCTCCTGTGTCACTTTACTTGGACTAAGAAAATACACTTTATGACACTCTCAAGAAGCATTATGACCCTCCTGTGTCACTTTACTTGGACTAAGAAAATACACTTTATGACACTCTCAAGAAGCATTATGACCCTCCTGTGTCACTTTACTTGGACTAAGAAAATACACTTTATGACACTCTCAAGAAGCATTATGACCCTCCTGTGTCACTTTACTTGGACTAAGAAAATACACTTTATGACACTGTCAAGAAGCGCTATGACCATCATAATCATATAAGCCAAATAGAAGGAGAAGGATCGGAGGACCAATATGCGGCGTGGTAAGTGTCCATGGTTCTTTTAATAATAAATAGTACACATGAACAACTGAATACAAAAAACAATAAACGTGGAATGAACGAAACCCAAAACAGTACCGTGTGGTGAAAATCACAGACACGGAAACAAACACCCACAAACAAACAGTGAAACCAAGGCTACCTATGTATGATTCTCAATCAGATACAACTAATGACACCTGCCTCTGATTGAGAACCATACTAGGCCGAAACATACAAATCAACAACATGGAATTAAAATAGTTTTTTGAGGGGGTTGTATCATTTTATTTACACGCCATGCCTACCACTTTGAAAATGCAAAAATATTTTTTGTTGTGAAACAAACAAGAAATTAGAAGAAAAAAGAGAGAAAACTTAAGCGTGCATAACTACTCACCCCCTTAAGTCAATACTTTGTAGAGCCACCTTTTGCAGCAATTACAGCTGCAAGTCTCTTGGGGTATGTCTCTAGCCACTGGGATTTTTGCCATTCTTCAAGGCAAAACTGCTCTAGCTCCTTCAAATTCGATGTGTTCCAATGGTGTACATCAATCTTTAAGTCATACCACAGATTCTCAATTGGATTGAGGTCTGGGCTTTGACTAGGCCATTCCAAGACATTTAAATATTTCCCCTTAAACCCCTTGAGTGCTGCTTTAGCAGTATGCTTAGGGACATTGTCATGCTGGAAGGTGAACCTGTGTCCCAGTCTCACATCTCGGGAAGACTGAAACAGGTTTCCCTCAAGAATTTCCCTGTATTTAGCACTATACATCATTCCTTCAATTCTGACCAGTTTCCCAGTCCCTGCCAATGAAAAACATCCCCACAGCATAATGCTGCCATCACCGTGCTTCACTGTGGGGATAGGGTTCTCGGGGTGATGAGAGGTGTTGGGTTTGCGCCAGACATTTTCCTTGATGGCCAAAAAGCTCAATTTTAATCTCATCTGACCAGAGTACCTTCTTCCATATTTTTGGGGATTCTGCACATTGGGGTAGCTGCATATCTGACATCAGTGTGTGTGCAATTACAATGACAATTTAATATGGTAAATTTAAAAAAAGAATATATATAACATAACCATACTGTTGACACACAGGCTATGGTGTAATGGATTGTTTTGCCTTGTGTGGTAGGTTTTTTTTTTTTTGACATCATAATCAGCCATAAAATAATGCAATATATGTCACAACAGGTCTAAATATATGTTTCATGACAGTGTTATGACCATATTATAACAGGTTATGACAGGTTATGTCAGCTGTTATGACATATTACGACATGGTTATGATGCTGGGTGTCAAGTAAAGTGTTACCCATGGTTTCATATTGTATTCTATGGCTTAGTGACTCAATTCAGACTCTGATTATATCTTATGTTCCAGTATGTGGCACCACTCCACTCATCATTGTTTATCTCTGTTTAAGTGTGTGGGACCACTTCATTCAACAACAAAATAGTGGGGGGTGAGGATGCCCCTGCAGGAAGTTGGCCCTGGCAGGCTAGCGTACACCAATTTGGTGGCCATGTTTGTGGCGGGTCCCTCATCAACAAGGAGTGGGTGATGTCTGCAGCCCACTGCTTTTCTGGGTGAGTTAGCGTGAGATACAGGGGACGTAATGGTTGTAGCTCAAGGAATATGTCAAACTCTCTGTAATGCAGCTGAGTGCAACTCTTACTTGAAATAAGTTTCTGAAAAATGAACTTTAGTTTAATTATTATATTTTGTCAAATTCTCATATGATGCAAAAATATATATAATCTTCCTGTTCCAACAAAGCTCAAGCCCAAATGATTGGAACATCATCTTAGGTCGACAGAACCAGGAGGGCAGTAACCCCAACGAAGTGTCCAGAACTGTTGCTCAGATCGTCTTACATCCAGTTTACGACAGTGACACCAATGACAACGACATTGCTCTGCTCAGACTCACCTCACCAGTCAACTTCACAAACTATATCAGACCCGTCTGCCTGGCAGCAAGTGACAGTTTTTACCACAATGGAACTGATAGCTGGGTCACTGGCTGGGGCAAAATCAACGAAGGAAGTGAGGAGACCTTTGCATGGAGATGTCAATGACATATTGTGTTGTGAGAAATAGCAGTACATTGCAGACCAAAAACATAATTTTTCCAATGAAAATGGAATGTTCATAACGAGTCTGTCTCTCATCCTCTACCTCAGAATTCCTCCCCTCCCCTCAGGCTCTGCAGGAAGTGGAGGTTCCAGTTCTGGGTAATAGACAGTGTAACTGCCTCAATAGGGTCGGCTCAGTCACAGACAACATGCTTTGTGCTGGTGTACTGACAGGGGGCAAGGACTCATGTCAGGTAGAGTCCATGCTAACCCATTTCATTATTGTTCTGTTCCTAAACTATTCTTTGTTGTTTACTGGATTGGAAGACTTACATTGCTCCATCATTTCAGGGTGACTCTGGAGGTCCAATGGTGGCCAAACAGAACTCTGTCTGGATCCAGTCTGGGGTTGTGAGCTGGGGTTTTGGCTGCGCTCGGCCCAATCTCCCTGGGGTGTACACCAGAGTGTCTCGCTACCAGCCCTGGATCGACTCCAAGATCACTACCGACAAGCCAGGCTTTGTCCAGTTTACCTCCAGTGGGGTAGATACTGACAGCAGTTACACATGTCCTGGCCTACCACCTCCTGCTACAAATGTACCAACTAAACAACAACTAAAAACAACAACAACTAAACCACCAGATATCGCTGTCATTTCAACTGCAGAAGGTGAGTTTTTCATTTTAGGTTCAGCATTGACAAGCTAGGCTTTGTCCTGTTTACCTCCTGTGGGTTAGATGCTGACAGTAGCTATACCTGTCCTGGCTTGCCACCAACCATGATCCCAACTGGAAGTACAGCCACCACTGCTGCACATAAGTTTCCTACCTCTGTGGTTACACTCTTAGATAAAGGTTCCAAAAGGGTTATTCGGCTGTCCCCATAGAAGAATGCTTTTGGGTTCCAGGTAGAACCTTTGAAGGTTCCAGGTAGAACCTGCTGTGAAAAGAGTTCCACACGGAACCAAAAAGGCTTCTTCAAAGGGTTCTCCTATGGGGACAGCCAATAAACCCTTTTCGATTCTAGATAGCACCTTGTTTTCTAAAAGTGTGGTGTCTTAACTTGTATTTTGTATTTGCTGAGCTGTGAAAGACTATGACACTACTTTGTATCATTACTTACAGTCTTCTTCTTTCCCTTTCAGGGCGAGTATGTGGCCGTGCTCCTATGAGTCCCTGTCTAGGGGGCAACAGTTATTATGTTGCGGAGAGAACTTGGCCCTGGATGGTCAATCTACACAGAAATGGGATCCATATTTGCAGCGGCACACTTATTACAGAGGAATTTGTCCTTAGTGCTGCCCAATGCTTCCCTAGGTAAATTAATGTTGCACTGAGCTTCACAGAGAACAGTTGGATAACACTTTCTATGAACCCATAACTAAACTCAGCAAAAAAAAAGAAACGTTCCTTTTTCAGGACCCTGTCTTTCAAAGATAATTTGTAAAAATCCAAATAACTTCACAGATCTTCATTGTAAAGGGTTTAAACACTGTTTCCCATGCTTGTTCAATGAACCATAAACAATTCATGAACATGCACCTTTGGAACGGTCGCTAAGACACTAACAGCTTACAGACGGTAGGCAATTAAGGTCACAGTTATGAAAACTTAGGACACTAAAGAGGCCTTTCTACTGACTCTGAAAAACACCAAAAGAAAGATGCCCAGGGTCCCTGCTCATCTGTGTGAACGTGCCTTAGGCATGCTGCAAGGAGGCATGAGGACTGCAGATGTGGCCAGGGCAAAAAATTGCAATGTCCGTACTGTGAGACGCCTAAGACAGCGCTACAAGGAGACAGGATGGACAGCTGATCGTCCTTGCAGTGGCAGATCACGTGTAACAGCACCTGCACAGGATCAGTGCATCTGAAACATCACACCTGCTGGACAGGTACAGGATGGCAACAACAACTGCCCGAGTTACATCAGGAATGCACAGTCCCTCCATCAGTGCTCAGACTGTCCGCAATAGTCTGAGAGAGGCTGGATTGAGGGCTTGTAAACCTGTTGTAAGGCAGGTCCTCACCAGACACCAGCAACAACGTCGCCTATGGGCACAAACCCACCGTCGCTGGACCAGACAGGACTGGCAAAAAGTGCTCTTCACTAACGAGTCATGATTTTTTCTCACCAGGGGTCATGGTCGGGTTCGCGTTTATTGCCAAAGGAATGAGCGTTACACCGAGGCCTGTACTCTGGAGAAGGATTGATTTGGAGGTGGAGGGTCCATCATGGTCTTTGGTGGTGTGTCACAGCATCATCGGACTGAGCTTGTTGTCATTGCAGCTTTTCTCAACGCTGTGCGTTACAGGGATGACATCCTCGTCCCTCATGTGGTACCCTTCCTGCAGGCTCTTCCTGACATGACCCTCCAGCATGACAATGCCACCAGCCATATACTGCTCATTCTGTGCAGGATTTCCTGCAAGACAGGAATGTCAGTGTTCTGCCATGGCCAGCGAAGAGCCCGGATCTCAATCCCATTGAGCATGGCTGGGACCTGTTGGATCGTAGGGTGAGGACTAGGGTCATTCCCCCCAGAAATCTCCGGGGCAGGTGCCTTGTTGGAAGAGTGGGGTAACATCTCACAGCAAGAACTGGCAAATCTGGTGCAGTCCATGAGGAGGAGATGCACTGCAGTACTTAATGCAGCTGGTGGCCACACCAGATACTGATTGTTACTTTTGATTTTGACCTCCTCCTTTGTTCAGCGACACATTATTCAATTTATGTTAGTCACATGTCTTTAGAACTTCTTCAGTTTATGTCTCAGTTGTTGAATCTTGTTATCTTCATACAAATATTTGCACATGTTAAGTTCGCTGAAAATAAACGCAGCTGACGGTGAGAGGACGCTTCTTTTTTGCTGAGTTTATAATGCATTTTAAACAATCATAATTACTCATAATCCAGTCATATTGCAGTATATGTGTACATGCATTGTAATCAACATTGAGTAGAAAGATTGGCCTGTAAAATCTATTTTTTAATGCTTTTCGAAGACCATATCTGTTTTCTGTTCCTGTAGTTCACATCTAAATCCCGACGAGTGGACTGTGTTTCTGGGAGAGCGCAAGCAGAAAGGATCTGATGTCTTTGAGGCTTCATTGGGCATTGTGAACATCACTCTGACCAACCTAACTGGGACCAACATTGCGCTGCTGCAGCTGGAAAACTTTGTGAACTTCAGCAGCTGCCTTCAGCCTATATGTGTAGACCTGAGCAATGATGGAAGTTTCCCACCTGGGACTCAGTGCTGGGTGACAGGCTGGGGAAACCAGGACAAAGGCAGGGGTAAGAAACTGTGTTTGTTTGCAAGATGCTGGAAGGCCATTCAGTGTTCAAGTAATGGATGCACATGATTCAATAATTCATCATTTCTTTAGGGAAAATGAGATGATGAAAACAGTTAAGTTTTGTTCACCATATTATTAGGACATTTCATTATTATCAGTACATTCCTTGTTAGTTTATTCTACCACAGGCATGTGGTGGAATATTTCTATGCGTGTAATTTTACTTAATTAGTATTAGCTGATGTTTTTAACCCAACTAAATGAATCACTATCCTAGTGAACGGCACCACTGGGACAGGTCTAGGGGAGCAGCAGGCTTATGTGATGAGCTGTGGCAACATCTCCTCCACTGAGAACATCTGCACTACAGCGATGAACCTGGAACAGGTAACAAGGGCTACAGCAAGGGCTACTTTACTTAAAGCATCCAGGTATAATGCATTATGATACAGTTATAATGCATAGTAAGACTTGTCATGTACAATCTCTTTATATTGTCTTATGAACATATCTTAATGATCGGGACAAAATAACAGTCAGTTTGAGAGTTGTGAATTGAATGCATAGAGAACCATTGCATACTGTATAGTCCATGTTATAAGGCATTATAAAGGCTCATACATGCTTATAACAAGTCATAAAGATTTACACTTGGATGCTTTAATTTTTGTTTCTTCAAAATTGTATGAATGGCGGAGAGTGCTAGGCATTGCTGTTTGGTGTAGGTCAGAAGTATTCTCTCTGTTTATGTGATTCTCATTCATATCCAATTCTATTTATTTCTGCTTTGTTCTCTATACAGGGAGATGTAGGTGGTCCCCTGATGTGTAAGTCTGGGTTGGCATGGTTCCAGGCTGGAGTGATAACAATGAATAAGGATGGAAATGATACCAATTTGCGAGCGACCAAGATGCATATTTTTTCCAAAACCTCCAGATTCATGTCCTTTTTTAATAAGATGATCAGTGACTTCCCCACCCCGTCAACAACCACTGTCCCTAACAATACAGGAAATGCAGCCCCCAGCTCCCTCTCTCTTTCACTCTTATTTTACTTTTTTCTCCCCATTCTTGCCATGGTCTTGCTGTCAGGCTGGTAGTTCCTCAATCTCTCTTTTTGGCAGTGTCTATAAAATATATCACTTTATGCACCAGTACCAGGGTAATGAAATTTGAGGATTCAATTTGTGGCACCAAAGAAAGAATGAGCAATTTGACAAATGCATGAATGTCAGGAATAATCATACAATGAAACTAATGAAGGTAACACTTTATGTAAAACATTGTTATAACTAATTGGTGGAATCTTTTATGTGAAATAATGTTTTTCAAGCAAATAACTGTTTAATTGGTACTGATTAATAAACTACCTATAAACCCTTTATAAAGTATTGTATACTTCAATGTAAAGTTCCAGTGAACGATGACATGTTTAACATATCAGTTTTACAGCTGTAATGTACACAAACAAAATAGGTTGGCATATATTCTGTTTTTTAAAGTAATGTTATCTATTAAATATAATAATTGTATACTGTTGAAATGAAATGAAAATAAATATTTATCATGAATGCATAAATATGAAGGTGTTTTGCTTCTTAGGTGTAGTTTGTTTATTTTATTGAAATATCTACATGTATATTCAGGTTTGGTATGTTTCAATAAACTAAACTAACTCAAGACATTTACTCTAAGCTATTTTAAGCTTCAATGCAAATGTATCTCTTATCCGTGTGCTACTTGGAAACCAACGATCATGGTTACTATTCCCTCCCCCCCAAAAAAATCCAATCTTCCAGCTGGCAAGCTTTATGAAGTTATCTAGTTTCTGTGTCTATTAATTGTTAAGAACAATAAAACAAACAATTACTTTGTAGCATAATGTCTCTGCCATACAACTACCAAAAACGTTTGTAAGATTTCTTTTATTATATAAAAGCTGCAAGATTCCTGATTTATAAAGCAATTCTAATGGGTTACTTCACTGTTAAACACTAATTGTAATGTTTCTGTAAATTATTGGCTACTGGTTGCAGTAAATATACAGAAAATATACAATCATTTACTATTTTTATATCTCTATTAAGATGCTATTGCTGTAAAATGACACTTGGGATTCAACTTCACCCGGGATTTGAACTTACAACCTCCTGGTTGCCAACGACCTGAATTTTCGTGCTTTGTGGGTATGATAGAGATCGGCCACATATGAATTGGGACCATACATTTCAGCACTTTGCTAAAGGTTCCCAGTACATTACTGGCTACTGGTGTTGCAGAAAAAAATACAGGATCTACAATTGACTGTATTTTTTCAGATGAAGTAGGGTGGTATTGCTGTAAAATGGCTGTAATCTGATTACAGTGAAATCTTCTAAATTACAATATTAACTGTATTTTTACAGCAACCTGAATTCCCTGCTACTCTACAAGGTCTCTAGGCATGACATTGGGGGTGGGCAAAGTCAGATTATCTGACAACACCAACATAAAAACCACAGGGCACAGGGACACGATGTAAAGGAATTTGAACTTGTGACATCTTGGTCAGGGGTGTGTTGATGTTTCTGCAGTGCCACCAGGTACATGCTGGCACGGAAAGTATTCAGACCCCTTGACTTTTTTCACATTTTGTTACGTTACAGCCTTATTCTAAAATTGATTAAATTGTTTATTCTTATCATCAATTTACACACAATAAACCATAATGACAAGCAAAAACAGGTTTTTAGACATTTCAGCAAATGTATTTATATCACATTTACATAAGCATTCAGACCCTTTACTCTGTACTTTGTTGAAGCACCTTTGGCAGCAATTGCAGCCTTGAATGTTCTCGGGTACGACACTCGTCATGACATGCCCTGGGGGGAGTATCATAGCCCCTCTCTTCCTCTCTCTCTCTCTCTCTCCACAGTTTTATGACTTAACGACAGGTCGTAAATATCTGTAAGGGACCCTCTCCCCTTTGGACATGCAGTTTTGAGGGAAAGAGAGAACAAAGCACGAGACTTGGCCAAACTCCTAATCCCCAAAATGGGAGAATTAAACAATATCTCTACTTTTGAGAATGTGGGAATGGTCCGTGGACACTTAAGGGACAGTTACGTAGAGTGTGTTTCATTTGGTGATCTCATCAAGGACAGGGAAGACACATAACGGTATCTCTTAAATTGTACATTTCCCAGCTGTCAGGTTTGCATCTAAATATTGTGGAACGTATGCGATTAAACATGAAACTATTTGTGAAAAGATGCAATGTGATGTTAATCTTCTAAAGGAGAGTATGGATTTTCATATAAAGATGAAATAGTCAGTGGCCACACCCACGTGAGCATAGACATTACGTTGGCGTCATGGAACCGCCCTTTTCGCCTGAAAGGTATAAAACCACCCGTGACAAAATGTACACTTCATGCCAAAGAGACCCACGGTAAGCCGGACATCTCGACCACGCAAACCCCGGTGTAAGTTAAGGTTGCAAATGGTTAAACTCTGAGACTATTGCTCACTACAGAATGAGAGCAAATCCTAGATGTGTAATTACTAGTCTGCAGCTAGAAATTATATAAGTCTAGAACGAAAAAACAGACAACCGCCGAAGCACCTATCTATGACAACATTTCTGAATGGTACTCTGAAGTATCCATTCTAACCTAAAACCACAAAAGACATTGTGACTTCTGGTAAAGTTAACCAGAGACTCTGATGAACCCTACAGGACAATCGAGGATTCCAACAGAGAAGACAACCACGACATACGGGCGTAAATATATAAATTGCAATTATTCTCTAATGAGTGGCCGTTCATGTGCAAAGGATTAGCATTTCAATTAATATAATTAGAGACTGTGTGTAGTGAATCCATTTTGTTTTTCCCGCTTTTTCTCAGTCCACACCCCCTTCCCTTTGTCTATCAAGCCATCATATCGGCTTAGCCCTCTAGGGACATTTCTATTATTGTTAGTAACCAATATCTACTGTTTTTTTGTTATGTACAGTATTTCTATGTGATTATTTATTTAGTTAGGAAATTAATAATTAAGCCAATTTTGTAAATTGCTGATTCATTATGGAAACTAGGGTTCGTGCAGATAATTAAGAATTTAAAACGTTTATATGAGACTGATAGAAGGTAAAGAATAATTAATGACTGATTGATGACTGAAATGTAAGAGCTCTTTAGGTCTCTAAGAGTTCATTCGGAAGACGGAACTCCTTTTAACTTGAGTTAATTCAGAAGACGGAACTCCACTGTTTAACTTGGGTCAAACGTTTCGTGTAGCCTTCCACAAGCTTTCCACAATAACTTGGGTGAATTTTGGCCCATTCCTCCTGACAGAGCTGGTGTAACTGAGTCAGGTTTGTAGACCTCCTTGCTCGCACACACTTTTCAGTTCTGCCACAAATGTTCTATAGGATTGAGGTCAGGGCTTTGTGATGGCCACTCCAATACCTTGATTTTGTTGTCCTTGGGCCATTTTGCCACAACTTTGGAAGTATGCTTGGGGACATTGTCCATTTGGAAGACCCATTTGCGACCAAGCTTTAACTTTCTGACTGATGTCTTGAAATGTTGCTTAAATATATCAACATATTTTTCCTTTCTCATGATGCCTTCTATTTTGTGAAGTACACCAGTCCCTCCTGCAGCAAAGCTCCCCACAACATGATGCTGCCACCCCCGTGCTTCACGGTTGAGATGGTCTTCTTCGGTTTGCAAGCGACCCCTTTTTTCTCCAAACATAACAATGGTCATTATGGCCAAACAGTTCTATTTTTGTTTCATCACACCAGTGGACATTTCTCCAAAAATACAATATTTGTCCCCATGTGCAGTTGCAAACCGTAGTCTGGCTTTTTTTGCCGGTTTTAGGGCAATGGTTTCTATCTTGCTGAGCGGCCTTTCAGGTTATGTCAATATAGGACTAATTTTACTGTGGTACCTTTGTACCTGTTTCCTCCAGCATCTTCACAAGGTCCTTTGCTGTTGTTCTGGGATTGATTTGCACTTTTTGCACCAAAGTACGTTTATCTCTAGGAGACAGAATGCGTCTCCTTCCTGAGTGGTATGACGGCTGCGTGGTCCCATGGGGTTTATACTGCGTACTATTGTTTGTATAGATGAATATGGTACCGTCAGGCGTTTGGAAATTGCTCCCAAGGATGAACCATTTTGGAGGTCTACAACTTATTTGGTCTTGGCTAATTTCTTTTGATTTTCATCCACAGGTACACCTCCAATTGACTCAAATGATGTCAATTAGCCTATCAGAAGCTTCTAAAGCCATGACATCATTTTCAGGAATTTTCCAAGCTGTTTAAAGGCACAGTCAACTTAGTGTATGTAAACTTCTGACCCACTGGAATTGTGATATAGTGAAATATAAGTGAAATCATCTGTCTGTAAACAATTGTTGGAAAAATGACTTGTGTCATGCACAAAACAGAGATGACTGTTTAGTGCAAAAAATAAGGGGTTCAAAACATATATATTTTTGAAACTAATGTTTCCTGATCTTTCTTATACTGTATCTTTCAGATATAGGACAGACACCCCAGAACAAACTTCCTTTGATGATTTTTTTGTGGACCATCTGTTGTTCCATGTCGTCAATCTGTTATTCAATGCATTTGTATGGGCTAATAGCAGGAAGTCCAAAGTCTTAGACAGGATTAGACTCTTATAGGAACAATGGTCAAGTTAATAATTACGCTGTGAATGATATATTAAACAACCCAGTAACTGACTGACAGTGCTAACTGGCACAGTTATTACTTTGATAAAGTAATTTGTTTTAATGATAAAGGTGAATAAACACATGGGTTAGATCATCAAAATTGTTGCTGAATAGAGCAACACACAATAGACACCGCTCAGAAATATTGTCAAAATGCAGAGTTTGGAACACCTGTTGGAATATCTGATATGGAATAATCTGTATCTGGCCAAGGTTCTGTGGGAAATAGAAATGTCATTAGGTTACACCCAAAATAGCTGAGGAAACCTCTGCACACTTATAGTCAGTGCAAATACAGTGTTGATAGAAAAATCTACACCCTTGAACTTTTTTCACATTTTGTTGTGTTACAAAGTGGGATTGAAATAGATTTAAATTGGTCTACTCAAAATAATCCATAATGTCAATGTGAAAAGAACATTTTACAAATGTTTACAAATGAATAAAAATTAGATAACTAAAATATAGTCGTTGCATAAGTATTCACCAAGTATTTGTTTAGGCAAGCCTAAAAGAGTTCAGAAGTAACATTTTTGAACGACTACCCCTTCCTCTGTCCCCCATATGTACTTACGCACGTACGTACATACATCTATCCATCTATCCATCTATCTATCTATCTATCTATCTATCTATCTATCTATCTATCTATCTATCTATCTATCTATCTATCTATCTATCTATCTATCTATCTGTAAGGTCCTTCAGTCAAGTATTGAATTTCAAGTACAGATTCAACTACAAAGACCAGGGGGTGTTTTTAAAGCCTCATAAAGACGGGCAGTGATTGGTAGATGGGTAACTATAACAAATCAGACATTAGATATATATTTAAGCATGGCTAAGTTAATCATTGTGCTGGGAATGATGTAGTAAACCATCAAGACACATATAATATGTTCACTATGGAAACAATTTTGAATTTCCAGCAAGTTAATGTCTCTTGTAAAATCAAGAAGAGACACAGTCAGTCTTTCCCCAACTCTCAGACAAGAGAGACTGGCATGCATGGTATTCATATCAGCCCTCTGATTACAATGAAGAGCAAGATGTGCCTCTCTGTTCTGGGCCAGCTACAGCTTAACTAGGTCTTTCTAGTACTGCCAATGGTAATTCTAACATGTAATGTCTCAGGGGGATGGATACTTATCTAATCAACATATATTAGTGTTTTCATTTTCATTCATCTTTAAAAATATTATAATTTTTATTCCACTTTGACATTACAGGGTATTTTGTGTAGATTGTTGACAAAAAAATGACAATTAAATCAATTTTAAACCCACTCTGTAAGATAATAAAATGTGAAGAAATCCAAGAGGGGTATAGACTTTCTATAGACACTGTAAATCTGAAATGTCAGAATAAATCTGAAATTTTTATTAAAATTTCACACAAAAAGAGTACCAACTACTGGATGTTATTTGGGAGAAGAAATCAGCTCATCAACAATACTTACCCAATGTGGTCCAGTAACCTGAAACGAGAAAGTACGAGCCCTTGAGTAAGACTATTTAGCAGTCTTAGACAGAAATAACCAATGGATGTGCTACTACAACTCTATAATTATAACTATAGTTACACACAAACAAAACTTACGAAGACAGACATCAATAAAAACATACACAGTAGAATGAATACATTGCCTTGAGCTCCATGTGTGGCTATCACAGAGCAAAGAACAAGAGTGGTATCAATCTCCATGTTTCACCTTCCCCTTGACGATGCCACATTTACAAAACTGTATGGCTTATATACCCAAAGGCATGCCTTCAAACAACCTTACAGCACCCACAAAGTCCTTGAAAGCTGAATTTGAGAAATCATTTAAAACTCAATGTGTGAGAAATGTTCTACCTGGGCTCGTGGCCATAAAGTAGCCAGTTCACATGGTGAACATATTTGATGACTTTCCGCAAACAAAATTCTTGTAAATTTGGGCTACAAGAGGGTACGTAATTTTTTTAAAATAGCACACATGAAATAATGCATTTTTATGATAGTGACAAACCATTACTTTAGAACAGGCTGATAGAGACTGTGTGCAAAACACAATGTGCATCAATTTGGCCTACAGAGCAGAAGTGAATTGTTTTAAGATAGCTAGGAGAGACAACCACATTTCAGTCATAGTAAGTACCTTTTTCTTCAATAAAGTAGCAATGAGCATAGTCAATGTTTGTTAAAAGAGACACATTTAGTCAATGATTGTAAGAAGAGACAATTATAGTCAGTGTTTGTAAGAAGAGACATTTAGTCAGTGTTTGTAAGAAGAGACAAATTTAGTCAGTGCTTGTAAGAAGAGACAATTATAGTCAGTGTTTGTAAGAGACAAATATAGTCAGTGTTTGTAAGAAGAGACAATTATAGTCCGTGTTTGTAAGATGAGAGAAGTGTAGTCAGTGTTTGTAAGATGAGACAAATATTGTCAGTGTTTGTAAGATGAGACAAGTGTAGTCAGTGTTTGTAAGATGAGACAAGTGTGAGTGTTAGTGCAACTTTTCAACTTTTATCATAAAGTAGGTCATGTATCAATTAATAGCCTATGGGGAAGGTCAAAACTAGTCACCATCACGGTATTCCATTCATCTTTCCTGTCTTCGACCATAGTCTTGAAGGTGACTTCAACTGTTGGTATGATGTCATCTCTGTCTACGATGGCCCTTCCATCAACTACCGACTGCTGGGGAACAGAGCTCAACTTTTTACGCCACTGGGAATTCAACAATTCAAAAGTGACAGCTCCTCAACATACAAGGGATTTCAGGCAGAGTATCATGCAGTGGGTAAGGCACTGAGACGAGGGAAACATTCATAAAGACATTCATTGCATAGGATGTCAGAGGTGAGATATGCAAATATAAAAAATGATCAGGCCATACAAAATGCCTTCTCTTTTACTCATGATAATACTAATACTAATTTAGAAGCTTGTTATAATTGCTGTATTATAAGCAGTGAAGGTTCTTGTAGATACATCGGTGGCTATCAGGTCAGCAACTGGTCCTGCTCATCTTCCTGTGAATACAGGGGAGACTGTTGCCAGGACTATCAACAACCACAATATTGTAACAGTAAGTGCTCTTCCGGCATTAAAATGTTAGCTTTTGTGCCATTTGATCTACTTTGTATAGAGTACTGTCCTGGCACAACCGCAGAACCCAACACCGATGCTCAAACCGAAATACCTGCAACCACAAGTATTTCTCTCCCAAAACTGAAACCTGTAAAACTTTCATCTTTGCCAGCATATAGTTTGGCGACCCGTGTAGAAAATGCTGACCATATCAATAGTAAAATGTGCATGTTTTAAACATTTGGCCTCACAAGTGATATTATAGTTTCTAAATTGCTTTCTGTCATACAGCTCAGGCTTCCTGGAGGTACAACTGTGGTTACAATTTTGGAAGCTGTTCATGCTCCAGTTCCTGTCAATACTATGGCAGCTGTTGCTATGACTACAACAGTATGAGTCTAATACAGTAGATCAGATGGTTCAGGTATTCTCTGTGAGAAAGCATACTACAGAGTTGGAAAGGATTTGATTTGCAGTATTTGATTAGATTTTTTTTATTTGAATGTGGATAAATTCTGGGTAAGAATACAAATACTGTATCTTCCACCAAGACTTGGGTTGTTCTTCAACTCTAAAATAAGTATGCAAAGTCCCAGGTAATCCGAAAATAATATTGTAACAGTGGGTGTAGCAACCGGAGGCATTTCTTCAGCTGTGTCAGAATGTTGCTGTACAACTAGCGTAGTTCAACAAAATTCACTTGAATCATTTTTCAAATTTCAAAGCTTTTTGGAGAATGTAACATCATGTAAACATAAAAAATGAATCATAAATAATCAAATGCTTTGTTCATGTATCAAAGCTTTGGTCCGACAGATAAAAAGTTCACTGGATTTCCAGTAACTTTGAGTAGTGTGGTGTTATTATAACTAACTTAGTAAGGAAATTACTTTCTGTCCTGCAGGGGCTTCCTGTAAGTACAACTGTGGTGACAAATTTGGAAGTTGTTCCTGTCAATACTATGGAAACTGTTGCCATGACTACAGCAGTAAGTGTCCGAGACAGACAGTAGATTGGATGAGTCCTTTGATTCTCTGTGAAAGAGCACACTGCAAAGTTTGCACACAAAAAAAAGAATTCAGGCTGTAGAATGACAGAACACAAGTAAAGATCAATGTGCAACTAAATAAACCTTTGACACCAAAAATGATTTACTGTAGTAAATCACATATGGTGTCAAGAGAGATCTCTCTTGAAGTCATTTAAATGGATTTTGTGTTTCATTGCTCTTCCCAAGTCTCAGGGACTCGCCCCACCTGTGGAAGAGACCTGCATGGCTCTGGTTTCATCTCCAGTCCCTACTATCCAGAATATTACCATGACAACACCTACTGTGTATGGGATCTATCAGCCCCCTCTGGCCTCAGGATCTTCCTGTCATTTACTGACATGGAGTGAGTGAAGATTCCTCTTCAGAAATGGTTCCTGTGATTAACCTCATTTGTTTAATATTAATGTAAAAGATTTGAGTAAGCTTCAGCTTGACAGTTCCCTTTCAAGAACAATCATTCTGAATGTGCATGAAGACAGATCTCGAAATGGAGTTCACATTGACATCTATTTGAAAGTCCCCTACACAGTAAATGTATGCTCTTTGTTGGTTCAGGTTGGAGAACTGCTGCTACTGTTATTACATCTCTGTGTACGATGGGTCGTCTGTCTACTCGTCTGATACGTACAATCTGACTTCAACAATGGCACCTCTTCGGATGCCTACCACTCCTCTAACTAAATGACGGTTATCTTCCACTCTGACTACTCAGGGGTCAGCAGGGGCTTCAGGGCCATGTTCAGCAGCTCCCTCACATGCAGTTATCGAACACATTTATCTCAGTTATTCTGACATCGATATTAAAGCTTAGGAACTTAGGTTGTTGTTGTTGTGTTTCAGGTCGAATGGACTGCTCCTCAGACAACATGAACATAGTGATTCAAAGATCCAACCCAAACTCAAGGGGCTACGACGCCTACAACTTGTTCCTGAACGACCAGCACCTCAGGTCAACAGCTAGCAGTTTGGTGCTCAGCTTCCCAATCAACACCTGTGGGACCCAACGAACGGTAAATGAACTCACCAAAAGCAAAGCGATTACTGCTATGTTTGGTATGTAAAAATCTACATAGAGCTCTATCTATGGTGCTGCAAATGTTTATGTTTTATGAACAGTGGATATAGTTACATCGACTAGCATCTACATTTTCCAATCACTTTCTATTTCTTGTCCAATACCTTTTTTTTGCCTAACACTCTAAACAGTTTGAGAATGGGAGAGTAGATTACACCAACGCCACCCTACCGGTCCGACTCAGGCGAGATCACACACCTTTCTCATTTCATGCTGCGAGTGGTATGTCTTATGGAGCAGGACACCATGTTCTAGATTATGTACAAGACCAAGCATGATGGGGATAAGAGTACCATCACAGGCATGGGCAGATTCAATGGCACAATGGCCCTCTTTACCAGCAGCAACTTCTACACCCAGATAGCCCAGACTCCATATGAAATTACCCTCAACCAGAACTTGTACATCCAGGTCCATCTGAGGGGGTCCGACAGCAGCCTACATGTTCCTGGACACCTGTGTGGCCTCTCCCTCCCCTCATGACTTCCAAACCAGATCCTACAACCTGGTGCGCAACAGGTAAGAAACAGACTGCTGACCTGCAGAGCCATGAGATATCGTGGAGAAGGAAACATTCTGGGTCCTATACTTTATCAACAAGTGCTTATTCTTCAAGGATCTTGATAAAATAAAAGTTTGTTTCTGATGCACCCGCAGCTACACCTTTGGTACCAGTGGCGACACCCGCCTCACCTTCCAGGCCTTCAAGTTCCTGTGAGCCCACAAGTTTGTGTACCTGCATTAGGTCACCATTTGTTAAGCCACCGACTACAAACTCCAGCTGCCGCCGAGACAACCGCAGCCGCAAGGCCAGGGACCCTCCCAGGAGAGCCACACCCTGGTCCTAGGACCCATCCAGCTCAAAGGTCAGAAGTCAACTCTTTGTAGGGCCATGAAGTCATGATTTCTCTAGACATACATGGACATACTAACCTGGGCACAGATCTGTATGGGCTAATATTTGCTGCTGATGTTTGCTTTAGGCTGTTGAAAAATCTCAAACAATTAGGAGCACCGTCATAGTCTTCTGAATTTTATGCATGTTATCTCTCTGGTTCAGACACAATGTCGACATAAACAGGTCTTCCTTTCCTCAGACCTGGAGAAGCCAGATGAGAAAGTGTCTGATAAGGAAGAGTTCCAGGCTAAGGTGGAAGCGTAAGACTAAGCTGACCAGCCTCAACAAACTATAATCATTAAAACTATCAATTCATTTCACCTGAGGCAATGAAGTATATTCACTGCTACTGTACACAATCATGTATGTCTTTGCTACTTTGGCAAAATGATTAAAAGCATTTTCAAAAGACAATTATTGGTGTCTGAACATCTTATTCCATGTGCTAGCATTGAAACAGATCAAATATGTGACATTTCGCATTCTGACAGAATGTTAATTCAGAGACACCAAGAAAACGGACAAAAGACAGTTGAGCCAAAGAAACAATCTGTTAGAAAACACTTTACTCAGAAATGTGTTAATATTTCCTCTCACATAAAATTTGACCGCCAAAACACTTCAACATTCACCTGTCCCATAAAAGACACAACACAAACAAATTCCCTTACAGGTGTTTCTCCTTCTGTGAACTTCCCCCTCCAACATTGGATGCCTGTAAGCATGTTGACATGCAACTAGTCCTAGAAAAAGTAACTATTCTTCACAAATGTTGCTATGCAACAGACAACAGTTTCCAATATAAAACAACCCTGCTAAGGCAGTAGTCTTCACTTCAGCATAATGTCAATGTCATTGACAACACCCATCAGGCCAGAAAATGTAGAATAGAATACTCAATAAATGTCAAAAAAAGCATTGAGATCCACAATATGCAATGCCTTGATTAATGCAGGACAGGAGGAATCCCAAGGCATGGCATGTATGCTAACACATGGCATCTCTGGTGCTACTTGGCCATTTTGAACTCAATAGACATGACAAAGGAGAAGAGAGAGATATGGTGATACTGCTTTGACAGTAAAGGTGTTAGATCTCGCAATGACATATGTTATTTAAAGGTCAGAATATAACATGATGTATAGGTTAGGCTTTATTCTATGCAACATCCAAATAACAAAAAGTTGCTCAAATAAGAAAAGCACTTATTGTCACATACACCGGAGAGGTGCAGTGAAATGTTTTGTTTTACAAGGTCCGCCATAGTAGTACGGTGTCCCTGGAGCAAATTAGGGTTAAGTGCCTTGCTCAGGAGCACAGATTTTTCTCCTTGTCGGCTCGGCATTCAAACCTGCGACCATTCAGTTACTGGCCCAACCCTCTAACCGCTAGGCTGCCTACCGGTGGTTAAAGTAGGGCACTGTGTACCGATCCATCACAAATGGCAAGAAGAAAACGAACGCAAAAACATCTCAACATATAAGATGTGTCCATTTCAGTACAGGTAAAGAGATTGTGAATATCGCAGGCACTGTTGGGAGGCATGAATGGTGCAGTCTTTCACTCTGAAATGGTTTAGTTGGTTATGGTTACAGCCACTAAAGAGCACTCTCACAAAGGGGTTAGCATCATCTAGAACTATGTTCGTAAGGCGGAAAATAGTGTTCATGTCAAAAACCCACATGAGGAATGTTCATGATCAAACAGGCCAAGTGACATGTACCTCTAAAACCACTCCATCCCTACACTCTAGCTACAAATGCATGGGCACTGTCAAATATGTTATTATCCTCCTATAAAATCTAATTCACTACATGGAATTTTCAGAGGCTACATCAAGGCCAATTTCAGAAAGTTCAACAGCAATAAATAAAATCACCATGGAATTAAATAAAAATAACCTCCATTCATTCTCTCTAGTCACTGACCCGGCAACAGGTCACTGCTTATGCTGCCCTCTGGCAAAATGGCAGGCAAAGTCGTACTTGCTCCTGCACCTGTGGCCACAGATGTTGCACTGGAAGGGGTTCTCGTAGCCGTGGCAGCCCATGTGGATGGTGTACAGGATGTTATCAGGAAAGTAGATGTCACAGTGCTGGCAGTGGTGCAGCATCTGGGGGTCTTGATGCAGAGAGGGCAGGCCCGGGGCTGGTGTGCTGGGCTGGCTGTTGGTGATGCTGGGGGTACTGGTGCGCCCACTATGCTCACTGCGGGGATCTGCCCCGGGGCTGCAGTTGCTGTGTGGTGGGGGCCTGGGCTCTGGGGTGATGGAGGAGGAAGAGGCATGGGCAGTGCTGGCTGACACAGCAGCAGGAGCAGTGGCTGGGTGAGGCTGCTGGATGAGGAAGGGCTTCTCGTCCACACAGGACTCTGCACCTGGAGACATGGGAGGCTGCTGGGTCTGGTCCTCAGCCTCCGAGGGCAGGCTGGCCAGCTGGCCGGCCAGGGTCGAGAGTTGGTTGAGGGGGTTTTCCATGACCAGGTTGTGGTGATGATTGTGGTGGTCGTCCATTGAGCTACCATCTCCACCAGCGCCCTGGTTGTCGTAGGTCTCCTGGCGCAGGTGGGGCAGCTCGTGGGAGTAGTCATCCAGGTGCTCGGCCTTGTGCACCACCATGGAGGGGGGGCTGAAGTTGATGAGGAGTCGGCGACCGTACCCCAGGCTGGTCTTCTTCTGCAAGACGCTCAGCATCTTCTTGTGGGAGAGAGAGGAGCGAGCACCCTTCATTGGTAAGAGCTTGTGGCGGCGGCGGCGGTGGTGTGACAGGTTGCTACGGTCACTGCAGCGGAAGGAGCACAGCTCACACTTGTAAGGCTTCTCTCCTGTGTGGGAGCGCATGTGGGCCTCTAGATGGCGCAAATAGGCAGAGGCGAAGGGGCACAGGTGGCATCTGTGGGGTTTCTCTCCTGTTTGAGAAGAGGAAAGAGGGAGATAAAGAATTAGAAGGAAGAATAAGGTCTTATGATGAAATGTTTTTTTGTCATTGATTGCTCTAACTAGGCCTAATGAAAATAAAGGGTGCCAGCTTTGTATAAGGGAAAATGCTCAACTAGTGATGAATCTAGTCCTACATCACCTGGTAGCATGTGCATGGTGTTATCGGGTCCATTCAAGCTCACCTGTGTGAATGCGGATGTGCTCAATTAATCGTGCTGTGCCTCTGGTGGCATAGTTACAGTAACGGCACTTGAGTTTGCCATCATATGTTCTCTCGAAGCCATCCACCAGCATCCCTGAGCCGTCGTCAAGGGACATATCTGCTGAGGGATGGTCCAGCCCATTCCGACTGCAGTCTGCACAGGTACAGGAATAATCACAACACACAGTTTCAAGGGAAATATCTATTATAGAGAAATAATTACATTCACTCACATTAATGGATTTTAGAATGATAACAGAGTCATGGATATAACAGTTTGGATAGTCAAATTATGGTCTGCGTGTTGATGCCATAGTTAGGCCTACTGTACACCATTCACAGACGCCAACTACCTTTCGCGCCTGTTCATAAAGCTATCTTCTTCCTGGGGGACCTTTGTTAAGAGCTCCTACGCTCGGTCTTAACGGGAACACACATCGCTTACGGTACAGTTTTGGAAACATAAGGAACGTATCTTTCATATCAGTGATGAAAAAATGTATAGAGTTAGGGTTCCCACATGGCCATATCTCCATGTTACAGAGCGTGTTTATGGAAGACAGATGGAAGGTGACCACCTGTGTGGGTAACGGAAGAAGACAATCAGAAATGTGTTATAACTGAAAAATACTGCTGGCTGCAACTGTGATAAAGCATGGATGTGATATGAAAGTAAATGGCTTTTTTTCCTAGAACTGTATCGCAAATTACATTGTTTTCGTGGAGTATTTGGCTCTTTAGAGTGCCAGAGCCAGTCTACCTCTGAAACTAACAGAGTTCCTTGGACATTCTTGGCTAGGCCTACCTGCTGGCAACTCGTCCACCTCTTTGACGCCACTGACAGAGCCTGAGATCATGTTCACATGTTGAGTCTGCTGACTGAGATACTCTTGGAAGTCTTTGACGAAGTCCAACGTCTCTGGCTTTTCCTCGCCCATTGGAAGTTAGTGACTGTTTCAGGTGAAATAACGTTAATAAAACTGTATCCATCACAACACATTATGAAATATTATCAATTGGCAGACAGATGACAGAAAAACATGACAACATATTGACATAACATTATTATTTAGCAGTTCATTTTAGCTAACCAATGTCATCGATCATTGTGAGAGCATCAAACATTGATTGCTGGAACATCATCCAACATTGATTGCTGGAACATCATCCAACATTGATTGCTGGAACATCATCCAACACTGATTGCTGGAACATCATCCAACAATGATTGCTGGAACATCATCCAACATTGATTGCTGGAACATCATCCAACATTGATTGCTGGAACATCATCCAACATTGATTGCTGGAACATCATCCAACATTGATTGCTGGAACATCATCCAACATTGATTGCTGGAACAGCTGACCGTAACCTGGTAACCAAGGAGCTAACTTTCGTAGCTAGTCAAGTTAGCTGGCGAATCAACTTACCTTTTCAAAATGTTAGCAAAGTGTAAGTAAGCATAAATTTGTCTGTACTAAGTAACGTTAATTGACCAGTGGCGATAAATTATTGATCAGCTCCGTTGTAATAGCGTTCCCATGTTGTTGTTGCGAAAGGTCAGGTTAGCCAGCTCGCTAGCTATGCTATAATAACGTTCCAGAGACAACATTGTTTTTGTTCGTCTTTCGGACAACACAACGGTTCCGTCTAGCTACATAGGCATCACTCAACAACGGCTGTTCCTATGGAAGCTATCAATCGGGTGGTCTCTAAGCACATAAATATGCAATGCAACGCTAGCTGAATCAAAACAATGAATCCGTTTGTGGGGGTGAAAGTTCATCCAGTGCACCTGCGAAATTCCTCCCGCCTGATGTGCAAAAATGTCACGAAGTTCTGTTCCTACGTGTAAACTGCTGTAGCTAGTAGCCTAGATCTTTAAAAGAAAATCTGTGGTAGAATTGTAGGGTGACTTTAATTCTTTCTCAAGATCTAATCAATGCAAGTAGACTACACTAACTAACTAGATAGTAAAAATATATATTTATTTTTTTGTCAGGGCGAAATAATAGTCACCTGTAATTAATCACCTTAACGGGTCTGAACTGACTTATTTAGCTTCGGTTTGCGACTGAGAACAATATTTGGGTCTTGGAGGCCTGCTTTGATCTGTGTCTCTTGTTGCAACCCGGTCTCAGAACATTTTGTAATGAAACAGCAGGGAGCAGGTCTCGAACCCTCGACCTTCTAGCCCTAAGTTCAGCGCGTTATAAACCCAGGGTCGTTACACTACTCCCTCCTTTCAAAGAGTGCGTCCTCGCACTAGCTTGTGACTCTAAGTCTTATAGGAACACGCTCACTGACCAAGCCCACGCACTGTCATGGATGCAAGGTCCGATCACTTCTGACACCAGTATAATGACACAGGCAGGGAGCAGGTCTTGAACCCTTGACCTTCTAGCCCAAAGTCCAGCGTTCTGTCGACTGTGCCGCAAAAGTATGCTCAAACAGCAGAGTCGATATAAACCCAGGGTCATTACAATTTCAGCCGAGACACTCCGCATGATGGTGCCACATGATGGCACCGACAGACATGGCAACTCTGCTTCGAGCTCTTAAGCAACTTGGCTGTATTTCGGGGGGGGGGTTTGTGCTTTTTTCTTACATTATTAGCCCAGAGAGTTTTTTGTGTTATTACATACAGCCAGAAATAACTTTCGGATATCAGAGTGGCGGAAACTCACCAGCATTACGACCAGGAATAAGACTTTCCCGAATTGGATCCTTTGTTTGTACTCCCCAGGGCAATTGAACTCATCCCAGAGGCTGCTCCAAGACGCCGCTGACTGCGAAGAAGAGGTATTCAGAGTGGGCTTCTAGTCAGACTCAGGAGGTGTGCACAACATCCACCGCTTCACAGTATATTACTCACTAATGTTCGGTCTCTGGACAATAAAGTAGACGAGCTCAGGGCGAGGATCTCATTCCAGAGAGACATCAGGGACTGAAACATACTCTGTTTCACGGAATCATGGCTCTGATATACTGTCCCGGTCCATACAGCCAGCTGGGTTTCTCAGTACATCGCGCAGACAGGAATAAACAACTCTCCGGGAAAAAGAAAGGCAGAGTATATGTTTCATGATTAACTACTCATGGTGTGATTGTGATAATGTACAGAAACTCAAGTCCTTTTGTTCACCCGACCTAGAATACCTCACAATCAAATGCCAACCGTATTACCTCACCAAGAAAAGTATCTTTATTTATAGTCACAGCTGTGTATATTCCCCCTCAAGCCGATACCACGACGGCCCTCAAGGAACTACACTGGACTTGTGTAAACTAGAACCTATTATCCATTTATTGTAGCGGGGGTTTTTACAAAGCAAATTTGAGGAAAACGCTACTGAAGTTCTATTAACACATTGACTGTAGTACTGGTGCTGCTAAAACACTTGACCACTGCTACTCCAAATTCTGGGATGCCTACAAGGCCCTCCCCCAACCTCCCTTTGGCAAATCAGATCATGACCCATTTTGCTCCTCCCTTCCTATAGGCAGAAACTCAAACAGGAAATACCAGTGCTAAGGTCTATTCAACGCTGGTCTGACCAATCGGAATCCATGCTTCAAGATTATTTTGATGACGCGGACTGGGATATGTTCCAGGTATCCTCTGAGAATAGCATTGACATATATGCTGACACGGTGACTGAGTTCATCAGGAAGTGTATAGCGGATGTTATTCCCACTGTGACTATTAAAACCTACCCAAATCAGAAACCGTGGATAGATGGCAGAATTTGCGCAAAACTGAAAGTGTGAACCACCGCAATTAACCATGGCAAGGTGACTGGGAATATGGTCGTATACAAACAGTGTAGTTTTTCCCTCCATAAGGCAATCAAACAGGAAAAACATCAGTACATAGACAAAGTGGAGTTGCGATTCAACTGCTCAGACACGAGTTAAAACTTGCAAGGCTGCCGGCCCAGACGGCATCCCTAGCCGTGTCCTCAGAGCATGCACAGACCAGCTGGCTAGAGTGTTCACTGATACATTGAATCTCTTGAATCTCTCTGACATCGTGGGATCTCCCTTCTACACACAGCTGCAACATGTCCGAATCCTTGGTACCTAAAACACTGAAGCAGCTTCGGAACAAAGGCCCTCACAGAATTACAAATATAACCTAACCTGACCTTATCAGGTAGAAACTCTGTGTGAAAGCCCAACAAGACAGAGAGGTATTCTCAGCCTCACCATTGCTACCGGGTCTATGTCTCAACAAATGGCAGGAATCACACTACCCCACTGATCAACCCTTTTAGCGGTGACCTGCTTCTCGAGCCACGTGACTCGAAGTGCCTGCATCCTCTGGATGGAAGATACACAAAAAATCTAAACAATTCCACTTCTAAAAACTTTCACAAATGTAACCATTCCCAGTTTGTCCTTTACCCAGCCTGACACAACATACTGTATGGGTCAGCCAAAAAGCAGGAATCCACTTTATCCAAAAATCTCACTCCTACCAGTTCAAAATCATGTCTGGTAGGATTCTCAGGACAAATGTTGGAAGTCTCTACCACACCTGTCCCCACAGGTAGGCCCACTACATCCTAGACTGGCTCACATTTAGAGCGCTCACCACTGCTGACTGACTCCATTTCCAGATCCTCAAGGTTCTCAAGCGAACACGTAAGTAAGATGAACCTGTAAGTAAGATGACTTGTTTTTTAATAAGGAGATATAGGTACGTACAGTGCATTAGCAAGTATTCAGAGCCCTTGACTTTTTGTACATGTTCTTACGTTACAGCCTTATTCTAAAAATGATTAAATTGTTTAAAAAAAAATCTACAATCAATACCCCATAATGACAAAACAAAAACAGGCTTTTAGAAATGTTGGCAAATTTCTAAAATATAAAATAAACTGAATATTACATTTATATAAGTATTCAGACCCTGTACTCAATTTTTTAAATTATTTGTTGTACTTTTTATCTCTTTTTCTCCCCAATTTCATGATATCCAATTGGTAGTTACAGTCTTGTCCCATCGTTGCAACTCCCGTATAGACTCAGGAGAGGCGTAAGTCGAGAGCTATGCGTCCTCCAAAACAAGACCCTGCCAGGCCGCACTACTCCTTGACACACTGCTCACTTAACCCGGGAGCCAGACGCACCAATGTGCCAGAGGAAACACCGTACAGCTGGCGGCCGAAGTCAGTGTGCAGGCAGCCGACCCGCCACATGGAATCGCTAGAGCATGATGGAACAAGAAAATCGCAGCCTGCCAAACCCTCCCCTAACCCGGACAATGCTGAGCCAATTATATGAGGCCTCATGGGTCTCCTGATCACGTCCGTCTATGACACAGCCTGGGATTGAACCCAGGTCTGTAGTGACGACTCAAGCACTGCGATGCAGTGCCTTAGACCGCATCATCACTTGGGAAGCCCACTCAGTACTTTGTTGAAGCACCTTTGGCAGCGATTACAGCTTTGAGTCTTCTTGGGTATGACGCTACAAGCTTGGCACACCTGTATTTGGAGAGTTTATTCCATTCTTCTTTGCAGATACTCTCAAGCTCTGTCAGATTGTATGGGGAGCGACCATGAGGTCGAAGGTATTGTCCATAGATCTCCGAGATAGGATTGTGTCGAGGCACAGATCTGGGGAAGGGTACCAAAACATTTCTGCAGCATTGAAGGTACCCAATAACACAATGGCTTCCATCATTCTTAAATGGAAGAAGTTTGGAACCACCAAAGCCACTTCTCAGTAAAAGGCTCATGCCAGCTCGTTTGGAGTTTTCCAAAAGGCACCTAAAGACTCTCTGACCAAGAGAAACAAGATTCTCTGGTCTGAAGAAATCAAGATTGAAATCTTTGGCCTGAATGCCAAGTGTCACATCTGGAGAAAACCTGACACCATCTCTACGCTGAAGCATGATAGTGGCAACATCATGTTGTGGAGATGTTTTTCAGCGGCAGGGACTGGGAGGATAGACAGGATTGTGGGAAAGTTGAAGGAGAAAAGTACAGAGAGATCCTTGATGAAAACCTGCTTCAGAGTGCTCAGGACCTCAGACTGGGGTGAAGGTTCACCTTCCAATAGGACAACGACCCTAAGGACACAGCCAAGACAAAGCAGGAGTGACAAGTCTCTGACTGTCCTTGAGATGCCCAGCCAGAGCCCGGACTTGAACCTGATCAAACATCTCTGGAGAGACCTGAAAATAGCTGTGCAGCGATGCTCCCCATCCAAAAAGACACAGCTTGAGAGGATCTGCAGAGAAAAATGGGAGAAACTCCCCAAAACACGTGTGCCAAGCTTGAAGCATCATACCCAAGAAGACTCAAGGCTGTAATCCCTGCCAAAGGTGCTTCAACAAAGTACTGAGTCAAGGGTCTGAATACTTCTGTAAATTTAATTTGCAGAAATTTATAAAAACCTGTTTTTGCCTTGTCATTATGGGGTATTCTGTGTAGATTTTTTAAAAATCAAATCCATTTTAGAATAAGGCTGTAAATAAAATAAAATAAAATAAAATTGTATTGGTCGAATATGGTTTTTCTGACGACTGCCTCGCCTGGTTCACCAACTACTTTGCAGACAGAGTTCAGTGTGTCAAATCGGAGGGCATGTTGTCCGGACTTCTGGCGGGCTCTATGGGGGTACCGCAGGGTTAAATTATCGGGCCGACTCTTTTCTCTGTATTTATCAATGATGTCTCTCTTGCTGCAGGCGATTCCCTGATCCACCTCCAAGCAGACGACACCATTCTGTATACTTCTGGCCCTTCCTTGGACACTGTGCTAACTAACCTCCAAACAAACTTCAATGCCATAAAACACTCCTTCCGTGGCCTCCAACTGCTCTTAAACGCTACTAAAACCAAATGCATGCTTTTCAACCGTTCGCTGGCCGCACCCGCCCGCCCGACTAGCATCACCACCCTGGACAGTTCCGACATAGAATATGTGGACAACTATAAATACCTAGGTGTCTGGCTAGACTGTAAACTCTCCTTCCAGACTCATATTAAACATCTCCAATCCAAAATCAAATCTAGAATCGGCTTTCTATTCTGCAACAAAGCCTCCTTCACTCATGCCGCCAAACTTACCCTAGTAAAACTGACTATCCTACCGAACCTCGACTTCGGCGATGTCATCTACAAAATAGCTTCCAACACTCTACTCAGCAAACTGGATGCAGTCTATCACAGTGCCATCCGTTTTGTTACCAAATCACCTTATACCACCCACCACTGCGACCTGTATAGTCTAGTCGGCTGTCCCTCGCTACATATTCGTCGCCAGACCCACTGACTCCAGGTCATCTATAAGCCTATGCTAGGTAAAGCTCCGCCTTATCTCAGTTCATTGGTCACGATAACAACACCCACCCGTAGCACACGTTCCAGCAGGTATATCTCACAGATCATCCCCAAAGCCAACACCTCATTTGGCCGCCTTTCCTTCCGGTTCTCTGCTGCCAGTGACTGGAACGAATTGCAAACATCGCTGAAGTTGGAGACTTTTATTTCCCTCACCAACTTTAAACATCAACTACCTGAGCAGCTAACCGATCACTGCAGCTGTACATAGTCCATCTGTAAATAGCCCACCCAATCTACCTACCTCATCCCCATAATGATTTTATTTTATTTACTTTTCTGCTCTTTTGCACACCAGTATCTCTACTTGCACATCATCATCTGCTCATTTATCACTCCAGTGTTAATCTGCTAAATTGTAATTATTCGCTCCTATGGCCTATTTATTGCCTACCTCCTCATGCCTTTTGCACACACTGTATAAAGACTTTCCTTTCTCTACTGTGCCATTGACTTGTTTGTGTTATTAGCTTGTTTGTTATTAGCTTGTTTATTAGCTTGTTTGTTTACTCCATGTGTAACTCTGTGTTGTTGTCTGTGTCACACTGCTTTGCTTTATTTATGTAATACATGTATCACTAGCCACTTTAACTATGCCACTTTGTTTACATACTCATCTCATATGTATATACTGTACTCGATACCATCTACTGTATCTTGCCTATGCTGCTCTGTACCAACACTCATTCATATATCCTTATGTACATATTCTTTATCCCCTTACACTGTGTATAAGACAGTAGTTTTGGAATTGTTAGTTAGATTACTTGTTGGCTATTACTGCATTGTCGGAACTAGAAGCACAAGCATTTCGCTACACTCGCATTAACATCTGCTAACCATGTGTATGTGACAAATAAAATTTGATTTGATTTGATTTGATAACTTGGCCAGGTCGCAGTTGCAAATGAGAACTTGTTCTCAACCTACCTGGTTAAATAAAGGTGAAATAAAAATAAAAATAAAAATATATATGCGTGTTTAGCAGATGTTATTGCGGGTATAGCGAAATGCTTGTGCTTCTAGTTCCGACAGTGCAGCAATATCTAACAAGTAATATCTAACAATTTCATAACATAGACCCAATACACACAAATCTAAATAAAGGAATGGAATTAGGAATATATAAATATTTGGACAAGCAATATCATAGCAGCATAGACTAAAATACAGTAGAAAAGTATAGAATGCAGTATATACATATAAGATGAGTAATGCAAGATATGTAAACAATATTAAAGTGGCATTATTAAAGTGACTAGTGTTCCATTTATTAAAGTGGCCAATGATTTCAAGTCTGTGTATGTAGGCAGCAGCCTCTTTGTGTTAGTGATGGATGTTTAACAGTCTGATGGCTGTTAAATGGCTGTTGAATAATAGCTTCTGTCTCGGTCCCAGCTTTGATGCCCCTGTACTGACGTCGTGTTCTGCATGATAGTTGGGTGAACATGCAGTGGTTCGGGTGGTTGCTGTCCTTGATGATCTTTTTGGCCTTCCTGTGACATCGGGTGGTGTAGTTGTCCTGGAGGGCAGGTAGTTTGCCCCTGGTGATGCGTTGTGCGGACTGCACCACCCTCTGGAGAGCCCTGCAGTTGTGGGCGGTGCAGTTGCCGTACCAGGCGGTGAAACAGCCCGACAGGATGCTCTCAATTGTGCATGTGTAAAAGTTTGTGAGGGTCTTGGGTGAACAGGGAGTACAGGAGGGGGCTGTGCACACACCCTTGTGGGGACCCAGTGTTGAGGATCAGCGAAGTGGAGACGTTGTTTCCTACCTTCACCACCTGGGGGCGGCCCGTCAGGAAGTCCAGGACCCAATCGCACAGGGCGGGGTTCAGACCCAGGCCCTTGAGCTTAATGATGAGCTTGGAGGGTACTATGGTGTTGAATGCTGAGCTACAATCAATGAACAGCATTCTTACACAAAATGTGAAGGGGTTTGAATACTTTCCGAATGCGCTATATAGTTGGTTTGAGGTAAAGTTATTGAAATTTGGAGCTATTGACATGAACAAATATTGTGCTGAAAGTCCCTAAATAGTCACACCAAATTTACCACGGTCGGTGGAAAGTCGACACCCACGTTTTGTTGGGCATTACAATTGGGTCATGTGCAGCTGCGCTTCGAACTGATGATTACTTGAGTGCTGCCAGCTGTGGGCAGGATTTAAATAAACCCAACCCAAGGAAAACTGTTACTTATCCTAGGTTCCATATCGCAAATCTCAGTTTTGGATGATACTGACTTTATGACCAAAATCATCCTGTAGTCAATTCTGACAGTGTAATAGATGTTTCTGACTGACATTGCCACATAGGCAGTTTTCAACCAGTTTTTAATTTGTTTTTATTCAGTCACTCACAGTCAATTTTGATAGGCATAAGATTGATTTTGAATGCATTCAGTTGCATTCATTGCATTACTTTGTCATTTAATTATGGAAACAATTGCCTAAATATGTAAGTGTCCACCAAATAAAAAATGTGGACTATTTTGTACCCATAACATAAGGTGATAAAACCACCCACACTTCCAAACACAGGCCTATAATTACATCTAAAGTGCTAAATCTAAGCCATATCAATTACATCACTTTAAATAGCTAGATTGACTAATTTATGTTTCATCACTATCAATAATTAAACAGTTAAGAAGTTTGGACAAGATCTCATTGCTCCATTTGTGTCAAGTTGTAGGAAAACCATTGAGAAAAGAGTTTTAAACGACCGGTATGATTGAGGCCAGTGTCCTTTCAATGGCACATTACCTTGTGATGTTACAAGAGCAGTACAGCAAGTAATGTACACCGTGAACTACATTGCAATGAGAGTTACATGACTACTGTAGGGTGTGTGTGTGTGTGAGAGAGAGAAAGTTGACCTCCACAACTTTGTCATACACTCCACTGTGACCTGTTAAAGTTGTACCAAGGGACCACTTAGAATTCAATCTTACAATGAAATCTAAAGTCTATCCCTCGCAGCACTATCTTTAGCAGATTAAGAAATACAATGGATGAAAACATGCAGTCACAGTTCCATTGTTGTTTTACATTCCAGTTCAGTCTATGTACACTAGATGGCATATATTGTCCATAAGTCAGAAAACTGTCCAGCATGCATCCATCCACTCATTTGACATGTACATAAACACAAGGTTATAACTTGAGATCAACTTCCACCATAGAAAACTAGTGAAGACAATTGTTGATATTAGGTGTATTGAGATTCAAAACGTCTGGTAATAGGTCTGCGCCTGTACAGAGTTGGACAGGCTTCTCCAAGTCAACTGACAATAGCAGTCCCAGGGGACGTGGGCCCAAGGTAGACATGACAGTCCATCTCACTGGGTTAAACTATTACCCAGAGAGCAGACAATTACATCACCTTCTAATGGCTTGTCGACACTAAAGTTATTTTATTGCCAATTCATTATGATCAGGTTTCTAATAGGGGCAGATGCCTTTAAGATATGTACACACTGACAGTAATTTGTCAGTTGGAAAAGATGAATTACAGTTTTGTTTTAGGGTGTGTCATTTGTTTAGTCATAAATGTTTTTGTTTTTGCAGTGTATCATTTTTAGTTCTTCAACATTTACATGTTTTCCAGATAGGCCTAATCAAAAGAGACCTGGCAGCATAGTTAGTTGTGGTTTTGGAGTAGCCAACTTAGACAACAGGCTTTGTAGGTTGGACATGTAGGTTGGTCAAAAAAAAAGTTTTAGTTTCCAAAAATGTTTTCAAGTTGACAAGAAAACTGTATTGTACTAAAAGGATACAATGTAGACTTTATTTAGCCTACTAGGCTACTTACTGTAGCAACCTAATGGCTATTGTGCAAAACATCCAAACACTGCAGAAAGACCCACACAACTCATCTACTACTACTATCATTATTATTATCATCATATTAGGTAGGTATTAATATAATACCTGAGAACTAAATGAACAGGAAGTTGTCTTTATACGACCAGCCCTCTCGACTAACAAGAGCAAATGTTCAGAAACAGGGGGTCCCATAGTAAGCTTAGGCTAGATACCAACGACGGCTGCATCCACATATGAAACCAAATTACACCTCAAAACGAGATAGGTCTACAATATACATTTATTTTACATAAACAAATAATTGTATTTGGAAATAGTATAATACATTTTAACCAGCACAAAACATAGGCTACTATGTTACTGACATTTCAGAATGGATTAACCCGCACAATGAGTGCGCACTACACAGGTACCCAACACTAGTAGACTCTCAAGCTGTTTAGTTACGGTACAACTGTTGAGCATGAATTTAAAGAAGCACTATGCATAGTAACTTATAGGCTACAAATACAAGCTCTTATCTGAACATGAATAAATAGGCAACTTCACTTATACATGACAGCTCGAGTTAACAAACAATCCGGGAATGCATTTAGCAGTATTGTTTTTAAAGAGACGTCGTCCTGCTTTCAACAGACGGTGCTATTATTCCTTATGTCGTTTGTCATTGCCATAGATGTCCTGCATTAAGCTGCACAGCCAGTAAAACACTGGTTTTCCCCGGCGACCGGTTTGTACATGCAACATCCTCTATTCAGGGCTGCAAATATTTCGGTGTCTCTTCAACTCGATTTAATGGCCCGTCGGCCTAGAAAAATGGGTGAAATATCCGCAATGTCTTAATAAAACACCATTTCCCACCACCATTTTCGGGTTTTGTTGCACAGCGCATGCAGCAGTACGCCTAGCTGAACATAGTTTACAAAATAAGGAGGTAGCATTATCCACTCTAGCATAATGGTGTAACATTTTGTTTTATTAAGACAGTATGCATATTTTCCCCATTTTTGTTTGGGTCGGCGGGCCATTATATCGAGTTAAGTAGGAAACTGAAGCCTTTGCAGCCTGAATGGAGGACGTTTTATGTGCGAACCAGTCGCTGGGGGACGCTAGTGTATTGCCGGCTGTGCAGTTTAACGCATAAAGTCAATGGCAATGACAAACATAAGGAATAGGCTAATAGCGCCATCTGGCTACAGCAGGCTATAAGGGACGATGGGCGTGAAACATTATCACACTTTAATATCGGTGATCACTAAAAATTAAGTGTAGTTAGACGAGTGTAGTAGACCTACTGCAGTTACTATAGATGTTTCCCATAAAATATGTAGCAAGTTATAAGGTTAAATATGTATATTTTCAAATCAAAGTTTATTTGTCACGTACACATGGTTAGCAGATGTTAATGGGAGTGTAGCGAAAATGCTTGCGCTTCTAGTTCCGACAATGCAGTAATAACCAACGAGTAATCTAACCTAACAATTCCACAACTACTACCTTATACACACACAAGTGTAAAGGTATAAAGAATATTTACATAAAGATAAATGAATGAGTGATGGTACAGAACGGCATATGCAAGATGCAGTAGATGGAATCGAGTACAGTATATACATATGAGGTGAGTAATGTAGGGTATGTAAACATAAAAGTGGCATAGTTTAAAGTGGCTAGTGATACATGTATTACATAAAGATGGCCAGATGCAATAGATGATATAGAGTACAGTATATACATATGAGATGAGTAATGTAGGGTATGTAAACATTATATTAAGTGGCATTGTTTAAAGTGTCTAGTGATACATGTTTTACATCAATGTCCATTATTAATTGAGCTGGAGTTGAGTCAGTATGTTGGCAGCAGCCACTCAATGTTAGTGGTGGCTGTTTAACAGTCTGATGGCCTTGAGATAGAAGCTGTTTTTCAGTCTCTCGGTCCCTGCTTTGATGCACCTGTACTGATCTCGCCTTCTGGATGATAGCGGGGTGAACAGGCAGTGGCTCGGGTGGTTGTTGTCCTTGATGATCTTTATGGCCTTCCTGTGACATCGGTGGTGTAGGTGTCCTGGAGGGCAGGTAGTTTGCCCCCGGTGATGCGTTGTGCAGACCTCACTACCCTCTGGAGAGCCTTACGGTTGTGGGCGGAGCAGTTGCCGTACCAGGCGGTGATGCAGCCCGACAGGATGCTCTCGATTGTGCATCTGTAGAAGTTTGTGTGTGCTTTTGGTGACAAGCTGAATTTCTTCAGCCTCCTGAGGTTGAAGAGCCTTCTTCACGATGCTGTCTGTGTGGGTGGACCAATTCAGTTTGTCCGTGATGTGTACGCTGAGGAACTTAAAACGTACTACCCTCTCCACTACTGTCCGGTCGATGTGGATAGGGGGCTGCTCCCTCTGCTGTTTCCTGAAGTCCACGATCATCTCCTTTGTTTTGTTGACATTGAGTGTGAGGTTATTTTTCTGACACCACACTCCGAGGGCCCTCACCTCCTCTCTGTAGGCCGTCTAGTCTTTGTTGGTAATCAGAGTGCAAATATAGGCTACCGTGATATTCCGGGGTCTATTATTTCACAGGACTTGCTATTTGTGCGGGAAAAAATATGGGCCTAATAGTAAAGACATGTATTTTAAAGTTAAACATGTAGTACCTTTTAATATGGCATGAACATAACCAGTCATTATGTTTTCATCCGATTGTTAAATAAATCACTTCAAAACATAGGTTAAGAGTGTGCACGTTCTTCCACTCCAAAATAATTGCAGCATCCAAAAAGTGCGCAGAGAACCCGCCATTTGTTGAATGGAAAGACATCTGTTACAAAACACATAAAGTGCCATGACATTCTGTGATTGTCAATAGGCCAACACTCTTGTAGCCTGAATTAACTGTTGCCTCTTGCTGACAAACGTACCTTTTTTTGTCAAAAGTAATGTCGGCACACCTGAAAAGGGGCTCAAATATCGGAGGCAAACACAGCTGTGTCTTCTCCCGAGCTCATCAGCGCTGGAAACTGAGAGGGCCCAGTTGATAATATTGAAAGTTTACTAGTGAAAGCTCAAGACAGACAGGCGAACAGACGAGGTAGAGAGATGACTGCGGATGAAAGAACCTTAACCAACTGTCACTGGTTTCATTTGGAATAAGTTTATTTTCATATTTACCACTATAACAGTACAAAATTGCATTTCAAACAAATAGGAGTATGGTTCAATAGAGACCCCTCCCAAAGTTTGACTTAGGGGAGCACATGTCTCATTCCCAGGAAGAATGATTAGCCAAATGCTTGTTCATTTCACATTAATGATATGCCCACTATGATGTAGTAGGCTGTATGGTAAAGGGCAGTGTGTATTAATGAGGTTTAGAGCAGATCTACACTGATGCCCAGGTTGACATTTACAGCCATTAATACTTAAGCCAGGCACTTGGTAACATTGGAAAATGAAATGGTAATGACTTCATGTGCTCCAGGAATACTTATTGTTTAGTGGATGATCTGCATGCAGACAAACCCGATAATGTAGTTTATGGCATTGTGTGCCAGGCCACTGCTACTCATGCGTAGGCAGGATGAAACAGGCCTAGACCTATGGTCAACACCTGCCTTTGAGGAGGTTGAATAGTTATCCACTTGCCCTAATTCACATTTAAAATGGCTGGATGAGAAGACTTCCTTCTCTTCTCACCGGCTTGGTTTATGTGCTGTTTGTGGTTGTATAGAACATTAAACAATGACTTCCCTCCTCCTGAAATAAATTGGAATTTAATTTGGAGAAGGCCCCTAAACAGTTTTCTAGGACTTCAGTCATATGTTGGGCTCTTGTAAAAGCTGCATTGGACATTAGCCTCAAAGAAAGGCTTTTTAATCCCTGACAAGTGCAGCCATAGTAACGATAGCCAGAGCCGTCACTATGGCAGAAAGGTGAAGGGGGACTTTGACAGGATTTCTTCTTCTAGTGAGACTATTCCTTTCTTGAGATCTCTGGCTCTGAGTGGAGCATTTGAAAAAGAGTGAAGGGGTGGGGAATAGGATAAAGGAGGTATATATTAAGCTTTTGTTTTCCTTCACCACTTAATTTCGTTGCAGGAGCGCCTTGCACCACTGTAATGAATATAATTGCTGCCTTTGATGAGAATGCTATTATCTGGATCACACTTTACATGGGCAAACAAGCACCCCCGCCAATTATGCAGGGGACAAGTGGTCTTTCACAAAGCTACTGTGTAGCCCTTGTTGAGTGAGGTTTGGAACCGTCTACATCTGCAAACAGGACGGATTATATTTTATTTAGGCACACCATAAAATCAATTTACTTGATTCATTTCCACCCTGTGCCAAATAAAATTCTCTCTCAGTGCCCACTAAATTGTCTTTTCGACAAAGACAAACCTTCAACTTCTGATAGATGAGGCAACTCAGTGGACAGACAGACATTTTATTGACCTGAGCTTGACCAAAGCTGCCAAGGCTTTGGGAGGGGAAATGAGCAAAAAGAGAAATGTGACACTTCTATGACAGTGAAAGGGCTTAGTTTTGTGAATCAAACAGCCACAGCCATGCATCCTTTCTACACTATTATGCATGATGTAAACCTGACTGTGCTCCTTGTGTTTCAACAGGAAGGTGTTTATGTCTGTAACACCCATCACAGACACAGCAACACAGACATGCGTTAAACAGACATTTAATAATAGCGGTGAACAGAGATGATGTGACTTTATGAGGCGATGCGCGATAAAGCCGCTGTCACCTTATGAAGTCTGAATGTTCTTGTGACTGCCTTATTACCGCATTAAAGGCCCCACTAGAAGAATTCACACTTCACCCGTGACAGCCCAGTTCGGCTCTGTCTGATTTGTCTAAGGACTGAAATATTGAAAACAATCAAAAAGACTGTCACCAGTGACATATTGTACAATTACTCTTGAAAGACTGTCATTCTGTAAATGTATTCAAAGCCATTTCTTCTTCATAGGCGAGTGATTATTCCTTTAAGAGACCAATTCTTCAATGATAAATTGTTAATCAATTCATTTGACTATCTGGCTTTGGCGAGGAGCCACAGAGGACCACTACTGGTCACTTCTATTCTCTTGCATAGCCTAATACTTATAATGTCGTATGGACTGATGTCCTGGTGCCTGATCACATGACTCTTAAAGGTTTATAACATCAGAAACAGGTTGCCATCCAGACCCAGTCAAGTCAGATAAAGAATTGACCAATATTTTTGACTGAAGAGGCATTTTAGCAGTATATATTTGAGAGCCTGACTACCAAAACCATGGGCCACAAATAAAGAAGATGGTATCATAGCTTTTGACTGGCCAGCTCGCACCCGACATGAAATTAAGTGTCCAGTTGTGAGTTATCGTGGCCAAACATCATTTGTACAGCCTGAAAAGTGGGGGCATTTTTCTAGCTTGTCACTCTGTGGCTATAGCTCATTGTCCTGAATGATGCCTCTGAACGCACAGTTGCCCTAATATGAGCATTTCACTCGCACCGCAAGAAGGATAGTAATGGATTAGCCTGTCCATAGGAGGGTAATATAGTGTATCCACTGGCACATCCTTAAACACCAATGCTCTGCAGGTTTCTGGTCACTCGTGAAGCAGCAGCTTGCAACATGTCAGCTACACTGCTCAAAACAAAAGGGGACTCATTCTATCCCTTTGAATCCAATGGATTCATCAAACAAATCCTAGTTTCTTGGTCATATATAATGGACAAAGTATTTTTTTCAACACTGATGAATTAAGATTTTTTTTAAATGGGTGTACATTGATGTATTGTTGTGTTACTATGGTAATATAACCTATGGAAGTAACATGAAACAAGTCACCGTTATGGTTAGTATAGCCTGCACTGATCATACACTATTCACTTAGCTCCCTACCTGGTACAAGATAACTACACTACATAAGTTATTTCGCCAGAGACACCTTGGACAAATGCAAAGTGTTGCTATCATCTCTCACATGTGATGTGTGCTTTAAATTAACAGTTTTGTGGGGATCACTAAATGGATTGAATGGAGTGGTCAATGAGTCAGGGTAGGTAAAGAAAGAGTAGTCTGAATTGGACAGTGTTCCTAATGTAAGGGAAGTTGTAGATTAATGAGGGCTCTGCCCTTTGAGTGTATTGATCAAAGCCAATCTGGACTGGAATGATTTCCCATGCTCCCCTGCTGCTCTCTGTCCCATTCTATCCAATGACTCATGAAGTTTGCCCAAGGCCTTTATCCAGTCGACACAGTCATGCTGTGATTTTTAAAACACATAAAAACCGTCAACACTCCTACAGGACCAGCAGTTTTTCACATACCGACCACATAACCCGGAATAACTAACTCTAACGTCAGGGCCAAGCCTCAAATCTAACCCAGACTTAGCCCCAGCCCTAGTCTCAGCCCCTGCCCAGGCTGCTGCAGGCATCGTTAGCCAGGCGATGATGGGAGCAGCCCGGAGCATAATGGTACCCCTGACCTCTGATCGATCCCCTGGCTGTGTCCAGCTGGGCCTCCCCAAACCCAGTGAGCTGGAGAGGTGTTTAAAAGCTAACGCCCCGGCCCCTATCCGCTCCCATACGCGCTCATTAATTACATCATTTACCTGTGACAGTGACAAACCTGCCGCGCCACACCACAGTTTATTAGGGTCACTGTATAAAACACAGACCAAACCTTGAGCGTGTGTGTGTGTGTGTGTGTGTGTGTGTGTGTGTGTGTGCGTGTGTGTGTGTGTGTGTGTACGGGGTGTTGAGATTCATCACATACAGTATAGGATTATACACTACATGACCAAAAGTATGTGAACACACCTGCTCAAGCAATTCATACCAAAAGTGTTCGATGGGGTTGAGGTCAGGGCTCTGTGCAGGCGAGTCAAGTTCGACAAACCATTTCTGTACATTTCTGTACCATTGTACTGCTGAAACAGGAAAGGGCCTTCTCCAAACTGTCGCCACAAAGTTGGAAGCACAGAATCGCCTAGAATGTCATTGTATGCTGTAGCATTAAGATGTCCCTTCACTGGAACTAAGGGGCCTAAACCAAACCATGAAAAACAGCCACGGGCTATTATTCCTCTTCCACCAGACTTTACTGTTGGCACTATGCATTGGGGCAGGTAGCATTTTCCTGGCATCCGCCAAACCCAGATCCGCCCCTCGGACTGCCAGTTGGTGAAGCGTGATTCATCACTCCAGAGAACGTATTTCCACTCCTCCAGAGTCCAATGGCGGTGAGCTGTACCCCACTCCAGCCGACGCTTGGCATTGCACATGGTGAACTTAGGCTGGTATGTGGCTGCTCGGCCATGGAAACTAATTTCATGAAGCTCCCGATAAACATTTCTGCTGATGTTGCTTCCAGAGGCCGTTTGGAACTTGGTAGTGAGTGTTGCAACCAAGGACAGATGATTGTCACGCGTTTCAGGCCTCGGCAGTCCCGTTCTGTGAGCCGTTGTTGCTCCTAGACTTTTCCATGTTCACAATAACAGCACTTACAGTTGACCAGGGCAGCTCTAGCAGGGCAAAAAATTTGACTAACTGACTTGTTGGAAAGGTGGCATCCTATGTTGGTGCCACGTTGGAAGTCACTGAGCTCTTCAGTACCGGCTATTCTACTGCCAATGTTTGTCTATGGAGATTGCATGGCTGTGTGCTCGATTTTATACAGCTGTCAGCAACTGGTGTGACTGAAATAGCCGAATCCACTAATTTGAAGGGGTGTCCACATATGTTTGTTTGTATAGTGAATGTGTAGATGCATCCTCTGCAGGGGATTGTAAACACTGCTTTGTCTGGCCCTACCATTAACTTCAAGACATGATTGAGGTTGTTTATTTTGATATATTTGTGGTGGTCAGTTTTTTTCCCCATATGGAGAATAATATGGTGATACATTTACAAAGGAAATCTGGTAACTGAAATTTAAGTCACTGTAAATCTATCCCAGTGTTTCCTCAGCATGTGTTCTTTGTATCGTAATGTGCCCCATCATTTCCTGCGTCCCATTGTTGGTATTAGCCCTTCTCTGTTGGCCTACTGTCTTAGCTTTCACAGTAGCTATTTTCTACTCACTTGTTACTTTCGTTTCACGTTATTTTTCCTCATAGCCTTTCCCTCTTCTTTGACCTCTCTCTGTTGACCCGCCACCATCCCTCTATTCTTCTTTTTGTCCTCTCGAAATATTCCCTCTTCAATGTATTTCTGTTACTGCCCTCATCCTACCCTTCCTTCATTCCCATCTCTCACTACTCTTTCTCACTCTCTATCTATCCTGTGGCTCCTGTCCTGTACCCCATGCTCTTAAGTGTCCCTTCCATCCCTCTCTTACCTTACTCTTACTGCAATGTCCATCTTTCTGTCTCCCTCTCCATAGCTCTCCCCCACAGCAGCATTTAAATCCCGACTGAATCGAGAGGGGCGACCTATGGACATAAAGAATTGGCTTTAAGGCTTTCGAAATAAACCGAATCTGCTGCAGGTCGCACTGGGGGAAAATAAGCAGGAAATGTAAGTAAGCATGAAATAGTTTTTCATAAATAATCCAAATGACAACAGGCTTCTAATGGTGTCGGGGGGTTGTAAAAGAATATGTAACCAATTTTTTCGCTATTAAAGTGAAATAGAAAGCCAAATATATAACGCTGCTGATGGGAAAAGTTACATTCTGGGCCTGGGAATGGATTCCTCTCTGGCGTGGGGAGATTGAGAACATAATTAGGTGCTAGTGGTGGTGATGCTGGTGGGATGGAGGGAGGGGTTAACGTTACAGTCAAGGTCTTTCCAGGGTGGGGAATAATGGCCCCCATACAAAATCAATTGGTTAATAACTGCCCCCATTTTCCTGTGTGTGTGCAGGTAGGCAGGACCTCATCTGTTCTTATTGTGCAATGTTGATTTGATTTGCACTTATGTTTTTACAAATAATCAATGCTCCGTTTTGACTGGTTAGCAGGAGCACCACTAATAATACACCTACTCAGAAACAAGAGAGGGGAAAGAAATGAGAGAGGAAGTAAAAGCAGACAAAAGACAGAAAAGGGGTAAGTACCAGGATGTATGGTTTTTGCCGCCACACGACTTGTAGCCTAAAACAGACAGCATATTTTTCCTTCTCTTGAAGTTATGCTGAATTTTTCAGAAGATCCCCTATTACTGTAATGCCTTTTCCCAAAGATTTATGTTCATATTAATGAACTGAGAGAGAGGGAGGGGCAGTCATACTGTGTGTGTGGATGACTTGTGTGTCTGTTTGGTTGTTTTGGGATCCTTCTGAGCCAGAATACTTATTTATGACTATCAAATGGTTACTTTTCCCCGCTGCCTAAGGACTTTGTGGTGAATTGGTCGTGAGAATGAAGTTACGGTGGGAATGCATGATTAATAAAGAGAATGATTTTGAAAGATTAATAATAGTTGAAATGCATTCCCTATTGTAAAGATTATTTTTTAAATGCATGCATAATTAAGGATTGGACACAGGATTGAAGTAGAAAAAATGTATATACAGTAGAAGAAGGTGAAGATGAAGGTGACTGGTTAGACACTAAACATTTTGTAATTTCAGTATACTAAAAGTATAAGTGTGTGTGTGTGTGTGTGTTTTGTCTCTACTCTAGTTTCCCATCATTAGGCAGTCCTGACAGCTGCTGGAAGAGGCAGAGGCCTCATGCTAATCAGCTGCCTGTAATAGCACTCTTTAGACCCGTTTAAACCTGATTCTAATTTGCATCCTGATCTTTTCCACATTCTGACTGTGCACACATTTTTAGATAGGTGTACACACTCAAAATACACATTGTGATCTACTGGTGATCAGATCATCCTCCCTACCTCCAGAGGTAGTCAGACATGCATTTTGTCTGGATATCTTACAAGCGTAGACAGATCTGGACAGAGAAACCATTGAAATCATCATTATTCCACACTCTAAAATCATTGACAGGTGGCACCATTGACTGCTTACATCAATATGAATCTTACAATAAATAAATAAATATTATTTTGAAAAAAAGCTGTGAAATAATTTACATAAAGGAAGGGACCAGGAAATCTGGTCACAATGCAGACATGGGCACATTCAAAATGTAGACAAGATCATTACCATGTTAGCACCAGGTATAAACAGGACTTTTAACACAGCGCCAGGACAAGAGAGCTGAACAAACACCAATTATTGTCTTTCCCAAGGAGGAGACAATCATGTTTTACTGCGTGGGGTGATCCTATACACTCCCTGCTCTCCACAGACTTAGTCGTTGGAGTTGAATCCACAGATAAGTATGAGCGTCATATAAACAGTAAAAGTGTTCTGTATTGTCCTTTTTCCTTCATAACTGGTGACAGTAGAGAGGAGATCTATATTTAAGCAATAAGGCACGAGGGGGTGTTGTATATGGCCAATATATATTGCTATTATAAACTGGTTACCAATGTAATTAGAGCAGTAAAAATAAACGTTTTGTCATACCTGTGGGATACGGTCTGATATACCAAGGCTGTCAGCCAATCAGCATTCAGGGCTCGAACCACCTAGTATTGTTAGTTATGTATTTTCTGTATTAATAACTAACTTCTGACTAATCTATCAATAATTGATTAATAAGTAAGGGATAAACGCTGACATTCTGTATGTTACCTTGTAAATAATGGACGAAGCAGCAGGACGAGGCAGAGCCGAGTCATTTCATTTTTCCAAGGTAATGTTCAGAATGGAGGTGTTTATCCCCCTTATACAGTTGCCAAAGAAAACAATATGAATCACACATTTTACTGGTAAAAAAAAGAAGATATTTTCATTTTTTAGGCAAATTCATACCTATCTTTTGGTTGCTAGAGACGTGACCCATTTGTTCATTAGCTTAGTTTGATATTTACGGACGCAACACAGTCGTTCGTTCTTTATTTTCCATTGTCATGCTCAGTAGCAATTTTCTTATCTCTTGCTTGCTGCTAGCTAGCTAGCTAACTAGCTATGGCTATACAGTCACAACCACTGCAGCCAGAATAACAGCACCGTTTATTCCGTTGCGTTTGTTTAAGCTGTTTAACCAGCTTATACCACAGTTCCCAAAGAAAACAATACTAAGCACACATTTACTGGTAGAAATAACCTTTTTTTGTTGATATTTACATTTATATAAGCTAGCTAACACAGTCACGACCTCTGCAGCCAGAATAACAGCAAAGTAGCTGTTTTTTATTGACATTAATTTGGATACATCCATAAAAATGTGCTGATAATGCCTGATTTTGCCTGGCAAAAAAGTTTGCATTCTTGTGAGGACGCTCGTCATCACTGACTGTTAATTACGAGGATATGGCATTGCACATCACACACTAGGCTAGAAGCTAGCTAAATAGTTTGTTGCTAGCAAACCTGCCAATATGACAACCACATTTGAAAATATCAGTTGCTGAAAACAGCTGGTCAAACTAGAAATGTGGAAGGATTTGACAGTATAGCGCCACTTGCATCATGACTGCAGCAGTAGGGACCAGAGAAATTCATGTTCATCACATTACTCACCACACTAGGTCATTTAAGAAATATATATGTAACCTTTATTTTACTAGGAAAGTCAGTTAAGAACAAATTCTTATTTACAATGACAGCCTACCCCAGCCGACGCTGGGCCAATTGTGAGCCGCCCTATGAGACTCCCAATCACGGCCGGTTGCGATACAGCCTGGAATCGAACCAGGGTCTGTAGTGACCCCTACTAGCACTGAGAAGCAGTGCCTTAGACTGCTGCACCACTCGGGAGCAGCAAAAATCAATGCTTGCTAGCTAGCTAAGTTTTTTTCCTCGTTGGACCTGCCTTTACAATGTATCCAATTTCAGTTTGTGAAGTTGTTGGTTTAGCTTTCTGTAACTTTGTAGCAAGTACAGTATGCATGTGTAGGCACATATTGTGTCATTATTGCAAGGTGTCCCAATATATTTTCCAACTGTCCCGATATCTTTTCCAACTGTCCCGTTATCTCGTTTTAATATCCATTCTAGAATATCCTTCTAGCCAATCAGAAACGAGTATTCAACAATGCTGTGGTATAATAAATGTAATACAACGGGTGGCTCTAATCCTGAATGCTAATTGGTTAAAACCGCACTCCAGCCGGTGTCTATTCCACAAGTTACCACTGGCTAAATCTATGATGTTAAAATGCCTATTTACTCTGTTCCATCTGACTGCGCAATCCACTGTCTCATCAGCCCCACCCAGGCACTTTATAAACTTGATCTTCACTATAAAAGGCATCTGGACATTATCTCACATTTCTTTTAGACTAACATTTAGTTTTCACCAGTGGAGAGTTGTATAAACCTTGCTGTCTGTCTCTCTAGAGACAGTATAGCGCCACTTGCATCATGGCTGTAACAGTAGGGACCAGAGGAATTCATGACATTACTAGCCTGCATGAATCTGCAGTTGGCTATCCAACCAGGTTCAATGTTAGCTAGCTAACATTAGGCTATAACTAGCAAATAAAATGGCTCTGAAATACGAATAATAAGATCATATATGTAATGTTAGCTAGCGAGCCAGCCAGCTAACGTTAGCTAGCTAGCTAACAGTACATTTGAACTTGAAATGAAAACGACTTTCTGTCAAAATTAGAAACTTGTAATATCGGAAAATGTAGCTAGCTAGACTATCTTACCCGTATACATCATGGATGGATGCTTCTCCCTGTAACGGATACCATGGTTTCCCTTAGTTTGAAGATGTAATCCGGAGATAGGTGTTTTCACCATCTCCTTAGCTATCATACTCTAACTCCACTAATTTCAAAACTCGGTCCACCAGAAAGTGGAGAGCAACACTTATGCAGTTCTACGCAATATATATTTTTTAAAGCAGCGTAAGACAGGATTACCTACACATACTGACCAGCTCAAATAGACAGAAGGGTGCTATATGGCAGACCAATCCAAACTCATCTCTTGTTATGTCCAGCCCACTCATTATCTCAGCCAATCATGGCTAGCGGGAAGGTTGCTGTCTTTTTCTGTGGTTAAACCGACTGGGCTCGTAATTTAACAATTGTATTTGTATTTACAGATGGCATACAAGTTTGTTATTAAGGCACATACAAGTTCACATGTTCCAGCAGGCCTTTCTGTGAAGTAGTGATATATGCCTACATATGCCTATTTTCCTGAAATGAGTTACAAATGCAAATGCAGCTACTTTGCAGTTATTCTGGCTGCACTTTTTGATGTGACTGTAAGTTAGCCGTAGTTGGCTAGCTAGCAAGCAAGGGATAAGAATGTTGCCAGCCAGTATGGCAACGGAACATTTAGAACGACTGGGTCGCGTCCATAGATACAGAAAAAAAAATGAATGACTGGGTCGCGTCTCTAGCAACCAAGCCGATAGAACCAACGATCAGCAGGTTTGGGTAGCAACCCTAGATTTGTGTTGGGACTATGTCTTGTGGAAGGATAAAATAGTATGAATAAATTCATCAAAATAACATTTTTAGGGGCCTCCCGGGTGGCTCAGTGGTCAAGGGCACTGCATCTGCATCGCAGCGCTAGCTGTGCCACCAGTGACTCTGGGTTCGCGCCCAGGCTCTGTTGCAGCCGGCCGTGACTGGGAGGTCTGTGGGGCAACACACAATTGGCCTAGCGTCGTCCGGGTTAGGGAGGGTTTGGCCAGTAGGGATATCCTTGTCTTATCGCGCACCAGCGACTCCTGTGGCGGGCCAGGCACAGTGCACGCTAACCAAGGTCGGCAGGTGCACGGAGTTTCCTCCGGCTGGCTTCCGGGTTGAATGTGCGTTGTGTTAAGAAGCAGTGCGGCTTGGTTGGGTTGTGTTTCCTTTGTCTCTCCCGAGCCCGTATGGGAGTTGTAGCAATGAGACAAGATAGTAATTACTAACAATTGGATACTACGAAAAGGGGGTATTTAAAAAAAATACATATATTAAAAAATAAAATAATAATAAAGTTTTTAATGAAAATATGTCAATCATTATGTTGTTAACCAGTTGTATAAAAGTGATAATGCCCTCGAAGCCATTCCTTGGAGGATATATTGGCACGGTTTGCCTGGCCCTCAACTTCGTGTCGGGCCTAACAACATCTTTGCCAATATATTCTCTGGCATTATCACTTAAATAAACCACTCCAATTCATGAATTTAATCTAATTCTAGAGTTGTATTTAGACAATATTGACTCGACCTCTTCAAATTAGTGCAAATAAGAAGATCTGGTTCCATTTTAATGTGGAGTGTAGTCACATGTTTTATGGACTACTGCCACTTATTTGTAGTGAACTGTCCTGAGTCACTGTCTTGAGTGTGTTGACTCATACCCACTCCTTTCCTGGCCCTACCACTCAGCTCAGGTCCTGTACTTCTGTGAGTCTAAAATAACAATTTCCTATACTCCCCAGGATCACATCCTTGATACCAACAACTCCTTCATTATGCAGTGCAAAAGAGAGATAATCTAGCCCAGTGAATCTAGCCCTCGGTACATAGTGACATTGAGTACATGTGTCATTGGTTCTCTATGTCAAGTCCTGCACAAACAAGCTCTGTAGCAGGTGACTATTGAATGTCCCGTATGTCAGATAACTGTGGTCAGATAGATCAGAAAGTGTGCACTAGTATTACTAATGTTACTAAATTGATTGCCCATAATGAGCTAGTTGATAAGACTCTTCTTAGAAATTCTTCACAATGACTAAAAGGCTAATTACACGCTTGCTAAGTGCCCCATGCAATGTCTCTTATTCTGAAGTGGTCTGTGTTTTGGCTGATTTTTCACTTGATCAATACACTAACGAATCCTTGGTGTGACTAAAGAGAACTGAACCAAATGGGGCCTCTTTTTTTACTACACACTCGGTTGAATAGGTCGCTTGGGTCACATCTAGACTTCGTTAAGTGGCTTTGAATAGCTCCCTCGATTTCACAGTTCCAAATGACCCGCGATAATCAGCCCATTAAAATGAAACCATTCCCCACATCTGACACACTTCCAGTCGCGGCTCATCTGAATAACAAATCAGGTATGGAGTGCTGTCTCAAAAATAGACTCCTCGTAACTTTCGGTTACGCATATCTCTTTGTTTAAAACTAAAGATGGGGAGTAAGCCTGGAAGCAGGGGGGGGTCCTGTCAAAAGTGTCAGTGCCTGTGTGAAAGTACCCGATTTTCTTAATTCATCCCCTAGGAGCAGATAAGTCTATCAATCTGTTAGATTGGAAAGCCATTAGGTGCTGTGGTTTATGCGTTTCAAGCTGTTAACTAGAAGCTGATTGATTCTTGTTCCTTTGATGGGATATGCTGATCTTATCTCACTGTGCTCGAGTTTGCAATAAATTACACAATTCATTTCCCCCATTTAGAGGGAGAAAATCACACCTCCAGGCATGCCTGTGCTTGGGAGGGAAAAGAGCAGGGAACCTATTTTATGGTGCCATTTAGTCAGCAAGCTATCAGCAATCCCAGCCTTCGTCTCGCACCCAAAAAATCGAAGCATAATCAAGGTGTATGTTTAGAAAATGTATTGTTATAATTTTCCCCCATAATCTCTTCCATTTTCCAGCCACCGCCACGACATAGATCATCATCTAAAAAGAGAAAATGGATAGCAGTTTAAAATTTATCGGTCTTTGATTCTCAATTATACGTGTTTATGACTTCATCTGTCTTCAGTGACTTCAACCTTTTCCATTATGGTAGAATATTATTTGTACGGAATCCATTAAATTCACAAGGCAGGACTCTAATGGTGGGGCTGCAGCGATTTGCAGAGGGAAAAGTTTTTGAAAGGTTGGCTTTAGGAAAAGCGCAGCTGTTATGACACTAGAAATTGCTTTATTGATGGGCTGCTCTGCTGCCTGTGCATTTGGCCATTTGTTACTCGGCCCATATCTATATCTCAGCCTGACACTGATGAGAACCTTTCTGTTGCCCGCACCAGATTACTGGGTTGTAATGACACGTCGAGGCAGGTTGAGTGCGGGCGGGTAAAAGCCAGGGCTCAGTGGCGATTCGAGGCATTTGGGGGGGGGAGCCTGCAGGGCTCTGTCAGAGCGGCTCATAATGGTGAAATAGGACTACATCGTTCTGACTGTGTCCATCAGAAACCCATAGAGGTCATCATCTCTGTGGAGAAGCGATAAATGGAAAGAGGACGTGAGAAAGAGAGTGAAGGACAGATAAAGGGGTGGAATGCCCGGCTAAGCCCATACCCCTCTATATTACCTCAGTATACCTATAGTTTTTGAAAAGTGTTATTCTTATTTACAATATGATTCCCCACAGTTACCTCATAGAACTACCACTTGAATTACTTGAAATGTTTTTGAGTCTGAGAACACCAAATGATCTCAGGACCTCAACATCCACCACAAGCTTTGTCAGCAGGGAACAAGGCCACAACTATACAAATCCCCAATAAATTCACCCCAGACCCGCACCACAACATATATAAGGAGAGCAAAGCTAAGGTTCAGTTCAATAGATGAACTTAACATTGACTGGGCAACCTATGTAATTTACTGTTTACATTTTTTCAACACTAGAGTTTCAATCGTCCTAATGCATGGTAAGAGCCTCCTCAACTTTCTGAATGACATTGAGTTCCCAGCTTACTCCATTGTTTGTAGCCTGGTGGGGGGCAGATGAAAGCAGTAGACACCTTTCTCTTAATCAGGCTATAACTCAGGCCTCGTTGACCACTCAACAATCAATACCTGCACAATCCCAATTAAGGCTTCCCAGGTCATCGAGGGGCCACCCTTTAGAAGTTAAATGCAATGCTTAAATCCAGCCAATCTCAGTGACCTTCACTAGTTTAATGGTTCATTCAAACGGGCAAAGCCGTTAAAAGCCAGAGGGACACGTGATGGTCAGGTTACATTGACCGTTACTACTGAGATCATGTGCTTTTAGAAACGTTTCTGAGCACCTTCACCCCAGTCGTTCAGTAAAGTTAAAGATATTCAGCTGCACATGATCTCAGTAGTAACGGTCAATGTAACCTGACCATCACGTGTCCCTCTGGCTTTTAACGGCCTTGCCTGTTTGAACGAACCATTAAACTAGTGAAGGTCACTGAGATTGGCTGGATTTAAGCTTTGCAATTCTCTAAATGGAGAATGTGATACAGCAGTGTCCCATTCTTACTTTGACCTGAGTCTTCTCTGATGCCGTGCCTTGTTTTGTTTTTAGTTTAGGTAGTAGTTACAGAGCCATGAGCCCTACAGTTTTCAAAACAGTCAAGGTACCTATCATCATCCTCATCAAAAGTGTTATTAAAATGGTTGAATAAACTCAGTATTGACTTGCATTTACTTAAAGATTCAGTCGACAAAATGCTAACAGTAGTACTGTTACAACAGTACTGAGGGCCTACCATTTTTGGAGAAGCCACCATCTTTATATAGGCTACCTATTGTTTCTTGTTTTCCCCCCTCTAAATCTATGTCTTTTATCACAATCTTGACCCGAAGAAAGGAATTCTCACAAGATATCAAAACAAAAATCTATATTTAATATGGGGGCAATTACAAAGCGAAGTTAGCTGCACAGGGCCGTCGTCACCGGAGCGCCTGTTTTTCATCATATAGGTCATTAGACGATGATGGATGTAAACCTATAAAGTATCTAAACTGGACCTTTTAACAAACCATGAGCAATACTATCATTTCTCTAATAGAACCTGCTGACCGTGTCATTCCCTGCTGCCATTTGTCATTTTCCTTGTGAAATAATCAATATCCAGGCGTTTTGAAATAAATAATATAAAACTCTGAGTAGCCTACCGGAGGAGCATCAAAATAGATTTAAGGGTTATTCAAAAGCCTATATTGCCTTACAGTTTATGCATCGCCCTACTGTGCATATTCTTCTCAACATAATTTCCCTAATAATAATCAACCTTTGATTTGATTGTACAAAGATGCACATTTTATGTTAATGATGCAGACAAAGCCTTAACTTCACTTGCCTAAATAGCGTGCTAAATTCTCATTATCCTGATGATATGCCTTTCCATTGAAAAGTTTACAAAAACACATTTAGATAAAGAACAGTGCAGATGCAAAGTTTGGTAACAGAATGATGGCACAAACATTACAAACCGTCATCTGCACTGTTCTTCAAGCAAATCTCAGATAGCACGGACCCTTCCAAAATTGCTATATGGCACGATCTGCAATTGTTGAATACCTGCCTGTATTGGTTGACTAGAGGCCACCACCAGCATATCAGATTCTAACTCAAGTAGGCTTGGCCTATGGGTTTGCCATTATTATTATAGGCAGATTTAAAGTTAAAAACAATGTAACTAAAGTAAACAAACCATTCACCAAAATAGGATAGGTTCCAGATATGTAGCCTAATAGTCCTAGATGCCAGATGCGGGGTTAGCGTTGCGTGTGTAGGCCTATTAAAGCTGCCCACACAAAAGCAATCTGAAAAATAATAGGTTGATTGAATTTGAACCAAATCAATTGAAAAGTGGTAGCCTACATGTTAAAGGGGACACGAGCAGCGAAGAAACAGCAGTGGAAAGGCCAAAGGGTTGGTCTACTATTTTGGCAGACCTGTTCTTCAACTAAGAACAACCTTGTCTCATAGACTAATCGAATCTTCTAATCGAAAAGTTCTGTATGCACAAAAAGCTTATTTCACTCAAATTTTGTGCACAAATTTCTTTACATCCCTGTTACTGAGCATTTTTCCTTTGCCGAGATAATTGATCCACCTGACCGGTGTGGCATATCAAGATGTTTAAACAGCATGATCATTACACAATGGACCTTGTACTGGGGACAATAAAAGGCCACTTTAAAATGTGCAGTTTTGTCACACAACACGATGCCACAGATGTCTCAAGTTTTGAGAGAGCGTGCAATTGGCATGCCGACAGCAGGAAATTCCACCAGAGCTGTTGGCAGAGAATGTAATGTTAATTTCTCTACCATAAGCCACCTCCAATGTAATTTTATGGAATTTGGCAGTACATCCAACCGGCCTCACAACCCACAGACCACATGTAATCACACCAGCCCAGGACCTCCACATCCGGCTTTTTTACCTCTGGGATCGTCTGAGACAAGCCACCCAGACAGCTGATGAAACTGAGGAGTACTTCTGTCTATAACAAAGTCCTTTTGTGGGGAAAAACTAATTCTGCTTGGCTGGACATGGCTCCACAGTGGGTGAACCCATGCCCAGTCATGTGAAATCCATAGTTAGGGCCTAATGAATTTATTTAAATTGATTGATTTCCTTAAATGAACTATAACTCAGTAAAATTGTTGCATTTAGATTTCAGAATGTTCAGAATAGTTTGCATGCTTGCTAACCCTTCCCCTTACCTTAACCCTTTAACCTAAACTCCTAACCTTAACTCTAACCTTAACCCCTAACCCCTAGCCTAGCTAACGTTAGCGACAACGAATTGAAATTTAGAACATATACGTTTTACAAATGCGTAACATATTGTACAAATTGCATTTTGTAACATATCATACTATTTTGCATGTCCCGGATTTACATTTACTATGCTACGTCTACCCCTGAGTCCAGATTGCCGAGAAAGGGGCTTATTTTTTTAAAACAATGTCTAGCAACCCAAAGGTTGTGTGTTAGAATCTCATCAACTACTTACTACTTTTGAACTACTTTGTACCTTAGCATGTTAGCAAACCATTCCCCAGCCCTAAACCACACTTAAATGTTCAACCTAACTTCTAACCTTAACCCTAACCTTAACCCATAACTCTTAACTCCTATCCTAGCTAATGTTAGCCACAACAAATTGGAATTTGTAACATATCCTACATTTCGCAAATTCTTAAAATATGCTACAAATTCCAATTTGAATTGCCATTCGTAACATATCATACGAATCGTAAATCGTAAAATATCATGCTAAATGGATGATGGACATCCACAAATTAATACATATCATACTAATTAAGTGTCTTACTATGTTACACCTAACCCTAAGTCCAGGCTGGCATACACGTAGGCATATGCCTTGGTTGGGTTTTGGATTTCCTCAACTAAAGTCCTGATGGTATGTATGCCCTATATCAGCAACATTGCTGACATTGTATTCCACATACCTTTGTTGCAATAAAATATGTGAAATTGTATTGTAGGCCTAACCCTTTTCAGGAAAGGTAGAGGTCAGGTTTAGACTTATCAGCCTATCTTCAGCCAAGTGCTTTTATCTATGCCCATTTGGCCACAGGTGTGCAACAATGCCAACAATATAATATTCAATAACACAGGATGGGCCTATTGTTTTCTACCTTATCAAGCTCTAGAAAATACCATATATAGGCCTATGCTGCATTTTTTTGCATGCAGATTTATGTCTTGCTCTGACATCTTTGCACAAAATGTTTGGGTATTCCACAACCCGTTTCAAAGGTGTGCTTAGAACATAAGCTAAGCCTATATATTTTCTATCAGGTCATGGATGGCATCAAATAGGCTACCTGCGATCAAAAACAAGTCATACGAGATGGTAATTACATAGACACAGGATATCTCCACTTGAGCCGTCATTTAGGCCTAAATGAGCATGTGTTAATTATGTAAGACCACCTTAGACCTATGCAGGAAAAATAATCTCCATGCCACTCAATACAGCCTTTATCCTGTAATTTATACCATTCGTGACTATGGTTGGTTGGCATGGTCACACAAGCAACAGCCCTGTAGACCTACAACACAGGGTACATCGACCAATAACTTGGGTTTTTCATGGGATGCTGCAGCCTTACTTCCCGTGGCTATGCCTATACCCATGCTGAGAAGTCTTTTAGTGCTCGTTCGTCTCCATCTGTGATTAAGGTCCTGCATTTAGCCTTCATTGCCCACAGAGGACGCTGTCCTCTTGTTATTCATCTACCACTGGACATGAGTTAACAAGTCAATTAATTTCAATGAGTGAATATATACATAGGTTTACCACATTTACAAAGACTGAGGAAGGAATTAACTAAATCGATTTGGTAAAAATGGATGACTATATTCGTCACAGAAACAGTTTAAAAAGCGGCATGTTTTAGAAATCCATAAAAAGAAATATGATTACAATTTCTCATTAATTACATATTTTAAAGTTGGCCAACAGTGACTGTTTCTGAGACCATTTCAGGATTAATTTCAAAATGTATCGGCATAGAAAATTGACACGTGTTCAGATCTCTGATAAAAACAAAGTAAACACGCATGACTTTTTTTCAGTAAACCGCTGGGTTTCATTTGAATATTTAAGGGGGTAAATTCATAAACTGAATGTTTTATGGTTTACCTTTATTGAACGTCCCGAGCCTGTGTGTCTCAATAAGCAATGCAAATAAATACAACTTAACTACACTTGGAGTTAGGCAAGTGATTAAACATTCACATCCAATTCACAATCATTTGATTGCAACATTATTTTAATTAGGCTATTTCCTACATTTAAATATATATTCCATATTTGTTAAACCTTTTATAAAAGTGATAATGTGGACATAATTTACAACCTTTTTCAATAGAATTTTGGCAAATAGTCCATGGGGAGAAACGTCTAATTCTTTTCATTAATTTAACTTATTCATCCTAAATTGTGTCAAAACATGACACCTGGGTGGAAATTATCTTGTCTGTTTTGTAATAATGAACGTTTGTTTCTTAATCTGTGATACTATAATAGCTAGTATAGAAACGTAGCCTAGTTGAATGAATTGTATTAGTGGAATAGGCCCTATAAGTAAATATAAATATTTTGCACAATATTAGTTTGCTTGTGGACTATTATGAGAAAATATATTGTTATTTTATTTATTAGCCTAGGTCTACTGGGAAATAATCAAATTGTTTTACCAAATGTGCCCTAATACACAATATCCTACTTTGTTGTAGGCCTATCTTCATCTGAGGACATGAGCGTCTATAATGTTGGTGTTTGAGTTGTGAAATGATGACCATTATAAAAAAAAATTACATCCATAGGCTTACAGTGCCTGCCGAAAATGATTATTGCTCTTCCGGAATCTAGGTTATATTATCAATAACTATAAATAAGACCACAAACAAAAAAAATCCTCTAATTCCCCATAATGTTTTCATCTCCCCAAACATGTGCATCAAAATATGATATAGGCCTACTCTGCTGGTATTGGCTATAGGCTGTGCTCGATGAAAGTCATTTGCCTATTGCACTTTCATCGATGTTTGTGCCAAACATTTTGTGCTAACAACTCTGTCCTCATTTGCTACCTAATTTGACTCTATAAGACCAATAACACAAGGGCGTAACAGCCTACAACCAAAGCGCAAAGTGAGGGTGGACTTCGTTGTTATCGTGTAGCCTACACCCCCACTCTCTCTCTACCTCGCTCTCTCTCTCTCTGCCCGTCTCTCTCCCCCTCGTTCTACTTCCCATCTCTTCCTTAATCCCATTTGCCATTGTACGTGCCCAATCGCCGTATACTTTCCGCATTTAACTTGGATGACATTTTTATTTCATCATTAGCATCCGGCGCCAGACTGACGCGGTGGACACAGTTGCATTTTGACAAAGGAACGCACAAGACTTGGATGCAATACTGATATTATTTTGTCCTCTCTGAAGACTATTTGCTTTTCTGATCGGTTTTTATTTTTTACGTTCTCGATCAACTGCGTAATCAAGAAGATATTCCGCATTTAAAACATCGCACAGAAGGACAGTTAGTCCTACCAGTTTATAATATCCCTCTTTCTAAGTGAGACTTTGTTAATTCCCGTCTTTTAACACTTACATTTGTGGTCTACGGCATTCGGACCACAACCTCCAAGCAGCAATGCCCGAGACGGCGCAAGAGACGTGCACTCCGGTGAAAGACTCTCCCTTCTTCATTAAGAACTTGCTGAACTGTGATAGTAAACCATCCAAACCGAAGCCCATCTTCGCCTCGGCAAAGGCGGCGTTTGAAGGGGGCTTTTCCCTATCCCAGGTCGGGGACTTTAACTTTCCTCGCTTTGAGTTACCCACACAGAGGTTTGCCTTACCGGCGCACTATCTGGAGCGAGCCTCAGCATGGTGGTATCCCTACACGCTTAGCGCAGCCAGTCATCTACACAGAACGGAAGGTAAGCCCATGCACTTCTGATTGTCTTCTCTTTCTTTACCTTTTACATGATTCATCAGAACGTATAATGTGTGCGTAATATGTACAGCGGGAATTGGTATGGATTTTACGGGCTGAGCTTTCATCTGTCAAAGGACATTCAAACAAGGATAATCATTCTTGAACTACATCCATATCCACATTTTAGGGGGTCTTGTATTTTATGTCACTAATGATAAGCATTTCATTCAGCTAGGCCATTGTTTGTCATCATTGTAAGTTTCTCGTCGAGGTTATGTTCAACTCAAAGGTATAATAGCCAACTGTTATTTGCTCAAGCATATCTAGTAACAACGAGGCATTGAACATGCAGTCACGTTTATAACCAATATATATTTCTTGTCGTTATTTTAGTTGCCGAGAAGGCAAGAGCAAGAGACTCTTCTCCAACCTCAGGCACGGACCGCGACTCGCCAGACCTGGTGCTCAAATCCGATCCAGACGGCAAAGAAGACGAGGACAACAAAAGTGGCGATGAAATAGTTCTAGACGAGAGTGATTCTGAGGACACAAAGAAAGACAGTGGGGTAGACGACAGGAAGAAAAACGAGGACAGTGACGAAAAGAAAGCATGTCGAAAAAAGAAAACACGCACCGTGTTCTCCCGGAGTCAGGTGTTTCAGCTTGAGTCCACCTTTGACATGAAACGCTACTTGAGCAGTACCGAGAGGGCCGGATTGGCTGCGTCATTGCACCTGACAGAGACACAGGTAAAGATTTGGTTCCAGAACAGAAGAAATAAATGGAAGAGGCAGCTTGCCGCTGAACTAGAGGCTGCCAATCTGAGCCACGCTGCTGCACAGAGGATAGTGCGAGTGCCCATCCTCTACCACGAGAACTCCGCCTCAGAGACTGGCAATGCAACCGGCAACGTTCCTGTGAGCCAGTCGCTCCTTACCTTCCCCCACCATCTCTATTACTCTCACCCAATCGTCACCTCTGTGCCACTACTCAGACCTGTTTGAAAAACAAGACGTTGTTATCTATATTCCTAACTCGTAGGCCTACAGAACATTACACAAGACAAACTAAAACAATATTTTTCTAAAGAAGAAAATACAAAATAAAAAAATAGGCCTATAATTTCTGTTAAAGAGGATATATTGTGCATTTTTATATTAGGGTGAAGTTTACATTTTGTCTGGCATAATTTCACGCCAATAGCATATTGTTCTTATTAAAAAGTAATATTACGGAGATAACACTGCCCCAAAATACATTTCAGGAAGTCTGCCCCCCACTCCCCCCTTCAAATTAATGTAATGTCTTATGATAGCATTCTAGCGCATGGGGTCGTAGCATTTGACCCCAACTGGTGTTTTCATTGTGTTTTCTCTTTTCTCAGCCATTTAGGAATATCGAATATCGAACGGGCTCAACACTCTTTACTCAAAGCGCTTTAAAAGGGGACAATCAAGATACGCTGTTTTATGTACAATATAATTGTAGCTTATAGGCTTATTGTTTTGATGTACTGATTCTAATTTCTGCTTCCTCGACAATGTCCTTCTAGCACAATTAAGAATTGAATGTCATTACTTTTTGTGTTTTTGAAACAATAACATGATGTACAAATGTATATGGATATATTTAATCGAGTCAATGAAATGAGCTACCTGTTGACGCTATTCCTTTGTACAGAAAAAAAAACGTTTTGATATTGTATTGCTGAATTCTGTTGTGAAATAAATGGAGATTATTCCATTCTTAAATATGTCGAATCAGTGCGTATTCAATAATCTAATTGAGTGTAGTTGGGTGTAGTATACAGTCTATGCTTAGGGCATCAATTCTGAAATGTTATATTTTTGCCAGTTTGTCTACCAAACAAAAGTCTATTGTCGACTTTCAAAACGTCTTCATGAACAGGGTTGATTGTTAAATAATGTAAATAAATAGCATACTTTAACAAATAAACAAACCTTTATTATAGACCCAATATAATTGTTGTGAATTTCAAAATGAACATGTCGTGTGTGAGATGAAATCAGTATACGCCTGGCATATACAAAGAAGAGGATATTCGTCGTCAATTCCCTTTACAGAGGCTCGACTGGGCCTATCTAATTACAAGTGCTACTGGTCTCGAGCAGACCACGTGTCCTACACTCTTCGGAGACACACTGCCATAGCAGTTGTTGACTGAATTAGATTATTTCAGTTGAGATGCTAGGCATATTGTATACAGTATATTGAAACAATTATCCTTGGAACAAACACGGTGGAGGTGGTGAGTAGGCCTGTAGCATAAGGACAATAGATTAAGTTTGAATGAATCAACATAATGCATGATGCATTGTGCATACACATTGGCGCAGATTCACAAACTAGCTAAACCCACACACTAACCCTTCTTTATTTGCTATGATTATTACTTAATAGTGCAGATTGTATTTGTCATCCATATTGACTGCAGAACTAAATACAGGTAGGCCTACCCGAAAACCACGCGCCTATTTTGGGAGTCCCATCGATTATTATGCGAATAAAGAACATAAGCAGGTGCGTAATCAACCTGCTGTTACGCACTGTAAAAGTTGTTTTACATTTTTTTTTAAATGGCTCGGTCAATTAGATGCGTAATTGCCACCATCTTGACGAAATTATGGGGCAATGTAGTCTATTCAAAAGAGAAAATGAATTGCCTAATTCTAGGCTATTCTAAAAATGTGCGTGTGTGCGGCGTAAGTGCGTGCATGTGTGCATGCGTAGCTCCTTATAGGTTAATGTTTAACATTTAATTTTAAAAAACCTATACGTTTAATTTTGCAACAATAATCATATTACTTGTGGATGCAGCCTTTATGACCGTCTTCGGTAATGGTGCACTAGAAGGGTGTAAGCTAATTATCCCACCAAATATGTCCTTCTTCTCTCACCTAATAGTTGTATTGTTTATTTTGCCTATGTAGTTTCACATGGATCAGCAATAGATGGAGAATTAGGGTTTGCTCAATTCGGTTTCATTTTCTAAGGGTTTAGTTTGGTCTCATACATGACTATGCCAGGTCGCAGTTGTAAACGAGAACTTGTTCTCAACTGGCCTACCTGGTGACATAAAAAATACTCACACACCAATGCCAATGTCTCCGTAGTGCTCATGCCTACAATTCACCTGTGGAATGTTTCTGACGTGGAGCTATTGCAAATGCTCGAATAAATACGCTACATTTTTGTTGAGTGGAAAACCTTTGGTATATTGTGAAAAAGTTTTCTTAAGTATTTCGATCACCATGGGCCCACATAAAGGTTTTAGGAAGTTCAAAAGTTTTGATAGCCAATAGGCTATGCACGATAACGCTTGACGCAGACTCCCTCCTCAAACCTTCACATTTTGTGTCCAAGATATTTTGTGGACTGACGTTTTCCTTTGAATCCATAAGGAAATGTACTTTGTTAAATCGTGTTTCACCTGTTTATTGTCAGTCGCTCATTCCTATATTTATTTTGGACGAGATAAATTGGCTGAAATGACACACAACATTAGCCTATAAAGTTGCGAAATAGTTCACAAATGTATTATCTAATGTTAGGTGGAATAATATCAATATCAAAATGCAACGAGTTGACTGTATGTAATTACTGTTGAAGAGAACTTTATCATTTTATTCAGGATTCCCTCCATTTGAGTAGAAACCAGTCAACTCTTTGCCTCAAAGCTCGTGTTCTGCTTTTGTTTCTAATGCAGTTATCGAAAACAAATCAGTAGCTACTCTATGCTGACCGCACCACCATACAAAGTGCGCATTCAAATATCGTCTGATAATCACTAATGTATTGACGTATTATATCATGCAAACTCATCACGGACCCATTACAGAGAATTAATAGATTGATATGGTGTTCTTCCCCGCGCTGATATTGATCTGCAAACGTCTGTAAAATATTGTTACAAATAAGGGCATTGTTCACGGGCAGTTTTGGTTGCGCTCATGACCTTGATTTGCGCGCATAAATTGAAAAAAGTTGCCACTCGATAATGTCCATTTGTAGAACATCTTTATGCAAAGGAGAAGGGCGAGAGCAAAAATCGGATAAAGTACATTTGCAGGAACGGGGCAATGGACATAACCGCAGGCGGCTCAATATATTACATTAAAATAGAAAGTTGAGTGCTGATTTTAAACAGGGCCCATCAAATGGTATAGTGCCAGTTAGGCCTATATTTTGATCAAGTGACAACAGTTTAAGTATTTTCAGCCCTTTCCTGAAACCCTGGGCATCTGTTCACGCATGTGATTCATGCGAATATCTGTGGAGATATTTTGGTGCAATTGCTTTACTTCATATAGGCCTAGGCAAACGTTAATTGAGTTTAACATATATTCGATATTTTCAATTGTATGCAGGCTTGTGGTAATGTATAAACAATACATAGATTACATGAATATACTTTTTATCATTTCAAATATATACACATTTCCTATGCAAATGAATTCATATGTTCTTACATAGGCTACGCCTATAGGTGAGAAGCGGATGCTTCAAATCCATCTAACTCCGATATGTATGAGGAGATGTCTTGTGTAGTGCTTGCTGCCAAGTTTGGATGAATGCTCTGCCAAATTGGGCACATTTGATCATCTTACTAAAATCAGTTTAGACATATATGGGATTGTAATGGGACTCCCCACAAACACGCCACCCCGATTCAAGTGACTTTTCGTAGCAGTTTATGGGAGTATTTTCCACAACCCTAACCCTTTTCTGTAACCCTTACCCTTTCCCCTAACCTGCTATGTTAATTATCCTAAACTGCTGCGTACGTTCTGCTATCCTGCTACGAAAAAGTCGTAGCTGTATAGAAGTGGCGTGTTTTTAGGGAATCTAATGTTGTTATGGCCTATAGAAACCCCAGAACCACGTCAATGCAACACATTTTTGACACTTACATTTTTTTAGGAAACGGAAATCTTCTTTACAATAGTATCCCATTTGCTTTCGTGATTGAATGCAAGCATCAGATTTTCATCAAAGTTCTATTAAGTGAAACATAGGTTGCGGGGCACCGTCTGATTGGAACAGTTTAAATTTTAATTGTGTTTTTAATTTGACATATAGTTGCTGTGAAGAATGACACCGAAACGCCAAGGGGCGGTCGATTTTCTTAATTTCTCCCCGAGGAATTGATGAGTCTATCAGGGCAGTAAATTGGAAAGCCATTAAAACTCAATGGTTAGGTTGTTAATTGGAACTTGATGGATAGGAGCCCTTGGATAGGCTATACTGATCCAATCTTCTTGACTTTCTGTTTTCCAATAAATTACCCAATTCATTTCCAGCCTCAGATTACATAAATTGTACACCTCCAGGGCTCGCGCTCTGCTTTGCTCTTACGACCGCTTCGACCACCCCCTCCCACACACACCCTCTCTCTCGCTCGCTCTGCGATTTGAAAAAAGGAGCAGGGCTCAGATCCTTGAATGAAAATCGAAACATAATCAACGTTTATACTTACAAAATTTATTGATATCATTTTCTCTGGTAATTTCCTTATTTTAGAGTTGGACACGTCATATATCATAATACACACGTGTAGGGGTCTTTGTTTAATATTTATCGAAGCTTGATTCTTAGATCAAAGCTACTCATAACTTCATCTGTCTTTCTAAGACCTTTTCTCATAGTAAAAATCTTGTTCTGTTATTGCAGGGGGGCTGCCATACAACACCTATCATTGTGACAGAGCACGAATTAAGACCGCGCGGTGCTGTTTCTGAACATGTTTTCTGCAAATCAGAGGGGTAAATTCAGGATCTTCAGACACGTTACCTTTTGGCATATATTGTATAGGCTTAAAGTTAATGATAACGCCATTTAGGCCTAATTTCTTTTGATATAGGCCTATCGGCCATCATGAAAATATATCTTCAGATTTGTTTCAACATCTGGAGTTTAATTGTTATTCATGTGTCGGATTAATTATGTAATCATTTCTTGATAATAATATACGGGTATAAATAAAGCTTAAACAGACATGGCTGCTTTTGACAAAGGTCTTTGTTTGAAAATAGCAAGTATAAATCGTCTCATTTAACTGTCTTGGGAGATTCCACGCATTTATGTGTAGTCACCCTAAATCCAGTGCAATCTGTGACTGCCCTCATTCATATATCACCCCATTAAACGTAGCCTATATCTTGGTGGGCACATGCATTCTTTAAGATCGTTTAACTGCTGTTGGGCTAAATTCGTGTTGACAATCACAAGATGGGTTTCACTATCATCACCATCGTCATTGTTACTCCTCCCTTCTATCAGAGGATTAACCAAAACCACAATACAAAACAGTATTGAACAGAATATAGGGAGAACGTCCGGGGTCGTCATCCCATCCCTAGGCGCAGCAGCACGAGGGTTAGGGCGCTGACATTATGATTAAAGCTGACCATTTGTTATGTGTCTAGGGTCCCTTGGAAAGAAGTAACTAGGGATAATGTGCTAGAACCGCGAACTCAAACCCCGCAGCTGCCCCACCAGACACCGTCAGAGAGATGGGGAGCGGGGGCGCGCCCCTACCCTCCAATCAATTAGTCAATCAATTAGCAGGCCTCCACTCCACGCGAGGCAGATTAGCTGCAGTAGGCCTAATGATCAAATTAATTCTTAATCGCAGATAATGGCCATGGAATGACTTTATTATTTTCAGGATAAAATAGTTAGGGTTCCATATTAGTTCCAGGAACAACACCCAGGAATGTAAGTTGGATTATCTGACCAATTTACCATCCACAAGGCTAATAGAATTACATGCCATTTCTTCCATGAGGTCATTGTGTAGTAGGCCCCTACTTGTGTCTACAGTTGACTGTACAGATAACATGGTTTGTATTCCCCCCTGAGGGTGTGTCAATGGTATGCTATTATACCATTTGAGCTAAGTGTGTTAGGGATAAAGGTTTGTTTTTTGAGGGAATATCGCAAATCAAGTATTTTACACTATATGAAGTGAAAAGGTTTAAATTGTTGAGTATTATATTAGATAGACTTAGGGAGAGTCATGACCAAATAAATTTGCATGCCGATGTAAAACATGTAGAATATATTATCTCCATTCACTTCAAAAAGTATTGCAGTGAAATAACAAGGGTCTACTATAGTGTAATCATTTGTTATGTTGTCTTGCAATATATGTGAAAATATTAATTTGTAAAATTACGTCAACACAATATGCAATACTTATGGTTGAAAAAAAGGAAAAGAAAAAAGACTAATGGCGACAAACATGGTTGCACCTGTTTCCCATTTCTCCAGTCTATTGTCCACTTAAAATGTAGTCAGACCCAATTATTAAGTAAGCCTATGTCAAGTTGTCAACATATCACACAAAAACAAAACAAACAAAGAACAGCAATACACAATATAAGACTCGTGAATTAGAAACCTTTACCTACACAAAATCCATTGCCTAAAATATCTTCAATTTTCAATCAAAACGTCCAATTTAATTGATATAGCCTAATAAGAGACATGTTGTACCCGTTTCTAAACAAAAGGCGATTCATATTATGCTTATGCCAAAACGTATTTTGTTGAATATGTAGCCTTTTGAGGTAAATGAATAGCCTAACATCTGTGATTTGCTTGTGCCATTATGCCTGTTTGTCTACCTTTACTATCGGATTCAAAGAGGGACGTAGGCTATATGCTCGAATAAACGACAGCCTGTAGTTATTTGTCCTTAGCTCCTTTCATCCTATCTCAGAACCTTGACACGAGTTTGAAATTTCCGGGCTTAGTTTGAGCGTGTGATTGGCCCACGCAGAGCTTACCTACATGCAAATGAGGCAACGCCACAATACTGTCTTTAGTCCAGAGCGCGTGGATGTAGACCAGGAATACATTCATGTTCCCTGAGCTCCAGGAAAAAACAACCCAAGCCCCTCAACTTCTAAAAACGGTTATCTAAAAAATACTATTTCCAAACTATTTTACGCAAGAGTTGTGAGTATTCACAGACCAACAATACGATAAAAATAACACAAAAACTAAGATATAGCCTAATCTTACTGTTATGAATCGAGAATGAGTACCACAGAAGACAGCGGAAGCAAGTGCTCGTCGGCCCCAATTTCCAGTTTCACTATTCAGTCGATATTGGGCACGTCGTCGGAGAAGACACGGTCGGGGGCGAAGGAGAGTTCCAAGGGACTGCAGCTGGCGAGGAAGCGCTCGCTGTCGGTGTCTTCAGAAGACGAGTGCAGCGGTGGGGAGGACTCTGCAGACTGTTTCTGTTCGGATCGTGGTCACAGCGAGCCATGCAACCGACATCAACCACTAAATTTTTCATGTTTAGGTGAGTAGATCACTGAATGTAATTTGTGTTGTGCGTAAAATGTAGGCCTAATTATCTGTTGCTTTTAGATTTAGCTTGTATTTATTTCCCTCGCTGACATTTTGCATTCGAAAATATAGGCTTCCAAAGTAAAAAGGTGAAATAGGCTAGATAATGTATAAATCAATGTATGGTATCTAACGGGACATTATTAGTATTAGGCCTAGACCAATTATTATTATTATTATTATTTGATATGTATTATTAGGCTATTGTTGTAGCCTAATAATAGGTCAACAATAGTGTAAAGTAGGCTAGGACTAATGATTAACGTATTTATGATAACCTTCGGCAGAAGTAGCCTAGTACTTGTTGCAGTTTAAACTTGTAAACTTAGATAACTCTATAGTAGCCTATGTTTGTTACTGCAGATAGTGGGTAGGCTATCACTTCACTTTGTTTAATGTGTCGTTTTACTGCTACATCCGCGAACAGGGGAAAGGTCAAATAATTAACAGGATGTTTCCCCCGTCATTCCAAATTTAATCGAGTCTTCTAATTGATTAAACCTTTTTTTCACAATGACTGCATTTCGTCAATTGGCCGTTAAATGTAACCTGATTTAATTAATATTGTGCACCAGGCATAGTCAAAATTAAATTGTTTATTTAAAAGGACACTTACAACCTTTCCACTGTCGATGAATGAGTCAAAGTTCACACTTAATGAACTCTTGTACCGAGTATTGAATAATGTTATTGTTTTAACAGGGATGTTCTCAACCTGGGTAGACCAACACAAAGCATTTGAAAAATAAGTGTGAAACCTTTGAGACATATTCAACATTTTGAGACACAAAATTGACAAGCTGATCTAAAGGCAATATAGACTAAGGCATCCAGTATCTTTATGCGATGCTTTATCTTGAGGATAGGCCTACATCATTTGTCAATTTTGATAGACTACAGATGATACCGAGGAGGACGTTGGGAAATCAGTTTGTTGAAATATTTTGACACATTTTATTTTCTTTCCGACACACATATATACTGGTCTTTTTCCTGAATGCAGGTTCAACAACGGGACTTATTTCAGTCCGTGACGGGATTGCACGGCGACCGCACCTGACACAGCCTCTGCTGCAGGATTACAAAGAGGAACAAGAGAGACCATGCAATCCAATGTCACCTATTTCCGAGGAGAGACAGACAGACGGTGCGGACAAGCAGAGCAACTCGTCCAAGAAGAAGACTCGTACAGTCTTCTCGCGGAGTCAGGTGTACCAGCTCGAATCCACGTTTGATATGAAGAGGTATTTGAGCAGCTCCGAGCGAGCCTGTTTAGCATCTAGTCTACAGCTAACAGAAACTCAGGTGAAGACGTGGTTTCAGAACCGCAGGAACAAATGGAAGCGACAACTGTCGGCGGAACTGGAGGCCGCGAACATGGCACACGCCTCCGCACAGACACTGGTCGGAATGCCGCTTGTTTTTAGAGATAGCTCCCTGCTCCGGGTACCAGTTCCAAGATCTATCGCTTTTCCAACGCCACTATACTACCCTGGCAGCAGCCTACCAGGGTTACCATTGTACAATCTGTATAACAAGATTGAATATTGACTTAATGCCTGTGATGAGAGTCCACAAAAATAACACGTTAACACACTACAGTAGCCTACATTCGTATAAATGTCTGGCATAACTCATGTCTATTATATCACTTTATTTGTTGAAAATATATATTTCTTATTATGCAGCAACTGTATGTTTAACAGGAAGCAACAAACGTATCTAAATGTATAAAATACACCATGTGTATAATCATTATTTTGTACCTTGATTTTGCGTTCTCCCTCGTTTAACACGTTAAATTGGTGAATTTCGCCACTGCAATACAGATGTAATCAAGTGGACTATGTGTTTCCCAAACGAATTCTGGATGCATAAAAAAAAAAACGTTTTCAATTGAATGTGAATGTGAATATGAAATATTGAGGTCCAAGACGTCCAACTACCTTCATCTGTTAAGCTACTAGAATAAATTGGGTTTATACATTTGGGTATAGGGAAGTGCAAACTCGTTGCTTACATTTGGGGATAATGTCATTGTTTTATTGTAATCATAGGCCTACCAAGTAAACCACTCATTCAATAAATTTTCTATATCAATGAAACGTGGGTTTGGATTTATTGTACATTTCCTGATTGGTATTCAATCCAGTCTTTGAAAATCAGGGATGGAAAAATGTATTTCATAATTGTACAATGGTTAGGCTAGATTTAAAAAATAAAAAAAGAGTATATATTCACACTGCAGCTCAAGGATTATTAAGTAAAAACTATTTGTTCTGTTTTCTGTCAAACTTTCTGACATCCAGCTACAGTTGGCCAAACTCTCTTATAAACATATGACTCTGCAACTAACTAGGCCTCTAAAGGTGAACAGCCATACTGAAACATTTTACTAGCTTGTGGCATAAGCTTCCAGTAGACCAGAATTCATACATTAAAAACTTTAAAACATCTAGGTTGCCTGGTAGCCTAAAAACAATGTAGGATCACTGTTTTTCCATATTCAACTTATATTTGCCAAATTTGAACAACGTTATATTGTACTTTAAGCCTCATAGGTCTGTTGTAACAAGTACTCATTCACCTGCTAACAATAATACTAACACCATGGGTTATTAACAACAAAGTGTTATGAACACTTTATTACAAAAAGGGAACTACAGTTTCAAAATGACTATGTATACAAGTGGTTTCAGGTGTAGCCTGCCACTGTAGTATTGCTGCAGATGGGTTTATGTGCTGCTTCTCCTCAAACATGGGCACATAATGATAAGATGGTGTCAAACGCTTTGGTTCTATTTATGTTGCCTGTCTAAGACATACATACTCTGTATTTTCATCTGTCATCACAGTTCTTTGGAAAATTAACCAATGTGAAATGTGTCATTTGTACTTATGATAGGGTCAACTCAGTGGCCTGCTATACATATTGCAGGGGGAGGAAGAGAGATGCACACCATCAGCAGCCAATCAGAGCCATGGTGGATATTCCAGCCTGGTCTCATAAACTAGACGTAACATCATAAATGCAAATCCAGGAAGCTCATATTAGTATGATATGTTTGGTATGGTTACGTAAGAAACCATACCAAAACATGAAAATAGGGTGGTTGGTCAGTGTATAACATGAATGTCTAGCAACCCAAAGGTTGCAAGTTTGAATCTCATCACGGACAACTTTAGCATTTTAGCTGATTAGCAACTTTTCAACTACTTACTACTTTTTTTCTACTTTGCAACTACTTAGCATGTTAGCTAACTCTTCCCCTAACCATAACCTCAACCCTTTTAGCTAACCCTTCCCCTAACCGTAACCTTAACCCTTTTAGTTAACCCTTCCCCTAAGCCTAACCCTTTAACCTAACTCCTAAACATAACCCTAACCTTAACCCTAACCCCTAACACCTAGCCTAGTGGACTCTCAGTTCTTAGCATATCATATGTTTAGCAAATTCGTAACATATTGTATGTTTAGCTAATTTGTAACATATATTACGGACTGTAAACTGTAATTCATAACATGTCATACTAAATGGAGAGTCCTGTTTATGTACAGAATTATACGAAACGCTCTGAGACCAGGTTGTATATTCTGACACTTGAAGTGTGCAATACAGGAAGTTCTAGCCTTGTTGGAGGAAACTTAATAAGTGGTGCTGTTGTTAAAGTTCAAGACTCCCTGCGTTGTTGTATGATGCTTTTTCTTTTTCAAGCGAGCCACCAATGTATCGGTTACAGTGAAAATACTTGTTAACAGATTAGATCATGCTTTCTGACCAAGAAACCGCTTTTGAGTGTTTAGACTAGAGGGTGAAAACATGTATTTTTTAATGTAGCACATTGAAAATAACTCTGTCTTTTTAATCTTCTTGGTACCTTTTGTATCTTTGCTTGCTCTTACAGTATTTGGCTACATTATTAGGCTACAGTGCTTGCTTGCTTCTACGTTAATAGGCCCAATCAAACAAGGCACACACACACACACACACCCTGTGGTTGATGGGGAGTGATAAAACAGTGTCATCAGCCAGCTTTTCTTGGATGTCATAGCTTACAGCGTACAAGGGATCTCTCTTGCTCTCGCTCTCTCTCTCTCTCTCTCTCTCTCTCTCTCTCTGCTAATGGCTACATTACCCAAGAGGCTCTGTTGCCCTGCAGATTATTCCTGACCCAATTTCTGCAACAGCCGCCCCGTGTTCTGGGCAAATGGATCGCGTTAGACAACAGAAGTGATTTATGGCTAACTCTGATGCTGGCGGAGAGTTGCAGCTGGATGAATTTGTGACAGATAGGAGAGGGAGAGAAAAGAGAGAAAGAGACAGAACGCTCATGAAAAGGAGCAATAGTGTTGGGTGAATGAAGCTGTTTATTAGTTTCGCAGCGTACATAATGCCATCAGGTTTGACGGTAATACACCACTCTCCTGGATGGATGTTTGCGCACTGCTGACTTGTGGGAAATCTGCATGACCTGTCACCTGGGGTTGTTTGATTTACAGGAGAGAGAGATAGAAAAGGTTGGAGAGACTGAGTGGTGAGAGAGAGCGAGAGAGAGAGAGAGAGAGAGAGAGAGAGAAAGATAGTGAAAGAGAGTGAGAGCGTTTTGTGTTATGTATCACGCAAATGGCAGGTATGAATTACACATTTTAATAGTGGGGCAATGAAAATGATTTGAAGTGGTTTAAATGGCAAAGAGACAGCGGCTGGCATTGCGGTGAAGATTTGTTGAGATGATGTGTTGTGCCTTAGGATTCATCAAACCTGCCTGGTAAAGTGAAAAGCAAGTGCAATTCACTTTGTGGTATAATTTATGGCAAGAATAATGGTAATTGTAGAGCCTATATGAGTTGAGGGGGAAGATGATGGGCTGAAGGATTCCCAAGATATTTCTTTCATCCCTAGAGGAAACTATCTACAGGTTTCCCAATGTTTACATTTGACTCAGCTTTTCCCATGTGCCAGTCCTAAAATGTATACAAAACTATTAACAATTTGTTAAGGCATATGACTTCATTCTAGTGTAATTATGTTCAAGTTAGACTACATGTTCTGAAATACAAACAAAACCAATGCCTTGTTTGACATGGTTGTAACAAAGTGTCATGTCATCATTATAACTTTATGTTGGTTTTAATATAAGACATTTGTGCCACCTCAAACATCAAAACTGACATTTGTTACTTTACACTCCTAATGAAATACCAGGGCCGGCTGTAGACTTTTGGAGGCCCTAAGCTCTGAGTGGTGTAGCAATCTAAGGCACTGCATCTCAGTGCTAGAGGCTTCACTACAGACCCTGGTTCGATTCTAGGCTGTATCACAACCAGTCATTTTTGGGAGTCCGATAGGGCGGCGCACAATTGACTCAGCGTAGTCCGGGTTAGGGTTTGGCCGGCGTAGGACTTCATTGTAAATAAGAATTTGTTCTTAACTGACTTGCCTAGTAAAATAAAGGTTAAATAAAAAAATCAAAAGTGAGATTTGGTTGGGGGACCTCCACCCCGCCGTCAAAACATTTGAGTGGCCCCCCTCTTGATGGCAGAATGTACATTTTTACGTTTTACAGTTTATTTTCTGAAGTTCAACACATTTTGCCATGGGGCATAGAGAGAATGTTGCAGTTTTAAAGCAAGTTTTCTACAATTCTACAGAAAATGTTTCAATTCTATAACTAATTTCATGCAAGTCGGTGTAAGGGAGACCGCCTTAGCGGTGGAGGTTTCAGTGAGGAGGCAACAATGCAGAGCTGATTTTCTTGCCCAGAGTGAGGCTTTTATTTGTGGAGATAATAGCCGGCGACTAAACAATATATGCAAACAAAAATAATAAACAGGACAATGAACATAAGAACAAACTGATTTACATCAAATAGAACGCTTGAAAGAACAACCTGTCTACAAATCAAAGACAGGTGTTTAAATAGGCATACCCATCATGCATCTGACCAATGACAAAAGGACAGTTCACACCATGATCAATTAACATTGAAGAGGCAATAATTACAATATACACATGTTCAGATCATAAACATACATACACTGAGTGAACAAAACATTAAGAACATTTTCCTAATATTGAGTTGCACCCCCCTTTTTTTGCCCTCAGAAAAGCCTCAATTTGTTGGAGCAAGGTGTCGAAAGTGTTCCACAGAGATGCTGGCCCATTTTGAATCCAATGCTTCCCACAGTTGTCACTCTCTGAATGGCACACATGCACAAGCCATGTCTCAATTGTCTCAAGGCTTAAAAATCCTTATTTAACCTGTCTCCTCTCCTTAATCTACACTGATTGAAGTAGATTTAACAAGTGATATCCATAAGGGCTCATAGCTTTCACCTGGATGCATGGAAAGAGCAGGTGTGTCTAATGTTTTGTGCACTCAGTGTACAGTGCCAATAGTGTGCAAAGCTGTCATCAGAATTTAAAGAAGAATTTAAAATCTAAAATATATTTTGATTTGTTTAACACTTTGTTGTTATTTCATAGTTTTAATGTCTTCACTATTATTCTACAATGTAGAAAATAGTCTAAATAAAGAAAACCCTTGAATGAGTAGGTGTGTCCAAACTTTTGACCTGTGCTGTATATTACACCCAGTACCCTGCCCTGAAGATTAGCCACTGTTACTAGCGGCTACCACCCGGTTAACCCTGCACATGAGAGACTGCTGCCCTATGGGGCGGCAGCGTAGCCTAGTGGTTAGAGCGTTGGACTAATAACTGGAAGGTTGCGAGTTCAAACCCCTGAGCTGACAAGGTACAAATCTGTCGTTCTGCCCCTGAACAGGCAGTTAACCCACTGTTCCCAGGCCGTCATTGAAAATAAGAATATGTTCTTAACTGACTTGCCTGGTTAAATAAAAGGTAAAAAAAAAAAAAATGTACAGAGTCATTGAACACTGGTCACTTTAATCATGTTTACATACTGTTTTGTTTTACCCACTTTATATGTCTATACTGTATTCTAGTCAAGGCTTATCCTATGTAACTGCTGCTGAACACACCTTTTCTATTCATATACTGTCCATGAGGTCTATACACACCATCACATAAAGATATATATTTATATTCCAGACTGCCATTGCTCGTTCTAATATTTCTATGTCTTAATTACTTTCTTTGTATTTGATGTGTGTGTATTGTTTTGTCTTGTTAGGTATTACTGCACTGTTGGAGCTAGGAACTAGAAGTCTTCACGGATCCACCTGCACCTGAATACCCGAGGTCCGGATCCAGAATTTGAAATAATGTCACTGGTCTGGGTCGGTTGCGGTGTCTCGTCTCTCCCTCCATCCTCTCCGTTAACTCGCTCACATTCACAGGAGCCTACACACACAGCACGGCCTCTGCTAAAGCGTCACCTCTCTTCCTTCTCTCACTCGCGCTTTATCAGCTCCGGCTAATATAGTAGCATAAAAATGGACTTTTCTGCTGCTTCCTCACTCAGATCAGATCATACCGGGTCTGGAGCTGACCAGGTCTTATGGAACGGGTTTACTTGTCCTCAGGTCCGTTCTATATATTGTTTTATTCATTTATGCATATCAGGTCCGGATGGGAAAACCCCAGGTCCATTTCGGAATGGTCCAACTTTTTGGTCCCATGTATGCCTCTACTACGAACATAAGCATTTCCCTTACACCCATGATAACATCTGCAAAATATGTGTCCCGACCAATAAAATTGGATTGGATTTGATTCTGCACACTTCAATAACGGTGGTCAACATGCTTTACGCATAAATAGAACATGGGATAAACAGATACTTTAGCTTACCCATAACACTCAATAAACTATGCTCTGGAATGCACCCATTGTTTGACCATCAAACCTCCAACCAGGAAGTCACGGAGGATAAACAAGGTAAACATTTGCATGTGTTTGGATTTGCCGTAACTTTTTTTACTTAAACATATGCCCTGTGTAACAAAACCTCTCGATCGTAAAATGCATGAACATAAAGAGTTATATTAACAGGAGGCACACAACAAAAGGTTTCAGCACCGAAGAATTGCCGACGCTCCAGACTCAAACTCTAATATGTTTCTTCTTGTTCACAGGGGTTCAACAATCAAGACAAACGTGTGCAGTTTTAAAGATAATTTTCTGAAATTCTTCACATTTTGCCATGACTTATGCCATATTAATATGATAGCTGAGTGAGAGTGACGAACAAAATAAATGGGGGGCCTCCTGGAGGTCAGGGCCCCTGGGCATGTGCCCTTCGTGCCTGGTCAGTAATTCAAACATGAATACTACAAGTTTACATAGCTGCCTAGACTAACTTACCAATCCAATTTTTTTGCTGACAATGGCTAATTGATTGACATTCAGTGACTGATATAACAAGAGGAAAATTGCTGATGCACAACCAAATTTAGAAATTGCACCTTGTGTATTCTACTTTTCTACATCAACCGTACATTGAGACCCAGACTGAGTTCCTAAAGAATATATATATATATATATAAGTACCAGTTAAAGTTACAGTACCAGTTAAAGTTTTGGACACACATACTCATTCAAGGGTTTTTCTTTATTTTACTATTTTCTACATAGTAGAGTAATAGTGAAGACATCAACACTATGAAATAACACATATGGAATAATGTAGTAACCAATTTTATTTTAAAGTAGCCACCCTTTACCTTAATGAGAGCTTTCCACACTCTTGGCATTCTCTCAACCAGCTTCATGAGGTAGTCACCTGTCATGCATTTCAATTAACAGGTGTGGTTTTATAAAAGTTCATTTGTGGAATTTCTTTCCTTCTTAATGCTTTCGATCCAAACAGTTGTGTTGTGACAAGATAGGGGTGGTATACAGAATATAGCCCTATTTGGTAAAAGACCAAGTCCACATTATGGCAAGAACAGCTCAAATAAGCAAATTTACTTTTAACAAGGCTCACCTGTTAATTGAAACGCATTACATGTGACTACCTCATGAAGCTGGTTGAGAGAATACCAATGCCATATATATATATATATATATATATATATATATATATATATATATATATATATATATGATATATATATATATATATATATATATAGGGGGTCATGGGGAATGGGCCCCTGGGGAGCCCTATGTGACCACTTATGTCGCTTATGTCCAGGGCCGGCCCTGTGAAATACCATGCATCCTTTCCATTCTGCAACCAATATGATTTCAACCATAAACAATAATATTCAGGAATTCAGTCCTCATTTGCTTTCATAAACCATTCAGTCCATTATTAGCCTGCATTTGATTTACAGAGGGGACGTGTGTGCCTTTATATAGTATTGGAGGGAAAGGTTATAAAACATAGCACCTTGACGAGATACAGGGCCATGAGGCTGCCTCCAGACAAGAGTTTTAAAAGCGATCGCAATGCATTAAGCCAGACAACTCTCAAGACCTGTTTTGCTCCTTAAATGAATTTGAAGAAGGCATAACAAGGTTTTTGAGGCAGGCCTGTCATCCGCTGCCCTTTACCAGCTCCCTGTATTTATGGCCTAATTGTTAAAAAGGAGAGTTTGAGCCAGAAGTGATTTTTCATGATTCTGTTTTATATCAACTGGAAATGTAGGGTCTGGAGGGAAATTGTGTTTGCCCCTCTCCCTTCTCCAAATAAAAGAAAAATCTGCCATTTTGCCCACGCTTAGATGCACAATACACATGAGGGATTTTTTTGTGTGTTGAAAATAGGCCTGTTATTTAACAAGAGGTTTAAATGGTAAAGGTGTAGTGTTTCTTTGTCAAGCAACGTTGATCATAAATTGGCTATTATTTCCTGAAATGTCTCAGGTAAATTAAAGGATTATTGTTCAAATCTGTTAAAATACAGCGCTTTGTCAAGATGCAGGGCCATCAGTCATTCAGACATTCAGCATTCTGTAATGGCCATTGTGCACAATAATTTTCTATTCTCCATTTTCCATTTGTATGTCTAAAAGGGGAATTATCTATAAGGCTTTATGACATTCACTCAGAGTGATCCATAAGAGCCCACAGCCCTGCAACAGTTGTTTCAGATACTTCTCCTCCTTTCCCCCTCCCTCTCCAGGACCCCCTCTCCCAGAGAGGAGTAGGGAAGATAAAGCATGTCATTATTCTATTAAAGACCTACAATTTTTGTAATGGGACTTGCAGCAGTCTGCAGAAGTGCAGGCAGCTTCTTCAATATCCTGGACATTATTTGCTCGTTTAGTTAAATGATGTTTCTAATTCCCTCATAATTACTTGTAATGAGGCTGCCTCTCTCATTTTGATGCGGCTTCATCTTAATACAGAATGGCATCCTTTTTAGGGATAATTACCTCTCATAAGGCCAGGGAGCGAGGCTCGGGTTTGTTGTGCGCTGCACACACGGCAAATTGGCTTGTTTCCTGCCATCTTGTCTTCCCGCAAATTGGTAAATTAAATTTCTCGGCTGGGGCATTAGAACTGTTAAGTTTGCTTTCCCGTCTCCCTTAAATGATCGACTAGGCTGACAGGGAGATGCCTGTTGTTGTTTTTTCATGCCTGTTTTTTGTTTGTTGTAAATGTTACTTCATACCTTGATGCTGTGAGACTTCCTACCAGTGGAAAGGGTCAACATTTTATGACTTAAAGGACATATACAGCATGTTAACCCTAGGGGTGAAAAGCAGCCTGATCACTGGAAACATATTTCTATTTTGGACGTATGAAAAGATCCTGAGAATATCGATATATGCCTTCCTTAGCACTCACAAAAAAAAACAGATTTGTAAAAAAACTCAACGTATATTTGATTTTGAAATCAAATGTAACAAACAATGATATCGGTATGATATTTCTCTCAGACTTTATCCATTATTTTTTGCTTTATCTATATTCTGCTATGATAATATGGAGATTCATTTGCACATTATGCCTGTATAGTTTTACAATCACATCTGTCCAATGCCTTATCTGAATAACACGCTGAGGGAAAATATAAACAAGCAGGTATTGGTCTACTCCAGCAGGCCTCTTGTTGTTCATTTCTAACTGGTGAACGATACTCCAACCACAGCTGTGGCCAGTGCTGCTGAGGGGTTTCGTTTCTAAGTGCTGAAGTGTCGCAGACAGTTTGGCTCTACACAATCCTGTTACACGCCGATTAAAAAGGGGGAAAGAGTGCTCCCGTGGGCGGTCATGTACAGTTGCCCAAACCACAAAAGGGTCTAACGTTTACACCCTGCTGATGACATGACCTTCAGATTTGGTCCTTGCACTCTGATATAGTAACTGCCTGACTGGAGAAATACAGACAGGAAGATATCATATATTTCATATCGGAGAACACCTCTCCGTCCTGTCCTGTTTAGTTAGTGGATACTCCTATTACTGGGAAATATATGACACAATATATGTTTCACATGTATGTGGTGGGCGTTGATAGGGTCTGGCTAGTTTTTGTCATAATCACTGAATTGTCTAAATAATTTATTGACCATAGCAAGGTATAGCAAAGCCAAACAATTGTATTCTCCTTTTTTCCTACCGAAGGATCAAATACAGTGGGGCAAAAAAGTATTTAGTCAGAAACCAATTGTGCAAGTTCTCCCACTTAAAAAGATGAGAGAGGCCTGTAATTTTCATCATAGGTACACTTCAACTATGACAGACAAAATGAGGGAAAAAAATCCAGAAAATCACATTGTAGGAAAATAAGTATTTGGTCACCTCCAAACAAGCAAGATTTCTGGCTCTCACAGACCTGTAACTTCTTCTTTAAGAGGCTCCTCTGTCCTCCACTCGTTACCTGTATTAATGGCACCTGTTTGAACTTGTTATCAGGATAAAATACACCTGTCCACAACCTCAAACAGTCACACTCCAAACTCCACTATGGCAAAGACCAAAGAGCTGTCAAAGGACACCAGAAACAAAATTGTAGACCTGCACCAGGCTGGGAAGACTGAATCTGCAATAGGTAAGCAGCTTGGTTTGAAGAAATCAACTGTGGGAGCAATTATTAGGAAATGGAAGACATACAAGACCACTGATAATCTCCCTCGATCTGGGGCTCCACCCAAGATCTCACCCCGTGGGGTCAAAATGATCACAAGAACGGTGCGCAAAAATCCCAGAACCACACGGGGGGACCTAGTGAATGACCTGCAGAGAGCTGGGACCAAAGTAACAAAGCCTACCATCAGTAACACACTACGCCGCCAGGGACTCAAATCCTGCAGTGCCAGACGTGTCCCCCTGCTTAAGCCAGTACATGTCCAGGCCCGTCTGAAGTTTGCTAGAGAGCATTTGGATGAACCAGAAGAAGATTGGGAGAATGTCATATGGTCAGATGAAATCAAACTATAACTTTTTGGTAAAAACTCAACTCTTCGTGTTTGGAGGACAAAGAATGCTGAGTTGCATCCAAAGAACACCATACATACTGTGAAGCATGGGGGTGGAAACATCATGCTTAGGGGCTGTTTTTCTGCAAAGGGTCCAGGACGACTGATCCGTGTAAAGGAAAGAATGAATGGGGCCATGTATCGTGAGATTTTGAGTGAAAACCTCTTTCCATCAGCAAGGGCATTGAAGATGAAACGTGGCTGGGTCTTTCAGCATGACAATGATCCCAAACACACTGCCCGGGCAACGAAGGAGTGGCTTCGTAAGAAGCATTTCAAGGTCCTGGAGTGGCCTAGCCAATCTCCAGATCTCAACCCCATAGAAAATCTTTGGAGGGAGATGAAAGTCTGTGTTGCCCAGCAACAGCACCAAAACATCACTGCTCTAGAGGAGATCTGCATGGAGGAATGGGCCAAAATACCAGCAACAGTGTGTGAAAACCTTGTGAAGACTTACAGAAAACGTTTGACCTCTGTCATTGCCAACAAAGGGTATATAACAAAGTATTGAGATAAACTTTTGTTATTGACCAAATACTTATTTCCCACCATAATTTGCAAATAAATTCATTAAAAATCCTACAATGTGATTTTCTGGGAAAAAAAATCTAATTTTGTCTGTCATAGTTGAAGTGTACCTAAGATCAAAATTACAGGCCTCTCTCATCTTTTTAAGTGGGAGAACTTGCACAATTGGTGGCTGACTAAATACTTTTTTGCCCCACTGTACATCATTTAAATATTTTCCCATTGAAGAGAAAGACTTTCCTCATTTCAGTGTTATTGTTCGAGAGTATTTAAACCCTCAAGTGCTCCTTGTTTTTGCTTGGCTATTATCTGTTTGTTATGAGATTTGATATTGCGGTCTTTTTAATACAGAGAGTAGGGTGCTCTTTAAAACAACTAAGTGGTCGCTTTTACCTCCAGGGGTATAGTGCACAAAAAGACTATCTGTCATTGCTGGCTGAGACTGACTGCTGACCATACACCCTGCAGCACTGGGGGAACACAATCAGAGTAGCACACTATCACCTGACAGCTAATTAGGGATCAGTCCCCTAGAAGGGAATACATTGTCTTTGAGGGGTGAGAAAAAGAAGGCAGGGGGTAATTTAAATCCGTGTGGAGTGTCAGTCAAGGCAACAACCCACCTGCAATTTCTAGTCCCTCGATTTGTAGGCATAACAGGGTAATTGTCAATCAGAAATGTACCTTGTGTTTTAACATGGTTATATTTGCGTTTGATGTAACACAATCTAGAATTATCTCATCATTGATCTGCTGTTTACAACAACTGAAGGAACTATGAATTAGTTTACATGCCACCGTTTTGATACTGATTTACAGTATTAATTGAAGAGTTGACAGCTGACAGTTAAACTGTCTGCTCTTCTTCTGCCTCATCTCTCTAAGGAAGGGCACTCTGAAAGCACCCCCAGTTCAGCATCACCTATCATAAAATCCCTGTTTGTCTGCCAATTTGTGTGTGTGTGTGTGTGTGTGTGTGTGTGTGTGTGTGTGTGTGTGTGTGTGTGTGTGTGTGCGTGTACATGCACATTTAGCTGAGTGAGTTTGTGTATATGGAGACCCGGGATCTCTTTGAAACACATTTGTAACCATTAGTTGAGTGTTAGGTTTCATGTGCAGAGTGCATCCTCCATACTGGTGTCAGAGTTTCTATATACAGTAGCTCCACTGGCTGGCTGGAGGGACGGGGATAGGAGGGGGGACTGGAGCCTGGGTGTCCCACGGACGATACATCACGACAGGCAGAACGTAACCTGAGCTTCCCCTCTGGCCCTTGTGCGGCCTGCCACAGCGCACTCCCGTTCGGCCTCCATCACGCCCCGGGGATGCTTTTAAAGAGATTTGGTCAGCGAGAAAACAGCTCTTCAAAAGAATCGTTGTTACATTAGAAAGTAATTAGTAGTGCCCAAGGCCCAGGATTCTCCTGACAAATTTTGCACCCCAAACAAATCTGTCTTGGAACTGGTCGGCCAGTAAGCCATGCTCTACGCAGAAGTCTATAGGTATTTTGGCAGAGGGCATTCCCATGGTTTTTAGGGTGATAGTTGGGATCACCAGGGAAGGTCACAAGACAGTCGAACTAATGAGTAACGGTTCACAGGGGAGAGATTAGCAAGGTGTCTCATGCAAGGTGTGTGGCTGTGCGTGTGTGTGTTTGTCAGAATGAACCATGCATTTCTTGGCTCCATGTTTAGAATCTTGTTCCAATAGTAGTACTTTTAGAAATGAATTAGACATCACTGAAACATTTTTTTTCACAATAGCCTGGAAATTCCAGAACAATTTTAAAACTAGAAATTCTGACACCGACATTCATACCTGGCTTGACATTGAAAGACAGCTCAAAACACTGCAGCTTTCGGTCACATTGTAAGTGTTATTGACATTTATTGCAGCTCATTTTCCTTTCTTAAGATCTTAGGTAAACCTTTTCAGTAGGCCTGTTCTATGTATGTGTCCTGCAGGGGCTACTGACAACCTTACCTTTCATCGTGAGACAATACAGAGGTTATTGGGGATGGGGTCAATGGGTAAAGCCACTTGCTGGAGGGTGGGACTCGACACCAGCCCCCTCACAGAATCTTAGGTCTCTGCAATGCTATCAGACAATCACATTGTGGGATAGAAGCTGACGGTTAAAATAGCAGTAAGGGCCACATGGTGGGATAGAAGCTGACTGATAAAAGAGCATACTGGCTTAGGATCCTGGCTTAGCCAGTTCTACACACTCATTTGCATGGCTCATCCAACATTATGGATCAGGTCCCATTTGCGCTTGTTGTTTTGTCATACTGTAATAGATCAAAATGAATTTAATTGTGCAATTGTTTTATTTCTGCACCATCCCCATTGGGCACAGATGTCATTTTACCTTCATGTTTTGATTTACATTTGATTGAATTGTCAACTAATGTGAATTCAACATGAAATCAACTAACCATTTCACCATGTCTTTGGATTTAGGTAAAAAGTTTGGTGAAAAAATTACAAAATTCCCTTACGCAGATTACTTTTTTCAAATCCAATCAGTTTTCCACGTTGGTTCAACATCATTACATTGTTTTTTGTTATTTTCGAATGACACGCAAACAACATTGATTCAACCAGTTTTGCCCATTGGGTCACTTAACCACTTTGGGTCACCTGGGATCCAGTACTTAATATCTGCAAAACTTTCAAATCTACCCTAGTAAAGGAGTCAATTTAAAGCCGATCACTGATGTGCTGTATGGGGGGACAGAGAGGAAAACATACACACTTGTTAAACCAGCAAGCCCCAGAAACAGTGCTGAGCAATTGGCCAATTAGGAAGTGGTCTATCCATGTCAGCTCCATTTGCAAAAGCGAGGTTTAACCTGCAAGGTCAAAGGTCAGGATCAAAGGGTGTCCCCCATGGGACTGTATTGAGACCCTTCAAGAAACACTGATCCAAGCTTTTGTAAAGGAATCTCCTCATTACAATAAATCTCCAGTGAGGGGGAAAGAAGTGCTAGGTACAGTGGCAATATGATAGCTGGCTAGCCCAAGGGACTTTAAGGTAGATTTGTGGTTAGAGACACTGATGGGAAATGGTGGTTGGTTGCCAGTAGGCCGATGGCCTTTCTTCAGAACCTCAGAGAGAGATCACAGCTTGGAATGACCATTGGTGTTTGGCTGTTTAGCCTGTGGTGTGTAACCAGGTCCTTGACCTTGCCTAAAGATTAGTATCAGTATCAGTGTTGGATGTAACTCTCCCACCCTTAGTCCCCTCTCTCTCTCTCTCTCTCTCTCTCTCTCTCTCTCTCTCTCTCTTCATCTCTCTCTTTTTCTCTCTCTCTCTTTTTTCTCTCTCTCCTTTTTTTCTCTCTCTCTTTTTTCTCTCTCTCTCTTTTTTTCTCTCTCTCTCTCTTTCTTTCTCTCTCTCTGTCTGTCTCTCTCTGTCTCTCTCTCTGTCTCTCTCTCTCTCTCTCTCTCTCTCTCTCTCTCTTTGTTCTGGTTTCTCACAAAGGCACGTTATGGTTGACTTCTTTTCAATGTAACAAATCACTTAGACTGACATAAGTGGTAAGCCTATCTGTTATCGTGATTGTAATATCTGACTAAATACCTTGAGCCTTTTTCATTGAATTTGAAATCCATTTGAATTGAAGATCAAAGCATGTTGCGAACTGAAGCCACTGATTTTATACACACGTCTGCGACTGTTAATCCTTGACTTCACAACCGAATGCATTTGAAAAAATGTGAGTTTGTATGTAGCTTTTGCTGATGTAAGTTCTAAAGGATGTTGAATAAATGTAGCTAATTCACCTAAAACAACTGTAGCACATCTTGTACTGTACTTTGGCCATTGATCTTGTCAAATGAGTTGGCATGTGACGGCTCATAAATATACATTTTTTGACGTCTTAATCTGCAAAATGATGGGATAAGTGTCCAACATCAGGAAAATAAGTATTCTAAATACCTCTGAAATCCCACACAGTTGATTACTAGACTAATTCTTTAGGATGGGGGACCACAAGCACCCAGGGAGAACAATGACAAAGCCCCATCGTTAAAAAGGAGCCTTCGTGCCAATAAGTATTCTACATGGGAGTCATTGATGCCTCTGCTTTAATAAGAAAGCGAGATTATAACTTAGACTGATAGAAGTTTGGCATTGTAGGGATTATCCGTGGCAGGCTGTTGAGTGACGTCTCTCCCCTGTAAACTGTCCTAGCCTGTCTGGACAGGCTGCAGATGGCTATGGGGCAATATAGTCAAACATGCATCTACACCCCCACCTACCGAATCACCATGTCAGAGCCTTTGAGGACCCTTCTTTGTTCATTGGTTTGTGCCTGTATGATACTCCCTGTGTTTCTTAGTGGGTCCTTGGCCAAAGGGAGAAAGGAAAGGAAAGGGAGGGGAGTAGCAGTTTGTTCTTCCTGCAATTAGCATTCACGGTTAGCTAAGCAGAACTAATGCAGCGAATCTTTGAGTCTCATGTTACCTGGCCTCTGTCAGTGTAGCTGCAGGCAAGATTAAACTGTAGTGAAATGACAAACCCCCTGTGTATCCATTACCATCCTTTTATTATTAGCTGTGTTATTGGTAATTCCCTTTGAACGGCCACCACAAAAACAACGTGTTGGTTAACACTAACTTCAAAACAAGGACACAGTATGGGTGTGTGGGTAATGCAGTAGTGATAACATAATTTTCAAAACAAACCAAGGGAGGGGTAAGGTAGCTGATTCGTATGACTTGAGCTTTGTTTGGTTGTGACACAAGAAACAACACCCAATGGCACATGTCTACTGCTTGGTTAACTCAAAGGGTTTCCCATGGTAACCATTACAGCTGTCAATCAATGTGACCACCACCACCACCACCTTTCCAGACAACATTGTGAGCCACCATCCTATCTCTGTCTTTTTGTCTCTGTCTCTGTCTCTGTCTCTGTCTCTCTCTCTCTCTCTCTCTCTCTCTCTCTCTCTCTCTCTCTCTCTCGCATTAAAACCACTTCAATCTACCTCCTCAAGTATGTTCCTTTATATCTTCCAACCAGTGCATCTCCAAGCTGTGTTCTTTAGCATTTGTATGTAGGTCAAGGCAGGGTGATCTCATGGCTGTCTTTTCACAGCGGCAGGATCAGGATGTGGGCTCACCATGTCATCCATTATAGGACGTAGAGGAAGCTGCCATGATCTCATGACTCTTAAGTGACATGACTACATGGTCACCTCACAGCTCTTTTCACGCAGTACCTAAACAATGTTTGCAATCAAAAACACTTTGTTCTTCCATCTCAGCTATTGTGGTCCAAATGCGCTCCAATGGCACAATTTCATGGTCTACCATTGAAAATAAGACCGCTCTCCATGGATGAGCTACTTATAATAAAATAATTGTATTCATTGACCTTGTCGATCTATCTGCCTTCATTTAGTGTGATATGTTACGTTTTGTATTATATGTACTGTTCATTTGTGGATGTCTACCATCCATTTCGTATGATATGTTATGAATTGCGATTTGTACAATATGTTACGAATTTGGAATATGTATGATATGTTACAAATTCCAATTTGTTGTTGATAACCATAGTAAGTAGTTGCAAAGTTACTAATTAGCTAAAATGCTGAAGTTGTCCGTGATGGGATTAGAACACACATGCTAGACGTTCCTTTTATACAGTGCATTCGGAAAGTATTCAGACCCCTTGATTGGTGGTGCTGCAGAGATGGTTGTGCTTCTGGAAGGTTCAGAGGAACTCTGGCGCTCTGTCAAAGTGGTTCTTAGTCACCTCCCTGACCAAGGCCCTTCTCCCCCAATTGCTCAGTTTGGCCAAATAGGGCTATCTTCTGTATACCACCCCTACCTTGTCACAAAATAATTGATTGGCTAAAACGCATGAAATGTATTCCAGGTGACTTCCTCATGAAGCTGGTTGAGAGAATGCCTCTCTTCTCTGTATACATCAATGAGGTCGCTCTTGCTGCTGGTGAGTCTCTGATCCACCTCTACGCAGACGACACCATTCTGTATACTTCCGGCCCTTCTTTGGACACTGTGTTAACAACCCTCCAGGCAAGCTTCAATGCCATACAACTCTCCTTCCGTGGCCTCCAATTGCTCTTAAATACAAGTAAAACTAAATGCATGCTCTTCAACCGATCGCTACCTGCACCTACCCGCCTGTCCAACATCACTACTCTGGACGGCTCTGACTTAGAATACGTGGACAACTACAAATACTTAGGTGTCTGGTTAGACTGTAAACTCTCCTTCCAGACCCATATCAAACATCTCCAATCCAAAGTTAAATCTAGAATTGGCTTCCTATTTCGCAACAAAGCATCCTTCACTCATGCTGCCAAACATACCCTTGTAAAACTGACCATCCTACCAATCCTCGACTTTGGCGATGTCATTTACAAAATAGCCTCTAATACCCTACTCAACAAATTGGATGCAGTCTATCACAGTGCAATCCGTTTTGTCACCAAAGCCCCATATACTACCCACCATTGCGACCTGTACGCTCTCTTTGGCTGGCCCTCGCTTCATACTCGTCGCCAAACCCACTGGCTCCATGTCATCTACAAGACCCTGCTAGGTAAAGTCCCCCCTTATCTCAGCTCGCTGGTCACCATAGCATCTCCCACCTGTAGCACACGCTCCAGCAGGTATATCTCTCTAGTCACCCCCAAAACCAATTCTTTCTTTGGCCGCCTCTCCTTCCAGTTCTCTGCTGCCAATGACTGGAACGAACTACAAAAATCTCTGAAACTGGAAACACTTATCTCCCTCACTAGCTTTAAGCACCAACTGTCAGAGCAGCTCACAGATTACTGCACCTGTACATAGCCCACCTATAATTTAGCCCAAACAACTACCTCTTTCCCAACTGTATTTTATTTATTTATTTTGCTCCTTTGCACCCCATTATTTTTATTTCTACTTTGCACATTCTTCCATTGCAAAACTACCATTCCAGTGTTTTACTTGCTATATTGTATTTACTTTGCCACCATGGCCTTTTTTGCCTTTACCTCCCTTCTCACCTCATTTGCTCACATTGTATATATACTTGTTTATACTGTATTATTGACTGTATGTTTGTTTTACTCCATGTGTAACTCTGTGTCGTGGTATCTGTCGAACTGCTTTGCTTTATCTTGGCCAGGTCGCAATTGTAAATGAGAACTTGTTCTCAACTTGCCTACCTGGTTAAATAAAGGTGAAATAAAAATAAATAAATAAAAAATGCAGAGAGTGTGCAAAGCTGTCATCAAGGCAAAAGGTGGCTTCTTTGAAGAATCTAAAAACCTATTTTTATTTGTTTAACACTTTTTTGGTTACTACATGATTCAATAAATGTTATTTTCTAGTTTTGATGTCTTCACTATTATTCTAGTATGTAGAAAATAGTAAAAATAAAGAAAAACCCTTCAATGAGTAGGTGTGTCCAAACTTTTTACTGGCACTGTATATTTTTTGATACTTCAAGTGGTCTTAAAAAATTCAAAATCAAATAGCAAAATGATCCTTGGTTAGACCTTCTTAAAACAATTCAATATAGTTTAGTTGTCCCCCCCGGCTTAGACAGGGCTTAGACTCTTATGGGATTTAACATGCCAGCGCATTTTTTATTTGATCGCTCACCATTTAGTAAAAAGTTTCCGTCCCATTACATTGTCATACATTTTTAGCTCTAGCCTGTAGGCTACAGAAAAGGCCACATACTCTTTCTACCATATCCTATATCTGCTACATGATCTATGTTGTGTTTTTGACGGAATGTTGGTGGAGTACATTCTGTCGGAGCATCTCTCCAACAGAAAGCCGGAGAGGCGTGCTGGGAATGGACAAGATAAATATTTTCGATCCCTGCCTTTGACAAAGTGGGCATTGCTTATCATAGGGCACCATCAGCGCTCACCTACAAAGCCTGTTTGCCACAGGTTGAGAGAAATTGTCATTGTTTTGGGCAGAATTATGTGAGCTTTTATGTGTTGTTGGAGGTGCGTCTTGGTCAGTTTAGCACAGAAAATGCCGCCCTCATCAATCTGCCGCCATAGGTGGCCGCCTAATCCTGCCTAAGGAGCGCTCCGGCCCTGTTCTGTCTTATTTAACCACACCAAATGTAACATATCATACTAAATAGAGTGTCCTGGATTTCTGTTTATTATGATACCCCCCTCTCAGTCCCTGTGTGTATCCTGAACGAATCATTAGCAGATCTGTAGTGTTGCCTTATCACTTACAAACAGGTACAAGTGGAACAAATACTCGTTATTGATCCACCAAAGACTGCCACTGTAGTCACACACACTGTGTTCAGGAAAGACAATGTTCACAATCAATAGCCCTTCCTGCCACCAGCTCCACTGAACACCACTGCCAGGCCTGAATGGGAGTCTTAATGTGTATGCACAGGTTATTGTGTTTGTGTGTCCGTGTATTTGAATTTGTGTATTCATGTGTGCAAGTGATTATATAAACCTCAATGACACATGGAACTCACAAGTCCATACATCCACATGACACCTATAGCATGGATGTCCTTTGTAGGTAGAATATTTCATTATTGAATTGAAATAAAGTCATGGAAGTATGCTAGGGGGCGTTGTCAAAGGCTTTCAAATGACCATAGACTTTCCAGCACCCCATGTCCTGACACCAACATACAGGCAACACATATGAGCCCTTGTGAGAGGCTGTTGTTTATGGAAGGATATGTATTATGGAGTGCAGAGCACTGTCTTGGAAGGTGCTTGCATCCACCTGCCCCATTGTGTGTGTGTATGTGTTTGTGTGTGTGAGAAAGAGAAAGACACGTGATATTCCCCAGTCCCGTCTGATAGTGAAGGGCTAGGTCACCAGTAGAGGTGACCCATAAGGCAGGTGTCAGGAATCAAAGTGCTCAAGTGCTTTCAACTATGAAAGCACTCTATGTACACTTGTGGGAAATGACTGATAACATTGTTAGGGAAAGTGTCGCTCAACGCCTGTGTCTGGATACACCTGTGACTGGGAGTACCCCCCCCTTATTCAGTCAGACCTTCTTGGAACATGGTGGATAGGCCTACATGATAACCAGTTGTCTCAAAAGGGTTGAATTTACAAATCAGATTAGAACATTTCAGCAATTTCCTTTTCCTTCAAAGTCGTCTCCATCTCACTTTTCCTCCGGTACTCAGTCCCTCCTTAAACTCTCCAAGGACCTCTTTCTCCTCCATTCTCGCATGTCCTTCCTCTCACCCTTTCAACCATATCCACGCTTTAACACACCCTTGTTATTTCACATCACATCTTGTTCACAGGCAAACACAGAAACGACAGCTGCTGAACACATCGCATCGCAGCCCTTTCAAGCGTAATTGCGAGGGCCAAATATTTCCACGGTTTAGCCAAGAGAAATAATGATGGTTCTAATCTATGTCATTCTTGGAATGGTTGAGTGAAATTTTAACTGAATGGTCTCAGACACTTTTATTTAATAGATACTGTATGGCCATATTTAGCGGACAGGATTTTAGCAGAAAATCGATAATGACAGCATGGACAGGCTCAGAGATAAAGGTAATTACTTGAATTATCCAGGAGTCCAGTTGTAACATGTGAATAAAGAATTATATTGCAATGCCAAACTGCTATCTCTAAGTGTATGTACTTTACATTTAAGTCGCTGCTATTTGGAAATTAAATGAATGTTGTCTGCAGAAAATACAAAACAACCACTATTATAAAACACATTTTTGCTATTCAATCGACATCAATGTATTTCAGTCCACTGAAAACCAATGTACTGTATGTACTGAGATACTGTACTCACTGCACATCGAGTAATAGAGGAATCTGACAGATTGAATATTAGCAGTTAGGAGTGTTGTCCCTTGCCCACAGTAATATCTCAGTTTATCTCACCCATTCTCCTTGTTGACCTTCAGTGATTTCTATCTAATGTTCCAATCTAAATAAAAAGATTGAAACGTAACAAAGGGCAGAGCATTTCCTTATTGAGTGGAACATTGAGTTTTAGTTAACTCTTCTCAATGTGAAGGAGAGAGAGAGAGAGAGAGAGAGAGAGAGAGAGAGAGAGAGAGAGAGAGAGAGAGAGATGGAGTGTGTTTGGGGAGGTTTAAGGTTACAGGCTAATTTCCCTGTCGTTACCTGCCGACTGCTTCAGGTCCGGCCCTCTCTGTGTTTTTCAACAGGGAACAGTACAATCTGTTATACTGTAATGATCACTAGCTCTTCCTCCACCAAATGATTACCTGCAATTACGTGTTTTCTCCCCCAACCCTGCCTTGCCCTCTCTCTCTGTCTCTTTCTCCCTCTCTGTCTCTATGTCTATCTATCTCTCTACCTCTCTCTCCCTTCCCTCTCTCTCTCTCCTGGGATATTAGCCTAACTGGCTGTTGTGAAGCAGAGAGGAGGTGTGTGGGGAACAAGGCAAGCTTTTATGGACTCCCCGCCAAAGGCACTCCACGTGGCTCCATTTAGAAATTATAGGGTCCCCTTGCTTTTGAAGTCTCTGTAAGCGTACCCTCCTATTTACGAGATGGCTATGTACTTAAAGGTCACAGATTGATCAAGAGGTCCTAAAGATGGCCTTTTCACTGAAAGCACCGCAATACTCTCGCTTCCACAGTCTGAAATGAAAAAAAAAATAGATAAAGTGCATCTCTTTACCAAAGTCAGACATATTCAGACTTTAATGCACCATTCCACTTACCTCAGAAAATGCCACAATTTAAGAGGGAATTTACTTTAAGGACAGCAATCTTTTCAATACTTTTTAGCTATTTTTGTAAGCTCAGGATATAGCTTATTTTATTTAGTATCTATGCATACTGGTAGGCCAGTCCTAACATTCAGTTTTGATGATATTGCGCTCTCATTTAAATTGAGGGCAATGTTGTAAACCAAACAACACCAAACACTGTAAAAAGATACACGTTCATCACTGCTCTAAAGTCTGAGAGAAAACATATTTACAGTATTATGACATAATGACCTCAACTGGGTTTCAATTCAAAGTCTCTTGAGAATTATAGCTTTTTTTTTTTAAATCTGTACTTACTGAACAATTGAATGTGCAAAATAAAAATAGATAATTTATGATAGTTAATTACAAATCGGCTAAAGACATTCCACCTTAGTTAAGTACTTATAGAAAGTAATTCAGTTCTTTATGCTTTTCTCTATATTGCAGTATAAAGCAGTTAATAAGTATCCTTAAAATTCCTCAGGCAGAATCAAAATAAGCCTATCCAGCCTGCGATATAAAAACTGACTTTCTTAGGGTATACGGCCTATATTTCCTAATACAGGGGGCTACTGCATGTATTTCCAACACAATCTCTCACTCAATTTGTGCAAATATGTACAAAAAGTATTTCAGCAGATTTTGTGTGGCTTAATTCATGTGAAAAGACACAAATCTTGTGCTACTTAATTCATAGGAAAAGACACATTTTTGTGTGACTTCATTCATAGGAAAATACATTTTTGGGGGGCAAACTTCGGCACAATCTTTTGAAAGTAATTAGAGCAATGCATGATGGGCAATGGTGTTCTCCATTTTCTGTGTCCCACATTTATTTATATATATATTTTAAAAACGTGTTAACAACCTAATATTGTTAATTAACCAGGTTGTCAGCAAAATAATTATAAAATACTAGTAGCCTTATGTTTTCTTTTATATATATATCAAGTCCAATACTGTTATCTTTGCTTGTTTTCACTGAATTCGTTGGGATGCTGTTCTAGTCAAAAAAGGCAATGTTTTCATGCAACAGTAGGCCTACACGATTTTCTTCATAACGCATTTAATACAAGGCTCCACTTTTTATGTGTACAATACACCATTTCTTTCAAGGCTATATTGAATTTTATGACGGTTGCCAAATTGGAGAAAAAAATGCAGATTTTGTCAGTTTTTTTTTTGTTGGTGGTATGGAATAAGGTATTTGATTGGGGAATGGGGATACATTTTTATGATGGGAAATTATAATGCATACCATAATACACACACACACACAAACACTTACACACATATACACACACTCACTTTGTTTGTACTTGACTCTTGACTTTTTTATGAATAATATTTTATAAAATATTTGAATCTAGTTATCATGTATTCATTATCTTTAGCTGGTTAAATGTTTGTAGTTTGCATGTTTCAGTCATGATTTACATGGTTAAGTAGTCGTAAATCTCTGCTTGATTTAGCTTTTGGTATACGTGGCATTTTTATACATATTCTGTATTTCCACTGAAGAAAGCAATATTTAATCAACACACTACTGTAAGTAAATGGACACTACCTGCTATAAAACGGAAATTGCTCTCTTTAAATAAATGGTGTGAAATGCTCAGTCATTCGGCTATTGCTTTCACAGCCCTATAATAATGATACGAGCTATATCACCTTAAAAAGGGTTTATTTACAATCTCGGGTGTATACCATGGTGGGCAAAGTGGTATAGGAGAGTCTGACATATAACCCCTAACTTGAGTTCAGTCTTCACCAATGAAAACCAAGACAGGCCTAGCTTCATCCTTCATGACTGGGAAAGGCCAAGATTCTAGGCCATAGAAAATCCTACATTCATTATATTAGATCAGAACAGCATGGATCAACAGGGATTCATATTACTGGTTTGCATCCTAAAAAAATGATATTTGTGTTTAGCTGCGTAACACACTTTGATTATTTGTCTACCTATATGATGTGGATCATTGTCAGGTTATTAGATATATAAGCTTCAGTAACAAAAAAAACACCATGGTTATAATAACACTTTAAACAGCTAGTTTGTAAATGTGTAGAATGTGCTTGTTTTGGGTCCACACTGGTAAGTTAAATTATGTAAATTAGACAGTCACAGAGGATTCAGGGCATAGCACCTGCTATTCAGCTTCAGGCAACTTTGATGTAAGGCTTGATCACACCTGTAGTGACTACTTCTATCTGTCACACCCATCATCGCTTATCCATTGTTAACTAGATAGATCAATGTAATTAAACCCAACACAATGTTGAAAAACAGAATGCTTCCCACCCCTAGATCACATAACTAGATGTGAGCTGGATGTGATCCCAATCCTGGCACCAATGTACTAGATGAATGTGAAGCTGCAGCAGGGACTCTAACCAGGGCTCATACGTGGAAAATTGAGATCTAACGGCAGTTGCCATTAAAGCCTAGTAGGCCTCTGGGCAGAGGCAGCAGGACTACAATGCTGGCATATGCCTTTTTACAATAGCCTAAGTATATAATATGATTGACACGACTGTAATAATCATCAGGAAACGGCCTTGGAAGTGCCATGAGCGTAGGCAAACATAATTCATTATTTTACATGAACCTGTTTAACTGCATTGATATGGCTTAATTGATCACAGTCCAGACTCGTTATAGTTGCAAATACCATGTAGTTGCACCAGGGGAATTTAAACGAAACAGATTTTGTTTGCAGGTCTTCTGTTTCCTCACATTTATTGATTCATTAATTTCACATCGTGAAAATGTATCCCCATTCCCCAATCAAATACCTTCATCGATCCCCGCAACATTTTTAAATACTGCTTCTACTCTAGTCTGGTAACCTTTATCAAATCTGACATTGCACCATTATCCCAAAGTATAAAGCAAAAACAAACATAGAAAACAGCGTTGTCATTAATAAAAAAATATCAAAAAAATTAAGGCTACTATTATATTGTATTTCAGTGACAACCTGGTTTATTTACAATACTGGGTTGTTAAAAAGTTTTTTTTTATATAAATAAATTTGGGACACAAAAAAGGCAGTCTAGAACACTATTTCCCAAAATGCACTGCTCCAATAACTTTCAAAAGATTATTCCGTAGTTTGCCCCCCCAAAATGTGTTCTCCCATGAATGAAATCGCACAGAAATGTGTGTCTTTTCCTATGAATTAAGTCACACAACATTTGTCGTATTTTCACACAAATTAATCCACACAAAAGTGAACAGAAATGCACGAAGTTTGCTGAAATACTTTTTGTACATATTTACACAAATTCAATGTGAGATTGTGTTGGTATTTCACAATGGTCTGACAGTGCCTAGCTTTCATACAACCCTGTAATGTTATCCCTTGATTCAGTGTGTTTGTCTAGTGGTCGTTCACTCAGAACGGCAATGCATCAGGACCAGACATGGCTGTATAAAAGCACAGGGCCTAATTTATCACAACGCCCCATACAGTAGTTGCTCTATTATTATTGATAGCCAGTGCCTTTAGCCTGTCTATTTATTAGCCGATCGGGGATGGATGGGAGAGGCCTGGGCGGTGTGGCTGCTTCCATTTTGGCCCTGGTGCTTTTAACATGCATGCCAGGAGTGCTCGTGAGAAAGCTTCATGGCAGCACCAGTGTGGCATATTTTATTGATCGCGGCGCCGGCTGATAATCTGACGCATGTCACAACGTTATGAGGGTCAGGGCGATGGTGCTAATGAAATTGTTTGGGAGAGATGGATGTTGTTTTCTACAACATTAACCTCGCAAATGGCTGTCACCGAGCAGCTTTTCTCGCATGGGTGATGCCTCACCAAAATACCCCTCCACCCCCCAGCCATCCCAGCACCTCCTCCCCCCCTCAGTCCGCAACTCAGCCAACTTTCTCATTGTTGACATTAACATTAAACACAAAAGCCCAAACCATTAAAATGACAGTATTTATACACTATGCTAAATGTAGTGTGGCGTGGCTGTGGTCCAAATAAATGAAAATCTTATTAACATCACGACAGCGCTTGTGGCAAAATGCTGAGTGATTTGAAAAGTGTCACGGCTGTCTGCGAGCTGCTGACAGATGAACTAAAGATGATGCAAAGGCCTGGATAGGAAGCAGGGGAACGACTGCTACGGTACAGGCTGGAGTCTAACCCAAAAAAATGACTAATCTTACATAATAATGTCCTCATGTGTCTTTATAAGGGTGGGCCTGGAGCATGCTGACAGCCTCGGCCAGTACGGTCTATGAAGCCCCAATAAGAATGTTACGGGTCCTGAGGTACATCCTATCAGAACGTGTTCTATATCTAATCTGAAAGCTACATCATCCTCAACAACATCAATAACAATGGCTATCAGACCGCCATTACCACAACCACCAAAACCGTAGCATTCTATGTTATATGAGTCACCATCACCACCAAAACTACTCCTATAGAACTATTTACGTCAGAAAACAACAGATCCAAGACATCTCACACATTAACAGGCTGAACATGACCATGGTGATGGGTCTCTGCTGACATTGGCTGCCGCATTGTTTTAACTTGGTTGGTAATTAAGAGCTGTAGTCAATAGGAGAGGATGGATGGGTGGAGTGTGTGCTGGTTATAAGGCCCAGGGGAGAACTGGGAGGTGAGAGGCCATGCCAGACTCCAGACATCCACTCTACTCACCACCCAATGGCTAGCTAGTCTACACCGACACACACAACCTGAGATTTACACCTATCAATTATTCATAACATTATATTATACATTTCATCATCAATATAATCATAATAATCATACATGATAATACAGTGTGTGTGTATGTGTGTGTGTGTTTCTGTCTCTGTCGGTGTGTGTGTACATAGCAACTGCAACATGCATGGTCACACCCACACATGCTCCGCTTCCCTGACCCTGGAAGTGAAATCAGGTAAGCTAAATGTGTTTTAACATGGCAGATAGAGAGGTGCTAAGACTCTGTAAATGGCTCCCTCTACTAATCATTTCTGCCGAAGCGAGGGAAAAAGGGAGAGATAAATGTTTGAGTGGAGAGGTTGAGGGTGACTCTTTCACCCTCAGCCTGAAAAGGAGCTCCAATGACAGGCTAGAAGTGGGTCTGACTGGGCTTTGAAAACGCTGCCTCTCCTCTTCTCTAGGCCTTAGCACTAATGCATCCAACTCAAAGGCCTAGAACGAGGGGAGAGAGGGATGAGAGTGGGGTGAGGAGAGAGAGGACTGGTGCTGCCGAACACAAAGAGCTCCAAGGTGTGCTCTCGCTATTCAGTAATTGGCAAAAGAAGCTTCATTTCACTCCGTGATTTCCTGTCTTTTTACCGGCTTTGACAGTCCTGATGCTTTTAATAGGGGTTTGAGTAGGGGCTATTCTGTGAGCCGAAACCCCCACCCCCTCAAACACCAACCTGCCTGGATGTTTTACACTCCAGCCCCCCAGCCCTCCTCTCCCTCGCTTTGGAAAATGAAAAAGAAAAAGCATTAACCATATTCTTTCTGTCATTCTCTCTTTTGAATACCACAAAACCCCTCTACCTTTAATCATTTCTGGATCAGACTCACTCCAAACAAGCCTGGCCAATTTTTACATTCAATTACTCCCTTAACAACATCAAAAAAGAGAAAGGATTTGGGTATAGTGAGGAAAGAAAGAGTGTGAGAGGGAGAAAATTGTGAAGCATCTTCACCCCCCCTCCCAAATGCTGAATGCGCCGAAAGGCTTTTTAATGAAAAACCAGTAATCTAAAAGATGGTTCCCGACTATGACAAAATGTTTGCCCTCTCCTCCGTCGCCGGGAGCTCTCCTCTCTCTCCCCAGATGTGTCGTGGGAGAGGCAGAGGTGAATAAAGGCTTGGAGAAATGGGCCTACAAATTATTACATTTCCACCGAATGCTGCTTTCATTACCAAGGAAAATATATCAAAAGGTACTTCACTCCGAAAGGTATTTTAATAATACATGACTTTCCCAGTAACTACTCTTAACCTTTAGATACAATGCATTTTGGATGAATGCAGCTGTCAAGGCTAGGGGTTCTATTAATGAGACATCCAACTCTTATTTACAGTTGTCTGTCTGAGGGAGAGGGGGTTTCTGGATCTGCTGCTAGCCGTAGCCTGCAAAATGCAACCATACTTTCTGGGCTCATACTACTACCAAGTTCAAACCCCAAACAGTGCATGCCTGGATGTCAGTGACAGAGGGAACTGCTTTTCCAATATTTTCATATTCAAATATGCGCACAGGAAGAACATTAAAATAGGTCACTTTTTTCTAAACTTGCACTCAAGCCATAAGCACGGGCTTAATGCTTGTCCTATTTCTCGTCATCATACAAATTGCCTGTGTTGTTCCAAATGCTCGCCAGTAGATACAAATCAAGTAGGAAATGTGTGAACACCAACAGAGGTCAATAAAGCATGTCTACAGTTATAATGTGATTGATTTTTCTCTCCAGCTCTTTCCATATGGGATTCTGCTGTGCGCACATTGTCGATGATTACACAAAAACTGCTGATGGTTACTCATAATGGCTCCGGGTGAGCACTTTAGTTTGTCTCTCTCTTCATCTGTTCCCCTCATTTTCTCTGAGCCCACTGATGGTCGGAAAGGTCAGCATGACATCCATGTATCCCAGAGCGGTCTCTCTGTCTGCTGTTTTGATGCTCCAAGAGCCTCTTCTGCATTGGCACTCTCCAAAAGCCCTCATTATATCAGTAGCGCTACATTGGCTTTGGGGTCAGATTATGAGCACAGGACGGCTGCTTGTCTAGGTTCCTCTACTGACAAACAAATATCTTTGGCTGCTAGAGGAAATGCAAACAGTAAACAGTGAAAGTAAACAGGTACATGTTAAACTCTCTTGTATTCATATGAATGCTGTTGAACCTTCAGAGGAACAACCACAGGTATACAGCCAATATAAATATAACCTATTATAGGATTTGTATAAATTAGTGGTGCATTCAAATCTAGGCTGTATCACATCCGGCCGTGATTGGGAGTCCCATAGGGCGGCGCACAATTGGCCCAGCGTTGTCGGTTTGGCCAGGGTAGGCCGTCATAGTAAATAAGAATTTGTTCTTAACTGACTTTCCTAGTTAAATAAAGGTTAAATACAAAAGCACGGGGAAAGTGTTGCTTCGGTCCCCTAGTCTGCCTCTGCTTTTGAATGCACCGCTAACTGACACTGTTTTCGATGTCATTGCTACATTCTCCAAAAGTATTATACTGAACAACAATATAAAATGCAACATGTAAAGTGTTGGTCCCAGGTGTCATGAGATGAAATAAAAGATCCCAGAAATGTTCCATACGCACAAAAAAACATTTTTCTCTCAAATTTTGCGCAAAATTTGTTTATATCCCCGTTAGTGAGCATTTCTCCTATGCCAAGATAATCCAGCCACCTGACAGATGTCGCATATCAAGAAACTGAATAAACAGCATGATCATTACACAGGTACACCTTGTGCTGGGCGCAATAAAAGGCCCCTCTAAAATGTGCAATTTTGCCACAGATGTCTCAAGTTGTGAGGGAGCGTGCAATTGGCATGCTAACTGCAGGAATGTCCACCAGAGCTGTTGCCACAGAATTTAATGGTCACTTCTCTACCATGAGCCGCCTCCAACGTCGGACCTCCACACCTGGCTTCTTCACCTGCAGGATCGTCTGAGACGAGTCACCTGGACAGCTGAGGAAACTGTGGGTTTGCACAACCCTAGAATTTCTGCACAAACTGTCAGAAACCGTCTCAGTGAATCTCATATGTGTGCTCGTCGTCCTCACCAGGGGCCTCATTTATAAAAATGTTCTTTGATTTATACTTGAACTTAGTCGTAAGGTCATTTCCAACTGTGTGCTTACGTTGGATTCATAAAAGATACTGAGCATAAAAAACCTTGCATACGCAGGTTTCTAAGCCCATTTGTAATTTACGCACCAGTGATCTGTAAATCTCAAATGAACTTAAAATTGATGGCACCAGAACATGCCTTACAATCATCAATTTCCCCTTATAGAATGCTAGCACAAATGAGAGTTGTCAGGAATAGCCATTGACCAAAAGAGAAAATAAAACATTTTTGAAGACGAGATCACGGAGATGGTAGAGGAGATTGAAGACAAGCAACGTATTATTTGGTGGACTAAATAGTGGATTTAGCTAAACGGGTAGCTTTGGAGTGTGTCGCCACTGCGGTGAGCGAGGTGTGGCAGCAAGACAGAACTGTGGCTGATGTGAAAAAGAAATGGTCTGACATTAAACTGCAAGGGATAAAAAATAATATCCATACATAACCAGCAGGAAAATCACCTACGTCAAGTCTAGACTTTGTGTAGAGATAATATCATTTCCACATCAAAGTAAGGTTTTATAAATAACTACTTATACATAGTTTTCTGCGTAAGTCATACTTAAGATCAAAATTGATCGTAAGTCCATTTTATAAGTGAGGCCCCAGGGTCTTGACCTGATTGCAGTTCGGCGTCATGAATGACTTCAGTGGGCAAATGCTCACCTTCGATGGCCACTGGCACACTGGAGAAGGGTGCTCTTCACGGATTAGTCCCGGTTTCAACTGTACTACAGGCATAAGCTACGGACAACAAACACAATTGCAATTTATCGATGGCAATTTGAATGCACAGAGATACCCTGACGAGATCCTGAGGCCTATTGTCTTGACATTCATCCGCCGCCATCACCTCATGTTTCAGCATGATAATGCTGGGTCCCATGTCGCAAGGATCTGGACACAATTCCTGGAAGCTGAAAATGTCCCAGTTCTTCCATGGCCTTCATACTCACCAGACATGTCACCCATTGAGCATGTTTAGGATGGTCTTGATCGACGTGTACAACAGCGTGTTCCAGTTCCCGCCAATATCCAGCATCTTGGTACAGTCATTGAAAAGGAGTGGGACAACATTCCACAGGCCACAATCAACAGCCTGATCAATTCTAAGGAGATGCATCATGCTGCACGAGGCAAATGGTGGTCACACCAGATACGGACTGGTTTTCTGATCCACTCCCCTACCTTTTTTTTAAGTATCTGTGATCAACAGATCAACATCTCTATTCCCAGTCATGTGAAATCCATAGATTAAGGGCAGATTAATTGATTTAAATTGACTGATTTCCTTATACGAACTGTACCTCAGTGGAATCTTAGAAATTGTTGCATGTTTTGTTCAGTGTATTGGTTTGCACAACACCCCAGGTCATTTGAAAACAAGCTAAAAGTGAACCATCTCTTTAATACCTCATGAATCTGTGCAGTTGTTGTTTATTTATTGAAAGGTTGACAAAAGCAAAGAAGGGATGAAGCAAAAAAATGTGTGTCTTTTGGCAACATAAACCATGTTTTATTAGAAGGGCTGCATTGTACTGTAGGGTAGTGAAAAGGAACAAAACAAATAGACCTCTGTAACATCTGTGTATAAGTGACATTTACACATCTACCCAGTGTGCTCTGCTCTCTGATAAAATGAACGTTAACAAAAAGAGAACAAAGGTACCCGCTATTAAACACATTCATTAAATGTAGATGTTCCTTTTAAGCTTTTAAACAAGTACTTCGTTTCCCCTTTCTTTTATTCCATTCAAATATATTTGTACCATGTTCTTCTCGTTGTTCTTTGAAATAAATAAATCCCGTCCAAATGAATGTTAACACTTCTGAAAGAACAGGGCTGCAGCCATTAATGTGGATGTTAGCTGGCAAAGTCGCTAATGGACGATGCTAATTATTGCAGGGTGCGGAAGCTTCACAAAGAGAGAGGATCGATATGTAACACCAGCGCACTCCACTCATTCATGCGACTCGGATGATGACATTCGCTTGGAGCATGGCACTAGACAAGGGGGCATTATAGGAGGGGAGGATGAGGACCAAGTGCGTTCTGCTCTTTCATTTCCACGATGTGCAGGCTCAAAGAGGATACCTAATGGCTCGATAAAGGCTTGACGGACCTGAGGCGAGGAGAAGAGCTTGTGCGCTGGTGTATAAAGGCTGACAAGAGAGCCTTGCTCCCATTGAACCTGTTTGATGATAACAGATAGTTGGACAGAAAAAGAGAGGAGGAGGACAGAAGGAGAAAAAAGCTTACTCCCATCAACTTGTTAAACAGTAGGCTGTATAGTAAAAATATCTGTATTTTGGGATACAAAATACAGTTTGTCAAATCCTGTTTGAATACAGTTTATATACACAGTATATCTTCTTGGTTACCATCTTCTTTACTTACACCTATATATTTGTTATTACCTACGAGAGTAAGAATACTTGCACTAGCCACCATTGTCCAGGCTACACCTTAACCAGGCTTGTAATAGTATTCTCCGTATTGTGATCAGTAATACAAGTTTCAAAGGCCAACCGTAGATGTGGGCATAGGGCCAGGCAGGCAAGTGAACATTCAACCTAAACATCTGAACAGGTAACAGGATCCTCCACAGCTCTGGGGGTAATTTGGCCAGGACCTGGCACACTTTCTTTTCGGCAATATCCTGCTCTGCCCCACTCCTCCCTCCCTCTCCGAAGGGCTTCATTGATCTACTGTCTGGTGAGCCCTGTGTCTCCAATCCCAGGCTAATTCCAAGAGAGATTGGTTTTCCCTTGTTACCTTGTAGTTGGGAGTCCTGTTCCTGCCCTTTCCCAGTCCCCCCCCCCTTCCAAATGGCACCCGGGACGCCCGACAAGGACCCCTTTGTCCCCTAGCAAAGCCCAACATTTGATGTGCCTTCTAAACTGTGACTAAATCACGGTGCATTGCTAAATTGCATGTCAGGGCAGGTTTCTTTGTTAGATGCTTCCTGTTTCCTTCACCACAGATATAAATTCTGATCCAACTGATCCCTATGTCTGAATTATACCATCTTTCCTTCACTGATGGAATAGTCTACATTCATTTTGAGAGGTGCTCAACTACAGAAAATATATGAATATATATGTAAAATAGATGATATTAAATAGATTAGGATGGCCACATGATAACCTCGTCTCATTGATACCATGGCAAACCCTGGTATGAACAAACAAAAACACATTCATACATACAGTACATACACAGAAACATAATATTTGTCCTGTCTCAGAAAGAGACTTAAGACAGACCATAAAACTGGGACACTTTTTTAAATTTTGCTCCTCCATTCACCACATCCAGCAATAACCCTTCAAGAGCTATCTCCACAAAAGTTCCACTGATTCGTATTTTCCTTTCATTGTGACCGCTGGACAGCACAAACAGGCAAGCAAGTCGGGGAGAACATTTCATTTCCATATAAAAAGTGTCCATTGAAATATGCAAGTGTCCATTCGGATACAAAGTGCAATGGTTTTCATCTTGATGCTTCAACATTGTTCAAAGTGCTCTGTAAATGACCTCAACAAAACACTGTAGGTAGAGTGATATTCACTCCATTGTGATTCTAAAGGGGAATTAATAGATTGCCAGTGTCTGAGCACTCGGGTCTTGGAGGAAGTTAATGCAACAATGAAATTGAATCTGTAGAAGCCTCCTTCAGTATCTTATTTTCCCCAGCTGGCATTATGTCCATTCCTCCTCACCATCACTGGAAGAAGAAGAGGTTTTGGGGTCGTGCTGTTCATGTGCACTCAGGATTGATGCTCAACGTGATACAGGCTACACACCTATGGGGTCAGCCACGTTTGTGGTTTCAACAGAGAAAATGTGGTTAGTTGGTAAAATTGTCTTTCACTCTTCTGATAAATTGGACTGTACATAAATTGCAATAGACATTTAGTATAGGAGAACTCAGAATAGACGTCTGAGGGACTCTAGGAGCCTGTGGGCCCTCCATGCTTTTGATTTAGACCTCCTTTCATGGGAGCCGACTGTCCTGTACCAAACCTTTCAACCAACATACTGTTCTCTAACACCCAAATCTCTGATCTTACATTTGGACCAAAGAGCTGGCGTGGTAAAATCATATAAAATAATAATATTTCAGTTCCAGGTTACAAGATGGAGTTCCCATTCAAAAAGATCACATCAGGACATGAAAGCTTTTTTTTTTATCCAGCTCCACTCTTGTTCGCCTGAAGCACTGATGTTCAGATGGGAGTAACTCAATTTGAGACAATCCAAGTCCTTGGTAAATGGAGTAGTGAGCTGTTAATGCTACTCAAGTGGGCATAACAAAGTACTGAAGAGGTATAAGACACAGGAATAAAAGATTACAGCCTTTCTTGGATCTGCTGAATGAATGGAGCTCTCTAAGATAAGCTTTATGCAATATAACATGGACATGGACAACACATTAGCAAGTTATGGCTATTCAACCCCTTACTAAAAGAACAGAAAGAGCACTCTGCAGTATATCATTCCCAATGTTGAATATAGGTTTCATAGATGCTTTTTTGGTGATGAAATGACAACTACAAGCATCCCTCAAGACTTGAATGGATCAATACTTCAGCTTTACATCTCCTGTTGACTTTGCATAGTATTTAGTCAGTCGTCATAATTAGCAACGCAACATCTAATGAAAAAATAAGTTGAAAATATGCTATGCTAATATCACTGTTGAATGTAACTTTTATTCTCTCATAAGAGGTCAGATATTTTAATCTCTCCCAATTAGCACATTAAACACAAAGTGCTACAGAACCGAGCAGCACTGGAGCAAACAAGCAAACTGATTTAATTGGTAATTAATTAATGCTTTAAAGTGCTGGCAGGCACTGCAATTGTAATTCAAAACAAGATAAAATTAATCACATTAATTGCTAGGAGAGAAATGTAGCATTAGCATAATTGAGGCAGAGAGGATTAAAGGCCAGTGTGATGTAGGGGGCATGAGTAGTCACTAATTCTCAGTAGAGGAAATTGTTTGTTATTTTAATCAATTCGCTACTGTATTTTTTATTTGAATATGCAGTTGTCAGATAATATCGTCTCTGAGAGTTCAGGAGTGGGAGCTTGAGGTGAGTTTAGAGATATCCTAACCAGAGATATATCCACACAAAACAGATGCTCACAATGGAACCAAGGAGCAAATGGGTCTATAATAAACTGCACTTGATCCAATTTCTCAGATTTTAAAGTGTTTCACTGTGTCCTAATATTTGTCAACATTATCATTTTGCATTTATTTCCAGTGACCCAATATATCCGGTTCCTTCTTGTCTTTACGAGTCCCAGTGCAGGTATCGTAACCCTACACATCTAGAAACATCTTTCCTGAACATGGACTTGACTGTAATAGTAATTGAGGAGAATGTATCTGTTGCCAATGTAGTGAGAGCTGCATTAACTGCAGAAGCTACGGAACATTAACTGCTACCAAAAGGAACTTCCAGATGGATTATATTCTAATGGCATCATTATACGCTAAATTAAAAAGCGGGTAAATGTAAATGTAAAAATGTTAATGACTTGAAAAACCTACATCTCTCAAGCTTGAGCTGTCTTTAGTGGGGCGTCCGACACGGAGAAGGGGAGTTGTACTGCAGCGTTAATCATACGTTAATTAAATAGTAATGAAGGAATGAATAGTACAGTAGGGTGGCAGTAAGCATCACACTTCGTTATGTTTAACACACCAGATACAAGAATGCATGTGAGTGAAACGGCGCAGTCCATTAGCCTACACTATACATTAGAGATGGTAAGATTTGTGTTTTCACAAAACAATGTAAAGATGTAAAGTTATGAATATGTATGAGCCCCTGTCATAGATAGCTTTCGCTCACAATCAGTCCATGCTCTTTCTACTCTAAACACGTTTATTCAAGCCATGGTGTTCATACTGGACCGTCAGAGATGTTTCTCCTAACTGCAGATCTAGAAGAAGAATGTAGACCAAAGTGCAGGACACCTCATTCTCAGATCCATCAATACATCACTACAGCTGTTACAATTTCTGTATCTGCAATCAAAATACCAGCCTCCTATATTAGTAGTTCCTTTCTAATAAAGGTTTAATTCAACCATGACCTTGGTAATCTCTCCCCTAGTGCTGAAATACAGAGACATGGTTCAAAAACATAGGTACATAGATGAATGATAGATCTCCTTCATAGAATAGATTAAGGAAGTAACATAGATGTGGACACAAAAAAATGGGACTATGGAAACAAACTGGGGGTCAGCGGGGTCACAACTCTGACTGAGACCTCCTGACCCCTGTCTGAGCCCCCACAGACACGCATGGCCTTAACCTTTACCCCTCCACAAGCTGTTGGGGCCAGGGTCACCTACGACCACTGTCTCTGTAAGGTCTGCCTCTTCACTGGATCGATCAGGCACGGAGAAGGAGGGAAGACATCCTTTAGTATGGTGCAAGTGCACACAGAGGTCATTGGATCACACTTTGCATCTCCTTGGCCTTGTGGTACACTCTTAGAAAAAAATGGGTTCCTAAAGGGTTCTTCGGCTGTCCCCATAGGAGAACCCTTTTTGCTTCCAGGTAGAACTCTTTTGGGTTCCATGTAGAACCCTCTGGGAAAAGGTTGTACATGGAACTCAATAGGGTTCTACCTGGAACCAAAAAGTGTTATTCAAAGGGTTCTCCTATGAGGACAGCCGAAGAACCCTTTTAGGTTCTAGAAAACACCTTTTTTTCTAAGAGTGTATGGACTAGTCTATACACTGTGAGATGTTTCAGTGCCTAACTCTAATAACTCTGTTTTAAAGGGATAGTGCAAGACTTGGACAATTAAGCCAACTAGCAATGTGCAATGACTGTACATTTCCAGGTACAGCTAGCATGCTGCAGTTCATTTGATAATATTATATGCCATTTTGTTGACACTTTTATCCAAAGTGACTTACAGTCATGCATGCATCCATTTTCCGTATGGGTGGCCCCAGCGGGAATTGAACCCAAGATCCTGGTGAGGACCAGTGGTGAGGACCAGTTCCTCCTATTTGTTTTGCTTCTCTCTGTAGCTCAGAAATGTCATGCATACTATATACATAAAAATCCTTGGCGAGGTAGAGATGTGAAAAGATTGCAGCTACACATGCCATCTCCCCAATCTGCGGTCCATATTCCAGAACTATCAACTAAAGTAATACTGGCTGTATTTTGGAGAGAAGAGACTGAGTGTTCTGGATTGATGTGAGAAGGGTCGGCAGCTCTCACAGTTCTGAAGAGGGCCGAAAGAGAGGGAGTTTGAGCTGATCCCCTCTAACCTGGTAATTAAAACGAGAGTCTCGCCAAAATGCCATTATCAAAACAACTCTCCTAAACCTATTTAAAGTGACTTATTCCCAACACACAGTGTGGCTAATGTAACTGAGCAACTCTTGTAACAATAATTATAACCAAAGTTCTCTTTCACATATTCATTATAATTATATTGTTAGCTTAATCTATATTTTTCTGTGTTTTTTCCAACTCTCTTATGTCAGTGACTCTACTTCCACTCAATTTGACTCTTTCAACAAATTGAATTTGAATCTCGATGTGTTTTTCCTGTAAACTGTAAGTGCCGGCCTCCACCACCACATTTCTATGATTTTAACTTTCATCTGGAAGATGATCCTGAATGATGGTGTTGTGTCACTCCTTCAGTGTCTCTCCACCATGTTTATTTACCTTGACAAAAGCTTCATTAGGGACCTCCTGCCATCTAGGTAATTGGGCCCATTTATTTCAAAGGTATATTTAATGGCATCTCTTTTCTCCAGCACCAGCGTGGATTAAAGTACATCACAATGCTCCTTTCTCACAGTTCTCTTTTCTTCATTGTGGAGGTGGTCAATTTTTTGGGGAATTATTCCATTTTTTTCTTTCATCTACAGCATTCGATAAATTGTCTGGACCTTTTTAGTTAATAGTGGTGGTGGCAGTGTTTGTGTGTGTGGTGAGGGGGATATGTCCTCAGTGACTGCTCCCAATGTATTGTAGGGGGGTCATGGCAGACACCCACAAGGCTTTTATTACCCCCCAAAAAACATCAAAAGCTACATAAGCAGCCAAGGTGGAGAGAAATTACTTTGTGTGTGATTTCTCTCTCTGTCCCTCTCGTGTCTACTCTCTCCTTTATGTCCATAATTGGGGGTGATTATTTTAACAGTGAAAAGGGTAGCAGGTAATAGAGACTGATTAAATGAAATGGACGGCAGCCATGAGACCCTTAAGACACTGCCATCTAATAACAAAGAGTGAACATACATTCCCTACAGGGTCTAGCCACTCACCTTATTTTCCATGACACAGGGCCAGACGCAATTTCATGCATTTATTGTGGCGTTAGTCCTTATATTGACAGCTGTAAACAGTTAAATTGAAGCTTGCAGCATGCCATAGTTGGGTAGAGTGGAGCCGTGTTGTGTTACAATGACAAGACGAGGTCTGCCAATATCACACACGCACGCACACACACACACACACACACACACACACACACACACACACACACACACACACACACACACACACACACACACACACACACACACACACACACACACACACACACACACACACACATCATAATACATAACCCAAGAAATTATGTAATATAATTTGGAGACCACAGCCTGACAAAACAGGGATTAGTGTCCGTGTTAAAACCATTTTTGGTATCAAAGAAGCACGCACGAAAACCATTACTGCCAAATACCATGAAATCCTCCTTGTTCATGACTTAACCACATATCACAATGCCAACTACACATATCCAGTTTAAAGCATGTTGCAACAGACGCAATAACATCAGATTTACGGAATAGCTGTATTTTGTCAATGATGCTGCATACATTTTTCACTCTGGTTTCAGCAGAACTTCAATTGCCATAAAAGCTAACTTTAGTGGCATTTGACCGAGTGGCGCAGCAGTCTATGGCACTGCATCACAGTGCTAGAGGCGTCACTACAGACCTGGGTTCGATCCTGGACTGTATCACAATCGGACTGTATCACAATGATCCAGAGTCCCATAGGGCGGCGCACAAGTGGCCCAGCGTTGTCTGGGTCAGGGGAGGATTTGGCCGGGATAGGCCGTCACTGTAAATAAGAATTTGTCTAGTTAACTGACTTGCCTAGTTAAATAAAGGTTAAATAAAAACACATTTAAAAAAACGAATCGTTAGAGAAGGATTTACATAATTAGACTTGGGATTTCTAGTTGGGTTTTCCAGTTACCTGTTGCATTCTCCATCTTGTAAAAGTTGGATACCTGGAACACTAAGGGAACTACCTATGTTACAACATAGTATCACATAGCCTGCCGTTGGTTTTAAAACCTGCCGTATTTTTCCACCATGAAAACTCCTAAATTAAATCACCATCTGTCCAGCTTTGGAGTGAATTCCAAATGTGATCTTTATTGATGAACTGGGTGTTTGAGAACACAACTGAATAGAGCAACCTATATGTAGGTGGTGGGCCATAGCCATTATAAATCACATTCCAAACAGTCCTATTAAGTTTCAGACCTGTAGGGGGGAGAGATGCCAGGGTCTTACTGTAACATTCCCTACAGATCCCCTCTAAGGATGTGGGGCTTTTTACCCAACAAAACAACTTTTTCTGCCCAGAGGGTAGCCCGAGCACCACCTCATCCATTAACAGAAGAAAGAAAGAAACAACAAACATTTATTTACTGTCTGGCCTCCCTGCTGTTGTCACTTCTCAAGCTATTTTGATGATTTATTATTGGCTTGGAGAATCTTGAGTAGAATTGATAGAGTCAGGTTGGCTATGTTGGTATGTTGGTAGGAAAGAGAGTGTGAGCTACATGTGGTTGTGACTAGGGTGGGTCGAGATATAAGTCTCCAACACTAGATTATGGATCTGAAACTCGCTGTACATTCCATAACCAAACATTTAATTACTAAGACCTATGAAACATTTGAAATATGTTATTTCCCTATCTAATAAGCCAGACTGATATTGAAAATATGATTCCATTTCTCAATTATAATATTCATGTATATTCATGTCTATAAACTTTTCCATCAAAAAATGGGTCAGAAAAACAACTAGGAATAATTTGTCCATCTCACGAACCAGAGACAATTACATTTTGTTTTTAAACACAAGAATCCCATTGACAAAATCAGAGCATCTGTCATCTGCAGACTGTGGGTTTAATGATAATATAGCTGTGATTATTCAGAACCGCTGTGGTCCAACGACCACCTGACTTGAGTATGATAAACTGACATTCCTCACATATCTGTAAAGATATGTTGTCTCCTCCAACAGTGAATGGAATGGGAAAGAGGAGACATGTCACACTAGAATATTCAGCTGCCCTGAATCGCCCAAAATCATCCAAATATGTGTTCATTTGTAAACCCACGGAAAATAAAAACTGTTACACAAGTATGCCTTGTCTTTATATTATTTTCGATCCAATCTTAATTAATGACAGATTCATAAGAGACTGATGAATAAACATGAGTGGCACTATCACATCTCTTATTGAAAAGACAGAAGACAAACCTAAAGCAAACTCTTTGATCCTGGCCTGGTTGGCAGGAACATTTGGACAGAGCTGGTTGTGTTGTGTCTGGTGGTGAGAAGCATGTCTGGGGCCGGGCGTGATACACCGTATAAGGTATCTATGGCTTCCAGGTATGGGCTCCCCTGGATTATATGACTAGGTACAGTGTGATACTCTACAGGTATTTGTCATTCTTGTCTTGCTCAAAGCAACATAAGGATTGTACTTTTTTGTTGTTGATAATCCTGAATTCTGTCTCTCCTTTAAAGGTTCTTCTTCTTTCTTTTATTGACCCCTTCCTAACCCCTTCCTAACCCCTTCCTAACCATTCCTAACCCGTTCCTAACCATTCCTAACCCGTTCCTAACCATTCCTAACCCCTTCCTAACCCTTTCCTAACCATTCCTAACCCGTTCCTAACCATTCCTAACCCCTTCCTAACCCTTTCCTAACCATTCCTAACCCGTTCCTAACCATTCCTAACCCCTTCCTAACCCCTTCCTAACCATTCCTAACCCGTTCCTAACCATTCCTAACCCCTTCCTAACCCTTTCCTAACCATTCCTAACCCGTTCCTAACCATTCCTAACCCCTTCCTAACCCCTTCCTAACCATTCCTAACCCGTTCCTAACCACCTAACCCCTTCCTAACCCCTTCCTAACCATTCCTAACCCGTTCCTAACCATTCCTAACCCCTTCCTAACCATTCCTAACCCGTTCCTAACCATTCCTAACCCCTTCCTAACCATTCCTAACCCCTTCCTAACCATTCCTAACCCGTTCCTAACCATTCCTAACCCCTTCCTAACCATTCCTAACCTGTTCCTAACCATTCCTAACCCCTTCCTAACCATTCCTAACCCATTCCTAACCATTCCTAACCCCTTCCTAACCCCTTCCTAACCATTCCTAACCCCTTCCTAACCCGTTCCTAACCATTCCTAACCCGTTCCTAACCATTCCTAACCCCTTCCTAACCCCTTCCTAACCATTCCTAACCCGTTCCTAACCATTCCTAACCCCTTCCTAACCCCTTCCTAACCATTCCTAACCCGTTCCTAACCATTCCTAACCCCTTCCTAACCCTTTCCTAACCATTCCTAACCCGTTCCTAACCATTCCTAACCCCTTCCTAACCCTTTCCTAACCATTCCTAACCCGTTCCTAACCATTCCTAACCCCTTCCTAACCCCTTCCTAACCATTCCTAACCCGTTCCTAACCATTCCTAACCCCTTCCTAACCCTTTCCTAACCATTCCTAACCCGTTCCTAACCACCTAACCCCTTCCTAACCCCTTCCTAACCATTCCTAACCCGTTCCTAACCATTCCTAACCCCTTCCTAACCCCTTCCTAACCATTCCTAACCCGTTCTAACCATTCCTAACCCCTTCCTAACCATTCCTAACCCGTTCCTAACCATTCCTAACCCCTTCCTAACCATTCCTAACCCCTTCCTAACCATTCCTAACCCGTTCCTAACCATTCCTAACCCCTTCCTAACCATTCCTAACCTGTTCCTAACCATTCCTAACCCCTTCCTAACCATTCCTAACCCATTCCTAACCATTCCTAACCCCTTCCTAACCATTCCTAACCCGTTCCTAACCCCTTCCTAACCCCTTCCTAACCCCTTCCTAACCATTCCTAACCCGTTCCTAACCATTCCTAACCCCTTCCTAACCCCTTCCTAACCATTCCTAACCCGTTCCTAACCATTCCTAACCCCTTCCTAACCCCTTCCTAACCATTCCTAACCCGTTCCTAACCATTCCTAACCCGTTCCTAACCATTCCTAACCCCTTCCTAACCCCTTCCTAACCATTCCTAACCCGTTCCTAACCATTCCTAACCCCTTCCTAACCCCTTCCTAACCATTCCTAACCCCTTCCTAACCATTCCTATCCCGTTCCTAACCACTTCCTAACCATTCCTAACCCGTTCCTAACCATTCCTAACACGTTCCTAACCATTCCCAACCCCTTCCTAAACCCTACCTAACCCTTTCCTAATTAGCCCGTTCCTAACCATTCCTAACCCATTCCTAAACCATTCCTAACCGTTCCTAAACCATTCCTAACCCGTTCCTAACCCATTCCTAACCCATTCTTAACCCGTTCCTAACCCGTTCCTAAACCATTCCTAACTCGTTCATAACCTGTTCCTTCAGTAATGAGATAAAATAGATATGGATACTTTATTGTTGGGCATCCCATTTGACTGCCGTCTCTTGCAGAGTGGAAACAACTGACACGCAGCATGTTTCTAGATATAGAATTGAGGCAAATAGTAGAAAGGAATTGAGAGGACATGAGGAAGAGTGAAGAAGAGAGGAAAATACAGGATTGGAAGGGAGAGAGGAGGAAAGGAGAGGTACAGAAAGTGATTATAGGGAAGACAAAGACCCCCCTGTCTAGGCCATGACAACATCCTCTACATCAGGCACCCCCCCTCCCCTCCCCGCACTCCAATCCCCATCCCAAGTTCTCCTACCCCCCCCCACCAAACCAGACAAGGGAATTTCCTCCAACCCCCACCAACCCATCATCCATTTATCCCTCCATTCATCTCTCTTTTCCTACAAATGAATATAATAACAGCTAACAACACAACAAACAGCCCCCTCCTCCATCTCCGCTCCAAACTCAACACTGCACTGTCTTCTGATCAGGCATCTCAAGTGTGTCCCAATGGGAGAAAAATATGCATTTGAATCACCCAAAGAATGCAGCGGGGAAGGTTTGGTGTGGTCTAGTAGTCAACATGCCTGCCAAAGAATTGAGGCTGAGTCAAGACACCCGTTCCAAACCCAGGTATGTGGTGTCACAGACAAGCAACGTTTGCATTTCATTAGATTATACAGACACTTGGGGACAACCGACCAACTCACAATAGAATTACAGATGAACCACAGAGGTTTACATACCTCAGATAAGCAAGGGTAGAGTTGTTGACAACGTGCCTAAACATTGTCTCGGTCTGGCGCAGGGGACATGAATTAGAGGCCAGACTACACTTTCCAGTGGATCTCCCCATTCTTTCACTTCATTCCTCAGTACATTTTTTGAGTAAGTTGCATATGAAATGTCAATCAACCCTGCGGCAATTCATACCCAAAGCCATGAGCATTTTCTCATAAAACTGTTTCACCAGCCAAGGCCTAGTGAAGCGTTTGCCAGGGACGCAAGGAACACTCTCCAGATGTTTCTATAGCTGTGTCAACCAATATCAACCTACCAGTTCACCTTCTCTACACTTGTCAAGACCATTTGCACAATCTTCATAAACATTTACCCGGTTTCTTTGTACGTGGTTTTGTCATAGATATTTCTAATCTCTACATTGTGTACCATGAACCAGCCAGAGGCTAGAGAGATAGAGGGGGGGGATATCTGGGATATCTGTCCCAGTCATGAGACAGAGCCCCTGGGGGAGCAGGTGGCATACAAAGGAGTTAGAGCTGACCTAACTAAACACCACTCCTGACCTAGTCAGCTATCTGCCCCCCAGCAGAAGATATTAGGGGAATAACATGGCCGCCTGTCCTCGTGTCCCCCTTCTACTAGTTCACACTCTCCATCTCTGTCATCCAGAGTGTCTTTGTGACATCAACCTTTGGCTCCCTAACAAACGAGCCAGGTTCTCCACTTACTAGCAGCAGTCATAACTCTCCTGTTTTTCACTACCTTTGTTTCACCCCTTGCCCTCGATTCCAGAACTATTGTGAAATGCATCACTGTTTTCCAAGTGTCTTGTAGTTGTTGTTCATTTTACTTCTCTCTCTCTCTGGTTACCTGATAGCGCTGTTGTGAAGTGATGCTGATGTGAAAGGACATCTGAATCTGGACAGGTCTTACTCGCTGTTGCAAAACTACCAGTCTTGTATTTCACATACAGCATTATTTTTGTTCGTCTTTCTGGTTTTGTTCATCATTAGTTGTAGATGTTGCTTTGCATTTTGTTTAACATAAGGAATTCCAAAAATCTAGCATGTGTTCTCAATTAATGTAGCTACACAATTAAGATAAAGGTAGATTAATGAATAGACCAAACGTAGATAAGGAACTAGAACTTTTGAATGAGGAAGTGAACATTCACACTTTGACTTCATATACACCAACATTTGTATCATTAATTTTCCTTCAGCTCAGTTTTATTATCCAAACGGACAAAAGGTTTGTCTCTTAGCTCTGGTCCCTAGAGATGATCGTGGTAAGAGACCTGGCATCTTCCACACATGTCTAGAGTTACAACGATGAGATAATGTCACATTCTTCATTTCCTTTACTCCACCCAAACAAACACAGATAACTTCTCCTTGGTTCCCTTGCTTAACACAGAAACATTACCTCAGTACAGTCCTCACTGTCACCAGCTATCCATCTCACCAGACTCAAAACCAGAGAGAAAACCTTCACATTCCCTTCTTTCTTGGAGGATGCCAGGAGAGAAAATTTATGTTGGTGACGGTTGGGTTCCTGACAAGGCACCGGTCATTGAGTAATGACACGTACTTTGTGTTTGCCGAGGACATGTCATCACCTGCATGTTCGCCATTCAATCTGCACCGCCTTTTCCTTGTTAATTTAGACAATGGCTGAATATCAGCGTGCACGGGGCCAGAGTTTTACCTCAAGCCAAAGGTGCTGTGTTACAGGACTGAGGGTAAATCTACACCGGCAAGGACCAAGGGATGGGGACCGTAGGAGGGTGTGTGAGATTCTGGCAGTGAACATACCATTCAATTTGAGAATGTAATCTAGCTTATTTTAATATTTGACTTACCTTTTGAGTGAACTGTAGTTACCACCCAAGACTGTATTTGTTAGTGACAAACACATGGTTGTTGTATTCAATGGCTTTCAGTCCTGTAGCCTTCACCAAGTGAGTGTCTAAGTCAATATGTTATCTTTAAAATTAAACTGTTTATGAAAATACATTACATATATCATAAGGACTTTCTAAGAGGGCCTAGTTACACCCTAATGCAGTGGTCTGAGACTCCTGGTTTACAGGCCACGTCAAGCCTGCTAGTCACACTATGCTCACTTGCAAAGTGATGTGTCATTCCTATTGGAATCCAGCCAGAATGAGGATATGCGCCTTGGCATAGATTCTACAAGTGTCTGGAAATCTATTGGAGGGATGCGACACCATTATACCAGGAGAAATTCCATAATTTGGTGTTTTGTTGATGGTGGTGGAAAATGCTGTCTCAGGCGCTGCTCCAGAATCTCCCACAAGTGTTCATTTGGGTTGAGATCTGGTGAATGGCATGTCTGACACACTGATACATTGAAATACTGACGTGCGCACACGCACATGCACACACACACACACACACACACACACACACACACACACACACACACACACACACACACACACACACACACACACACACACACACACACACACACACACACACACACACACACACACCACCTTTAAACCCCCCTATACTCCTTTGAGACCCCTCTTGTAAAGACACTCAGATCTCTTCTTTTAGCCATGGTAGTCCAAAATAATGGCCAACTGGGCATTTTTATACATGACCCTAAGCATGATGGGATGTTAATTGCTTAATTAACTCAGGAACCACCACTGTGTGAAAGCACCTGCTTTCAATATACTTTGTACCCCTCATTTACTCAACTTTTTAAACATTTTATTTCTGCAGTTACAAAAAACAGATATGCAAAAACACAGGTATTGAAACACACAATTCTGAAAATCAACCTGCAAAAGTGTATGCTAGGGAATGTGATAATGATGGGCGTGGTTTTGAGTGGCTTTGAGCAAATATGAATTTGTAATTTTACTCAACAAGCTTATCTAAATTCAGCTCACTTCGAACAGAGTATGTTAAGTAAAAAATCTTTCACACATTTGCTCAAATTCTTGTCCTTTTGAAGTCCCCTCGACTCACAGAATAATGCTGATTAAGCAATTGGTTAAGTTGGCTTTTTTTTTACAGTGTATAAACTCACCAGTTCCTATTGCTATCAATGACTTTTACATCTATGTCCAAATCCCAAACCACCAGGTCATCAGTGTTGTTCAATGCTTACCTTACGTTCTCCACACAAAATACCCAATCCTCTTATCTTATTGCCATCCATCAGAACATTTGACATCTTAATCTACTAGAAGACACAGTTATAGGATGAATTTCAGCAAGACATAGGGCTACAAACAATTGTGTTTGGGTGGACATCACATTCATTTCCTCTCTGATGTTGACAGAGATGCTTTGACACAGACTGGCTGGCACAGAATTCTGTTTCCTGTTTGACAGAGAAGAAAGAGACATGGTCCAGACACAGGTCTGGGGAAGAGATGAAAAGCAGAATGGGAGAGAATAAACAGTCCTACAAGTGGAGGGTTGAATGAAACTTCCCCATCTACTCCTTTCCTCGTCTCCTCTCCTTCTCATTCATCCGCCGCTCTTGTAGAGAAAAGGGTGAGTAAACGCATTGACATGTTGCTAGAGTACATTCAATATTCTTTATATTCCCACCATATCAGCTTGAAATTGGAATGGTCTCATGAATGCATAATATAGATATGCATTATATAGTATGTTATAGACCCCCCTGAAAATATCCTGTGAATGGTGTGGTACCCTCTGACTGATTTTGGAAAAGACACCCATCTCATTAAATGTCGATTTGGAAATTCCCAAACCATGTACTGCTAGGATTACTGTCTGAGCTTTGATTTCTGACACAGTCAGACATATACTACGTGTACTAACAGCGACAATGAAACAGAATCTAGCAGACCTGGGTGGGCTGCACACACGTGCACACACTCATCCACGTACGCACATGCGTGTATACACAACCATAGACACACAGACACACACACACCAACATAGCAACCGTGTGGCTGTTCCCTATCAGACACTCTTAGTATTGCCTCTGTGTCAAAAGCTGCCTCCTCAACCACACACCTGCTTAGCAACATAGCTTTCAATAGCGAACATTCAAAACCCCTCCAAAAACATCTGTTTTCAGCAAACCCCATTAGATGGCTAATCTGCTGTTTGGTGACATGCTTGCAGCAGTTTAAATCAGCAGATTGCCAAAGCTATGACCTCAATCACCGTTCCAACTTTAAAATAGCTCTGCCTTCAGCCTGCCTTGGCTAACAGGAAACCATTACAGCTACCAGCAATTACCATTTCCATCCATCCACACAGTTCCCTATTTTAGTTTAATCTGTTTAAGTGCATTTTCTGTGCGAGGTTAAAATATGAATCCCTTCCCCCTCTCCTCTCTTGAATAAGGCAGGGTTTTCTGGTCGACTTGAGAGCACAATTTACGACTGATTTAATTTGGCCTTCGCAAACATTTCTAATGACATTACCCCCAGTGCATATACTGACTGCCTCTCCCTCTTATTCCATTAACTCCTAAATCGGGTTTAAAGACCATATTGATGCTGGATGCTATTATGGGTGATTATCAAAACAACAGACAATGGGGCAAAGTGTCTACTAACTGGTTTAGCTGTAATTTCACGTAACTACAACAGATGGGAATGCTACAAATTATAAATCAAGCTTTTCAATGCTGGCGGACCGCACTGTGTTCTCGCTCATTCGGTCCACTGCTGTGAGGAAATAGACAGCATCTATAAGCCAGAAGTTTTTTTTTTACCAGAACCTGCAGTGTTAAGGTTGAGAAATGGGGGGTTGCTTTGTGTGAAATTGTGGACCAAAGACAGACAACAGAATAATATATAGTGTAATGGGACCATCTTCGAGTAGTTCATCCTGTAATATTATCTTTTCTGAATAACATTTTTGTGTGTGTGGTGATGTAACCCAAAGCAAAGCTAATGTGGATGGGTCCTGAGCTGTGATTTGTCTAAACTATGGAAAAAGGAAAGGTGTTGTTAAACGTCTATTGAGCAGTTTGACAGGGACAAATGACTCCTGTCCATCTGTATACATGCTTACAGCTGTCTGCCACGTAGTGACCATGGTAATGATTGTGTTATTAACCTTGGAAGCCCTCGCAAACTGTTATTAACTGTTCAGGAACAGGATGGGGCTCAAACTGTCTCCGCTCCCTGTCGCTACCGGCTCACACAACGCCTTGATTCTCCCTGGCTATCCGTCACTGTCAGAGATGGCACCATGGCAGTTAGGATGGAAATGGAGCGGGGGGGTGCCACCCTCCCCACAGCCAGATGGGGACACATAACCACATGTACTGGCGAATAGGACTGATCTCGGGATAGTGGCTTTGAGCAAGAACCCTGAGGAGGACGGGCAAAACTTTTCAAGTCATATCCAATCACATTTTATTTGCCACATTCTTCGTAAACAACAGGTGTTGACAAACAGTGAAATACTTACTCATGGGCCCTTCCCAACAGCGCAGAGAGAAAGAAAGAGAGAACAAATTGAAAGTAAAACATGTAATAATAAAAGTAATAATGAGTATATATACACAGGGTACCAGTATTGACTGAGTCGATGTGCAGTTGTACGAGGTAAATGAGGAAGTGCATATAACTAGGAATGAAGTGACAGATAGTGAACAGTAGCAGCAGCGTATGTGAGGAATCAAAAAAGGATCCATGCAGATAGTCGGGTAGCTATTTGGTGAACTATTTAGTGGTCTTATGTCTTGGGGGTAGAAGCTGTTCAGGGTCCTGTTGGTTCCAGACTTGCTGCATCTGTACCGCT